>NW_012101388.1:1721415-1780346 GCF_000951045.1 Mandrillus leucophaeus | reverse complement strand
GCCTGTTGTGGGGTGGGGGTGAGGGGGGAAGGACAGCATTAGGAGATATACCTATCATAAATGACGAGTTAATGGGTGCAGTACACCAACATGGCACATGTATACATATGTAACAAACCTGCATGTTGTGCACATGTACCCTAGAACTTAAAGTATAATTTTAAAAAATTAACATATATATAATTAATTTTTTTTAGTAAGCATAAATTTCTAATTTTATTTCCAGTGGCTGGAATTTTTCCTTACCTTAGAAAAGTTTACTGGGTTATTTTATTTTATTTATTTTATATTATTGAGTAATGATAAATTTTATGTCAGGATCATACAATAAATCATATACATAATTTGATTATATGGATGAGGCAGTAAAATAAATAAAACATTGTTACAATGCTAATATAATAATAATATATGACTGCTAAGAAATGCAGTCATATATTAACTCCACATATGTACTGAAAATGGGAGATATCGTGACATGTTCAAAGTTTTCTGTAAATAATGGTTGACTTTCATTCTCAGCTTACCATCATTCATGAAGAAGGTTTTAAAACTTAGAATCATTATATTAAGTAAAAGGTATTTGTGACAACTTTTACATAGAAATATTGATTTATTTGTATCAGTCTTCCTCTATAAATTATTTAAAATGTTAGTCTTGTTAACTATTGATAAACAATGGAAGGCCGGGCACGGTGGCTCACACCTGTAATCCTGGAACTTTGAGAGGCTGAGGCAGGTGGATCACCTGAGTTTGGGAGTTCGAGACCAGCCTGACCAATATGGGGAAACGTCGTCCCTACTAAAAATACAGAATTAGCCTGGCATGGTGGCATGTGCCTGTAATTCCAGCTATTCAGGAGGCTGAGGTAGGAGAATCGCTTGAATCTAGGAGGCAGAGGCTGTGGTGAGCCAAGATCACGCCATTGCACTCCAGCCCGGGCAAGAAGAAACTCCATCTCAAAAATAAACAAATAAACAATGGAAGGTGTTATGCAAATCCAGAGAATAATCTAGAAATCTTCGAAATGAAACATTTTTTTAGAAATTATTTGAAATATTACAGCAAAGCAGGGTAAAATGCTAAATTGTTTTCAACGTAAGTCACTACTTCAAGTACGCTTGAAGTACTACTTTGATTTCCACTGCTAACTCAAGAATTATTTTGAGACATTAATTTAATTTAGATCACAGTCAGTGAAAATGTTATCTGTTTTTACACTGAAACTACACATGAATAAGCAAATAGTCCTTGGGATGTGTGTAACAGCATGTGTGTGAACAGATTTTTAATTATTTTTTAAATAAATTTAAATATTTTCAGCATTTCCTTCTCCTCTCCTCCCTACCTCCTTATATTCAAACATCTTCCGAGGTCTTGAGTGAAAATAATCCAATGCCTTCCAAGTGGCTCAGTGTGAAAATAACTGCATTGGATCGTGATGGATGGAATTTATTTCCTAAATTGTTTGCACCTGTGAGGTGATCTGAGGGAGATCACAAGGGTTAATATTTTGTAAAATAACAGGAAATAATCAAGATTATTTTACTCATTATTTACATATTGCTCCTATGAATCCAATGGCACTCAAAAGAGTCCATCTATTTTACAGCAATCTAGTTCTCTGATTCTGCAAGTGAGGTTGAAACCAATATATTTCTACACAATCTAACCGAATTTTTCTGGAAGTTACATTTTTTATTTTTAATGTATCATGATTTAAAGCATTATAGAACACTATTTTTATTTTTAATTATAAAGATAGTATTTCTGAATGTGTCACTTTCTTTTCTACATAATATATTTGCATTGTTTATATTTATAAAATATTCTTTATGCTTACATTGTTTTATGTTAAACAGATAAAAATAGAAAAAACAGAAACATACAATTTATTTCAGTCAGTATTTAAGATTTTTGAAAATGTATCTTTACTCAGGTTTTGTCTACCAACTAAATCCTTTCCTATTTTAAAACTCCAATTAAAAGATTGGCAATAAGAAAAGCTAATACTCTTGATAAGAAGGTATTGTTGAGAGTTTGCTTGAAGAAACTGTGAGAAAAAAAGCAAGCATATGTAAAGAAAAAAAATACCACTGTCTTAGGCAACAATGTGATTAAATATTGGAATGATGAGCTACAATTGAAAAAATATTAAAATCTTACAATGAGATAAAACAAAAGGTAATAATGCAGCCCTGCAGATGAGTTAAGGAAACATTTTCACCAAATAACAGTTATGATTGCCTTTGTTGATATTTATTATGTCTATGCCTCTTTAAATTTTGATATTTCCTTTAGTGCATATGCAAAGTATAAAATGAGAGTATATTATAAATTGAGTCAACTCTTTACTTTCCCTTTTCATACATATATATATATACACACACACACACACACACAAATTAACATATACAGACGATCCCTGATTTAGAATGTTTTAACTTAAAAGTTTTTTTATCTTATGGTGGTGCAAAAAAGGATACGCGTTCAGTAGAAACCATTCTTCGGGGACCCGTACAACCCTTCTGTTTTTCACTTTCACCACAGTATTCAATAAATTATATGAGATATTCAACACGTTATTATAAAATAGGCTTTGTGCTAGGCGATTTTGTTCAACTATAGGCTATTGTGAGTATTCTGAGCATGGTTAAGGTAGGCAGGGTATTAAATGATTTTTTCACTTACGATGGGTGTTTCAGGACACGACCTCATTAGAAGTTGAGGAGCATCTGTATTAAAAAACCTTCCCGGCCGGGCGCGGTGACTCACGCCTGTAATCCCAGCACTTTGGGAGGCCCAGGCGGGCGGATCACGAGGTTGGGAGATCGAGACCATCCTAGCGAACACGGTGAAACCCCGTCTCTACTAAAAATACAAAAAAATTAGGCGGGCGTGGTGGCGGCGCCTGTAGTCCCAGTTACTCCGGAGGCTGAGGCAGGAGAATGGCGGGAACCCGGGAGGCGGAGCTTGCAGTGAGCCGAGATCGCGCCACTGCACTCCAGCCTGGGCGACTGAGCGGGACTCCGTCTCAAAAAACTATAAATTAAAATAAAATAAATAAAAAAGAAAAAAAGAAAAAAACCTTCCCTATGCTAGGTTCTGGGAATAAAGAGGTCTAGACCCTAGTGACAAAATTGGAATACGGTGTCAAACTATTACACAAACATGCAAAGCACTACAAAATGTCGACAGTAAAGACAACATACTGGGACGTTTATAAGCTTGGAAGGGGCATTAAATGATAAATGTCATTACTAACGTGACTAAAAAGTGGACAGATAATGAAAATGTCACACATTACACTTTTTTTTTTTTTTTTTTTTCCATGAGGGAAAGCATTATTTGAAGTGTCTACAAAAGGTTGAGTCCTATTCATCTGGAAAAAAGAATACACAGCATTGTTATTCATATTTTGAGTCACAAATAAACACAAGCTGCTCTGTCTAGACCTAGAAAATAATTTAAGGTAGTTTAAATAATGAAGTAAAATGATTAAATAAAAATAATGTATTACTTGCCAAAATATGTAATTAAAACACATTTGTACACTAATGAATGTCTTGAATCCTATCGCTTCCTCAACTTGTATTGTTACGTTATTAACAAGTGATAGTGACTGAGTGCGGTGGCTCACGCCTGTAATCCCAGCACTTTGGGAGGTCGAGGCAGGTGGATCACCTGAGGTCGGGAGTTTGAGACCAGACTGACCAACACGGAGAAACCCCGTCTCTACTAAAAATACAAAATTAGCCGGGCATGATGGTGCACGCCTGTAATCCCAGCTACCCGGGAGGCAGAGACAGGAGAATCGCTTGAACCGGGGAGGTGGAGGTTGCGGTGAGCCCAGATCATTGCACTCCAGCCTGGGCAATAGAGCCAGACTCAGGAAGAAGAGATCGTGTATTTAAATCAACCTTGTTCAAATACAGATAGTAATATCCACAGCTTTTAACATATTTAAAGTTTTAGTTAACACTTTAAAAATAAAATCTAAATAAATCATAAATCCTAGAGTAATTATAGAGAAGTTATGCTGAGTTTCTTTTATAACATTCTGGAAATAGCAAGTTTAGAGGAGCACAGCTAAGGAGTGGGCGGTGAACGTAAGAATGGTGAACGCTGCTTGGATCCCTATCAGTAAGCGCCAGAAAGCTACAATAAATAATAAAATGGGTTTGTAATAAGGGAAGTGAACAATTAAGTACCAAGTCAGAGTAAAAGCAAAGTAAAATGTTCTGGCAAAATGTATGTCAAGTGTCTAGCAACTATGTTTCTGGACTGTGGCAAGACAATTAATGAGGGAGGCAGGAAAGTCGGCAAGTAATGCATTATAATTATCAATCAATAAGTGTAATGAATACATTGATCAAAGTCTAAATATCTCCTGAGTTAAGTAAGAGGCATAATGGAGCTATAATTACTAGTATTGGTGGGATCCCAGAACAATTTCTTCAAGGACAATCATAAAATTAAAATGTGAAAATGTTAGGCAAATAGCCCAATTAGAGACATTTGTAAGTTTGAGGTGAGGTTGCTGAAAGCAGCTGAGTCAGTAAAAGATAAGAAGAACCTTCCATGCCTGGTAATTACTGAAGTTCTGATTAGCCAATGTTTGCAGGTGGGATTAAAACATAACTATGCAGCAAAAAGAAAAACATTATTTAAAGTAAAAAAAGCAAAACATAACTTGAATTTAAACAAAGCTGTAATAGAATACTCTTATTTATCAGGGTTAAACTGTATGTTATATTATAATTATATTTATGTATTAATAATATGTATTATTGTATGTATAATATGTATTATGTAATTAATAATGTGTGTTATACTATAATACATGCACACATACAAAGACCCACATATATATTTGTTGAGAAATATACATATATACATGCAAATATTCAGGAATGCATATATGTATAATTAAATGTTAAGCCATTTGTCCCTCTAATGAAAACAACAACAAAATAGTGTTTTTTCTGTAACTAGAGAGAACATTAAACTACATAAATATTACTTTAAATTGTAGTTCTCAGGAGCTTAAAAGGGAGAAACCCTGACATTTTAAAATTATTATTATTCCTCATTTTTAAAATTGCTCCTACGTACCTCTCTTTGGTGTGTCAGTATTATTGATTAGATTAGATTTGGTTTCCTGCAGGATGCCTCAAACCAATTTAGTTGGGTAGCCTTAAGTGTTCTTGCTGACAGATTACTCTTATTCATGTCAGTTAAAGGGAATTGCAATGATTTTTTTGAACTCTGTAAAAAGTGTCATTAAGGATTTCCTCCATGCTAGGCATGACTATTGCCTTCAACCCTGCTTTGACATTTCATTTATCCAAGGGTGTCCTTGCTTCCTTTCCCTCATCTAAACTCAATAATTATGGTGCCACACTATTTAGCCTTAGGGATAAATTTCCAAAACAATTCCAGATAGTCCAAAACTCAGTAATTTGTCAACTCATTCGCTCTAACAATGATAAAAGCATGTGTATTTTAACAAGAATTGTATGGTCTTATGAGGTAGTATGTGTTCAAAAACAGTGTTTTACCAAAAATTTAAAATAAATTCTTCTCCCTTTTCACAAACTTCTAAGTTGCTGTCAGTGATATTATTCTTAAACTTTTTCTGTCAATATTTATTTAAAATATTCATTTAAAATGGGCCACATGAATGAGAATTTTAATGCTGCATTGATGCTAACAAATTAAGCAATACTCATAAGTATTAAATATGAAGTAATAGATATGTCTTAAACATTTCCAATCCTCCATTCTCCAAACACTAGAGATATTTTTGAAGCTCCTGATCTAGTTTGAACCATCTACTATTTTCGTTCATTACTACCAATCAATTGATTACTTCCTTATTTATTGAATAACTAGATACCCTTCCACCACTTTTGCCATCATTTCTAGTAACTTCAGCAAACAGGTATGATCCATTCAACATGTTGTTAGTACCATTTCATCCTCATCTCTAAAATGTTTTTCTTCTACTTTTCATCAATTACCTACTCCCATGGGTTTGACCTAGATCTTTATAACCAATACCTTCATCCCCAATTCAAACGTATAATCAAAAGTATACTTTTCTAGCTCACCAACTCAATTACTCACACCTCACCACTCCAGAGCTCCAGAGAAACTTTCTAATCCATTGATCTTACCAGTTTTCATGTAAGCCAAATTCTCATGTGTAATCTCTTTATATATAGATAACATAAAGACACTCTATATATGTGTCTATATATACACACATATATATTTTATATATCTTATAAAATTACATATTGAATGCATAAAATTAAGTTTATATAGAGATTAAAAGGGAAGGAGGAAGGAGCAGATCATAAAACAAAATTATAAAACTTTCCTTAATACACAATTTTAAAGATTTAAAAGCTAGAAATGGTAGTTATTCTAGTAAGTTCGCTGATGTGAAGGTAGGTAAAAGACTAGAGAGAAATATATTTGGGGAGGAAAATGAAACAGTCATCTTTTGGCATGCTAGGTTTAAGCAGTTAATCAAATATCCAAATGAATATATCAAGTAACCATTGTATATTGTTACCTTTATTTATATAGTATATATATACACACAGATTTATATATGTAAATACATATAAATATATAAATACAATATACATGTACATACATATACATTGTACATATAAATACAGTATATATAGTATTTATATATACTTATATGTATTTTACTTATATGTATACTTATATGTATTTTACTATATATAAATACAGTATATATAGTATTTATATATACTTATATGTATTTATATGTACAATGTATATATAAATACAATGTATATATACAATGTATAAATAAATGCAATGTATTTATATATACAATGTAACATATAAATATAATAAATGTGTACATATACATTTTTATACAAATATATAAATTATAAGTGTATATATACTATTATACATAATATAAATTTATGTATAAAATTTATATATAATAAAATTATAAATGTAAATTTATATATAATGTAAATTTATTTATAATATAAATGTATATATAATATAATATAATTTATCTTAGTTTTAGATTTTACTCTAGATTTCATTCATTTTCTTTATTTCCCTTTGTAGCAAAACTCCTCACAGGTTGTGAGCATTTGCTGATTATACTTCCTTACTTTCTTTAGTCTCTTTAATCCATGCTGGGCTGGAGTGGGCTCTATGAGTCCATAATAGTCAGTCTTAAAAAATCCGTAACCTGCCTCCTCCCAATTCCTATTTCCACTCCCCTGTCCTGGGCAAGTCAGACCCACAGAAGCACCCCTTCCTATTACTGCTTCTACCTGGGCACACTTTTGTGCCTTGGTTTCCCTGTGATACGCTCTCGTGATTCTCCGCCTACCTCAGTGACTGCTCCTTCTAGGTCTCCCTTGTAGTTGCTTTACTCTTTGACTCCTCATTGCTTTACTACTTGCTCCTCCTAATTGCTTTACTCTTTGATTCCTAATTGCTAGAATGACCCGGAGCTCAGATTTTGGTTTCACATTCACTCTGTCTCTAGGAGCAATATCTCTCAGAGATTTTGTGTAATCTCATTACTGTATAGACCATTCACTAACAAATCAACAGTTTGATACCAGGAAATTCCCTGAAATTTAGCTGATAGAGTGCAATAGTGACTTGGATGTTTTCTATGCAGCTACAACCTAGCATATCAAAATACGGTTCTTTCCCAAATCATTAGTCTTAGTAAATGTACTATAATTCACTAGCATTATAATTTATTAAAATGCCCCAACGATGACACCCAAGCAAAATTCTCATGTGTAGTATTTTTCCTTTGCATTCCATAGCAAAGTCCATGAACTCTCTGTTTTTCTCCATTCCCACTGTCATGGCCCTAGTTTTATCATTCAGCTTCTACTATTCTTATACTGGACCAAAATGGCCTTCTAACATATATCTTAGGTCATAGCACTCCACTGCATAAAACCTTCTGGTTATCTCTTACGCCTTCAGAATTAAATTCAATCTTTCCGTGGCTTTCAAGCCTTCCAGGAGCTGGTCTTTCTTACTACAACTACCTTATTCCCATCCCCCAAATACAATCCAGGCACTTGAGACATCTTTCTGTTCCTTGTTCAAGCCATAATTTGGAAGACTTCGTCACTACAGGATCCCACAGCTAGGTCTTTCCCAGCACTTAAGTCTTAATCCAAATGGCAGTGAAATCAGGTAAATATTTAGAAAGTGAGTGGAGAGATACATAAGCTAAAATAATCAAGGACTGCCTCAATACCACTTCCCAATTTCGTTGTTTCCATAGAACTTACCATGTTCTAAAGTTATTTTGCCTATTAATTTCCTTTGTTTCTATCTCTTGCTTCCCAACTGAAATATATGATTCAGGATGAGAAGGCCATTGTCAAGATTGCCAATTGTTGAAATCTCAACACCTAGAACATGTAATACATCTGATTTACTTAATAAGTAAAGAACAAATCAATTCATTGAAATTCTTTTGAATGTTTTCTCATTCTGGAATCAAGTTAAAGTTTTGTTCTGAAATTTCAAGGCCTTTCACACCAATTTGTCTGATATGGTTCAGACTTGTGACCCTGCTGGAATGTAAAGTTGAACTGTCATCCCCGATGCTGGAGGAGGGACCCGCTGGGAGGTGATTGCATCATGGGGCATATTTCCGCCTTGCTGTTCTCATGACGGTGAGTTCTCACAAGATCTAGTTGTTTAGAGGTGTGCAGCCCCTCCCTTTTCATTCTCTTCCTCCTGCTCCAGCCCCATAAGATGTGCTTGCTTCCCCTTCTCCCAAGACTGAGTGTTTCCTGAGGCCTCTCCAGCCATGCTTCCTGTACAGCTTGTGAAACCATGAGCCAATTAAACCTCTTTTCTTTGTAAATGACTCAGATGTTTCTTCATAGCAGTGTAAGAATGACTAATACAATTCTTATTGTTTTCTTTTTTAATGTGATAACCTTAAGTAGGAGTAAGTAAACAGATCTAATGATTTAAAATGTCAACAAAGCAAATGGTGGGATAACATTCGT
This sequence comes from Mandrillus leucophaeus, assembly GCF_000951045.1. Classification (NCBI taxonomy): domain Eukaryota; kingdom Metazoa; phylum Chordata; class Mammalia; order Primates; family Cercopithecidae; genus Mandrillus; species Mandrillus leucophaeus. Next base: position 1,771,283 of record NW_012101388.1, on the reverse strand, counting down.
GGCTTCCAAGTCCAACAGCATTCTCATCTCCATCAACTTCAAAGGACAGCGTTTCCAGAATGTCTTAACAGCAGTGTATCTTTTTCCTTCTTAGGATACCCTCAGGCCTTATATCTCCACTCCTACTGGCAGCAGTAGCTGCCTATAACTGCTGCCATCAGTGGCAGCTCTTATTCTGTTAATAACTTAGGGCTTACCTTCTCTTACCAAAACTCTTATAAGCTGCTTCTCTTATAAGCAGCTCTTGGTATCAGGACTCCCAGGAGTGCTCAGACAATGCTCATAGAATCCCTATGACTTCCTCTCACCTCATTCAGTCTGTAGCTACTCTGTCATCTTCGCACTCACACTAGTGCTTGCTTTCTAGCTTAGCACCACTAACATTTGGGGTGGATGTTTGTTGTAGGAGGCTTTTCTTTGCATTACAAGATATTCAGCAGCATCCCTGGCCTCTCCCCACTGAGGAGCACCCTCCCTAGTTGTAGCTACAAAGTATGCTTCAAGACATTGCCAGATTTCTTCTCTAGAGGGTAAAATCACCACTCTCTTTCTATGTTGAGAACAACTTCAGTGGAAAACTCACAGGAGCAGAATTTCTAGAAAATATTATCTTTCCTGACTTGCACGGAGAGATTCTCTCCTATGCTCTATCTACCTGTCTATCTGCTGCTTCTTTATTTTCTAAGGGAAATGATGCTATTCTTTAAGATTAAATTCTGTTTTGTTTCTTTCTCTTTTCTTTTTACACTATCTACATCCTGAATAATATGGTCACCCATGGCTTCGGTATTAACTGAACTTCTGTTTTCTGAGGAAAACCTCCCCGTACTCCTAGCATAGGTCATGGGGTTTCTTACACATTCTCATAAGCCTGTTGCTTTGCTTCAGAGCACTTATCTCGGGCTGTAAGCCTCATGTAACTCATTCATAATTATGATGCTCTCTTTATTAATGTCTATCTCTCACACAAGGCAATAAGTTCCCTGAGAGCTGGGACATACATTTTGTACAACTGCATATTTCAATAGAGCTCAGAGACACTAAATCTAGGCCTAGGAAAAACTCGGATTTCCCCAGGCTGCACATAAAACATACTCTCTGAATAGCTGTCCTAACTATGACTATTTCTGACACTACTCACTTAGTTATTTTCAAAAAACCCAGTAAGTCCCAATTCTGTAGACTCAGTCTTCTCCCAATTGTAAGATTTATCTTGACTTAAAGCATTGAGTACTTTATCAATACCTTCAATCAAGAAAATGTGGCTCCTGTCTCTGCTAGGCTTAACCAGGACATAAGAACTACTGTTCATTTGTTTCAGTTTAGTTCCCCAGGATATAGCACTTTTTCTATACTTGCATTTAGATTTATTATTTTTATACTGGATTCTCCTTTAGTCTCTATTCTTAGAATCTGACTTAATTTGACCCAGTTGCCCTCATTTGTGTCTGAAACTCTTGTCTGTAATCTGTTGCCTGTGGACAGACATTCTGGATGCTAATGGTCTTGCATTATGAGTATGACTCATAACTTGACAAAATGCTTACCTACCAAGATACCCATTTTCTTTATCATGGTTCAAGCTGTATGACTGGGACTTTTGCCCTGTCTTAACATATGCTGAAGGTCATCACACCACAGCCTCCAACTGATCTTATGAGATAGGCAAGTCTAAAGAAGAGTTCTGAATCTTCCCTAATGCCTTCTTATTGTGAGGAAATAAATTTGCTTCAAATATAATTCCAAAATACGGCAATTATATTCACATATAACATATAATTAGATATTCACCTTTACCAGCAAACACAACAACAGAAATTAAAAATAAACTGAGCATAAAAGTTATTTTATCCATGTAACAAATGTTCATTAATTGCTCATTGTTTACTTGCCAGACACAATTCTAGGCTGTGGGATACAACAATGAACAAAATATAATATAATACAATAATAATAGTAATTATTATATATAACATAATATTATTATATATAATAATATAATAATAGTAATTATTATATATAATATAATATTATTATATATAATAATGTAATAATAGTAATTATTATTATTATAAATACCTGATCTCTAGGATTGGTTCCACCAGTAACTCACAATAGAGTTGTAGATAAATGAATTTTTTTTAACTTGAGTTTCTTCATTTGTAAAATGCAGATTAAGAATATCTAATTTGCATTGTTATTGGAAGGCTTAAATGAAACAATGTATATGAAGCAACTAGTGTAGTGCTTACAATAAGAAAAAATGAGCAAATAGCCTTTTTTTCAGTTTAAAAAAAGCTTTAGAAGATTCCGAAGGGTTTTTTCTTCCAGCTGTAACACATGACAGTCTGAGCTATGCATTAAACATGAGAAAATGACATAATCCTAATTCTCTTAGTAGCATAAATAAATTTAGACGTAAAATATGGGGGCCTCCTCAGAAAATTTGACATGATTGTAATTTTATACAAACCTGATGCAAGCTGACTAAAGTAATAATCATTTTACAACTAAAACTTTCTCAAGTTATTTTTTTCGTTTAAACAACAAGAGGAATTAATATTCAATTGAGGAGATTACTGTACTTCTGGTATAGAAGAATAAGCTCCTGAAAAATGATCCTGTCATGACTAGATAACAAGCTCCTCTCTCTCAGGGGGGTCTTCCCTATTAGAGTCTTACAAGTGCAGGATCTGAACCTGAGAACGTCGAGTGCTTCCATAATTGTTGTGTGCCCATGTACATTGCCTACCTCATCCACTTTAAATAGTTCCAGTCAATTTGATGCTGAAAACCTTGGCTCTTTCAAGGCAGCAAGAGGAACAAAAGAAAGTCAGAAAGATTGAAAAGGAAGAGTAAAATTGTCTTTATTTGCAGACAACATCATTGTGTTTGTAGAGAATCCTGAAAAATTATTGGCCATAAAAAAATAGATAATCTTGCTGATTGCATGATCAACATAATAAGTGATTGTGCTTCTGTCTAATAGTAATAGGCAAATAAAAAATATAATAAATAGATTATTTACACTAGTCTCAAAATATATACAATGTGTAACATAATACATGGTAAATATATGGAAAACTAAAAAAATTGTTGAAAGAATTAAAGAAAGCAAATAAATGAAAACATATTATCATTATGATTGATGATTTAGTTTTTTGAAACTAATCCAAATTAATTAGTTTCAATGCAAATCCACTCAAAATCCCAGTGGATATTTTTTTTTAAAGAAATTGATAAGCATATTACAAATAGAGAAAAGAAAAGGAACTACAAAAGTATAAACAACCTTTAAAAAAATGAACAAGTTCAGAGCAGGGCACATGTCTTTCACCCCAGATACTTGGGAGGCTGTAGTGGGAGGATTTGCTTGAGCCCAGGAGTTCCAGGACAGTCTGAGCAACACAGAAAGACCTCATCTCTAAAACAAAACAAACAAACAAACAAAAAAATAGAAAACAAAGAAAAGAAAAATAGAGGAGTGAATGTGAGGAAATATGCTACCCGATTTTAAGACTTTCTCAAAAAGTAGAGAAATCTGGAGACTGTGATATTGATACACAAATAGACAATGAGATTTATATCTCAATAAAAAACAAAAAAGGAATGTTAAAAATAAAAAAAAAAAACCAGCTGTTAAAGACAAAGACAAAAGCAAATTTAAAAGGGGGCTTAATTCTCTCTGTTGAATATAAAGAAAGGGATTTCTTCCCACTCCCTTCTTCAGAGCATTTCCTTTAGAAAACTTGTAATTCTATTATTTCCCTGTCTCTTTGAAATGTATGCAAATGTTTCTAAATGTTAAATAAGCCTCTTGTCAGTTAAGCAACCCAAGAAAGTCTTTCTTAAAGCCCTTGGGGACCTCTGCCTCTTTGAAAGGAAAAGCCCCCTCAGGGAAGACAGAGCCTCTCTCTCTTGTTTATGTGGTAGGATCACAGCCCAGTGGGCTGAAGCCTTGCTCCAAGTCTACCTCCTGTCATAAAGATGTGAGAAGTCTATTTTTCCTTTGGATAAACTAATTAGAGACCACAGATGGTAACCCTAATTACCTAATACGTTTAGGAAAAGCTATGAGTGATAAATGGTGCTGTCAAATCCCTTTATTTGAGGACTAGTTTATCATGAGAACATGTATGTAATGCTTTGTATCTGCTTGACTCTATAAAAGGGTGATATTTTCTCTCTGCAATCTTTTAACAGATTGCCTATGGGGGGAAGTTTTCTACTTTGTGGAGAGGTTTTCTGGGTTTGGAAAATATTCGTGTCCTATTGTAATTTCCTAACAGTACACACCAGGTCATGCCACTCCAATGGCTGAAACCTGACTGTGGCTTCCAATGCCTCTTTGGTAAAGTCTTAAAAGTTTTGCACTGTCCTATAAGGCCATGAATTTTCTTCCTTGGACAGTCACAGATTAAATTGATTTTTCCTTCACCCTCTATGCTCTACTCACATCCTGTATCTCGCACATTTTTTAGAGAACGATGCTCTCTCTCACCTCGTCACTATTGCATGTGAACTTAGCTCTGCCTTGAACACTTGCCCCATAAGGAAATTATCACCAAACTAACATCCACCTATCCTTCAAAGCCCATAAATCTCAAATCCTATAAACATAATTTGTCTGAGAAGCTTTCCTTCCCCAGGAGAATTACATTTCCTTGTTTATGACCCTGTTGTATAACTTCTCCCATGTAGCATGTCTCAGTACATATTAATGTCTACTGTGCCTGCTAGACTATGAGAAGGTAAGGATCAAATCAGCTGCCTCCTCAGCATCTACCTGAGTGATATACATATGGCAACCTCTCATGAAAGTTTGCTGAAAGCAGACATGAATAACCTCACAAATAACCCCATGGAGTAAATGAGATTGCTCGGAGTAACCTGCTAGCCAGAAGTGCTGTTTTCATGCTCGGAACAGTCACTACAAACACATCCAGAGAACAAACATCTAAATTTCACAATATTTATTTTTCTAAATTGCCTCAATATTATCACTCACACCAGGTAATATGGCTAAAAATAGGTCATGCAATGTTGTTATTTGTAATAAATATGTAAAACAATCTAATTGTCATGTTGGTATGTTCTGGCAATAGTTAACTCAAATATCAATATTCATAGACTCCCAACTACCCAGAAACTATTTGGCATGAGAGAGAGAGATGTGGTGAACAGCTCTGTACCCATCAGCATGTAACATTAATATTCAGAAAATTGCCCCAATTTCTCAATGTGCTGGAAATGTTAGTGTTGTATAAGCACAGTCTCAATGATGTAGCCTGTGATTTCAATGAGAAAAGTGGAACATGTATGTTCAAAGGAAATACTGATTATGATTCACAGAGTCTTCTGCAGTGAGAATTTCTCCATGTTTGTGTTTTGATTGTGGATCTGTAAGAGGATAATTGTATAATTCATAGTTTATTTACTTGGTCATCATGATAAGAATGTCTCCATAATAATGGTATTTCCACTTCACCATTCTGCTCGTTTGGTGAATTTGGTGCACAAAACTTGAAGGTAAAAGAAGGTACTTCAAATATTACTTGAATTCAAGTATTTAAAAAGCTTAAAGTATAAGTTAAAAAAAAAAACTCTTAATCACTTTCTCCTAAAACATATAATATAGAGATATATAAAAGAATATTCTGCCAAAGTAAACAAAATAACTCAGGATGAGGCATACAGAACAAGTATCATATCTTTATTCATTATATTTTTGGATATGTGCCAAGCCACTAGAACAGATTATAGGAGTAGCAGAATTCAGAAGTAGTCTTGGGACACTTTCTAACAGCTTAACCTTAGTTTCTTTCCCCTGAGAAATGAATATATTAGTTTAGCTAATGAACGAATAAATGTTTTGCTTTTCTATGTCAAATCCAGTTCTAGGTGCTAAGTTCAGAATATACCAATGGTTAATATGTTCTCCCAACTTGAACCATAAGGGTAAACTTTGATTCCAGAAAATACTAACTTGTTATATTCATTGAGGTCTAACTGAAAAGAAAGGAAGAAAGGGAAGACAGGGAGGAGGGAAGGAAGAAGGGAGGAAGGAAAGGAAGAAGAAAGGAAGGAAGGAAGGGAGGAGGGAAGGAGAAAAGGGGGAAGGAAGGAGGGAGGGAAGGAGGAAAGAGAAAAGAGAAGGAAACAAAGGGGGAAAAAGAGAGGGAAGAAATAAGCAAGGCAGGGAAAGCAATGAAAACAAAGCAGGAAAAACGGTGAATTACATTTATAATTACTTTTACAAGGTTTATAATTATGGCTTAAAAATGAGTGTAAACTACAACATACTTATTTCGTCTATGTGTGTAATTGAAGAATTTTAAACTTCCTTTAAAATCCCAGCTGTACTAACCTTCACCCTTTCTGAGGTAAATTAATTATACAATAGAGTATGTGAGGGTCTTTCAGGTGAGACCATAAAAACCAAGGTCTTGTCTGGTATGTGTGGGTATTAAACATTCCCTGGCACTCTCTCACAGAGATAGAGTTAATCCTGCTGTGACCTTGATTAAACTTTTTCCTCTTCCATCTATGGATTGTAGCAGCCTCTGATGGCAGATTAGTTAACTCTGTATTGTGCATCCCGTGTGTGTGTGTGTGTGTGTGTGTGTGTGTGTATGGAAAGTTTATACATATATTTATATATTAACTACACAGTATGAAATTATATATACAAGTATATATATGTGTGTATATACGTGTATATATATGTGTGTATGTGTATATACAAGTGTGTGTGTATATATATATACACACATGTGTGTATGTACACATATATATAAACATTGCAGGTTAACTAGAGAGCTATGTAGCACATCCAATACCAGCTTACCCGTAAGTCACCTTTAGATCTTCCCATAAATGGATATTGTTTGTCCTATAGCTTTATATTAAGAAAATTAACAGCTGCACAGATTTGATTTTTTTTAAAAGATAAGATTTATGCATATGATCTATCAAGAATGATATCCCCATATTTAACAAAGATTAAATCCTGGTTTTTAGAGTAATCAAATACCTTATTTTCGAGGAATATTGAATAGTTTGAATATTAAATAATCTAGGATCAGTGAATCTATTATTTTAGGCACCAGGTAAATTTAGTTTTGCCAAATTGAGAAAAATAGGGAGGCTATCTGCTTAAAATTAAAAAAAATAAATAAATATATCTCAATAATTAGGCCTGTGACTCATGAAAGACTGTATTCTTTCAAGCTGTATGTGGTTTAGTGCCCAGTAAATCAGTAAAGCTTAAGGAGTTCATCCATACATCTGTCAAATCCTATTAAATTTGTACTTAATTTAGTAGACATGGTACTGTGAATAATTACAAATATTATCCATAAAAGAGAAAAAATACAACCCTTAAAAAAAATCACTGAAAAATGTTTCTTAGTCAATTTTTATTTGACGCTTTCATTAGAAATTGGGACTTTGCAAATACCTGATTAAAATAATATGAATTTCCCACAAATTTACTTCATTAGTGGTCATTCCACAATGTTTATATTATTTTTGTTTGTTTGCTTCAAAAAAGTTAATTTGATTAAGAAATGTAAACATCCTGATGTTGATTGAATGTTTTCCAGTATAGATAATAAATCATGGATTCAGTAGAGTTTACCTTTTCTTATTTGAAATATGATTATTCATCATTCTTAATTGCCTCATAATATATTTACTGTTACTACTCTTCTAAAAAGATGTGCAAAAGAACTTTATAAATGAGTTATAGATGTCTACTGGCAACTTTACAAGGACCTTTTCAAATGGTAGTATAGTGTAGACTCAAACTTTATTGTAATCTCTATAATTTATATTAAAGTTCAAATTAAAACTATTTTGTGTTACATAAGTAGTATATTAAATGACATATGGTCAGAGGCAAAAATCCTCTGGTCCAATCTTTTATGATATGCTGAAGTGCCATAAAATTATATTCTCGAATTTGGGATTAGGTAGAAAAAAAATAAAGGTGAGTCATAGCTATTTGCTTCCCATTGCTTAATGCACTCAGGCATTTCTTATTTGTGCTTTATTAACTAATCTGCCAGAAAAAGGGCCCTCACCAACAATTAAATATATTGGCACCTTAGTCTTGGATGTCCCAGCCTTCAGGGCTGTGAGAAAATAATTATTGCATAAGCTAATCTATCTAAAGTACTTTTTATAGCATCTCAAGCGAACTAATGAATTATAGTATCTATTTCTGCATTATTTAACATATTTGAATCTTTATATTTAAATTGAATATCTTGTAGAGAACATACAGATGAGTCTTATTTTATCTTCATCCACGCTAGTAATCTTTTTTAATTGGTGTATTTAGACCCTTAACACTAGATTGCTTATTTATATAGTTGGATTAATATCTACCATTGTTTGCAAATATTTTTTAGTCATTGCAATTGTTTTATCAGTTTTTCCTTTATTCTGGTTATCTCTTGTTTTCATTGAGCATTTCATAAGACTCCAGTTTAACTCTTTCTTTAGCACATTTATTTTACTTAAAAAAATTTATCAGAGTGCCTAGAATTTGCAGTTTACATTTTAAACTTATCTGACTCTACATTCAAATAACACTATACTGCTTTATATGCAGTGCAGGTAGCTTATAACCAAGTATTCCCAATTCCTCCCACTCATTCCATATGGTTTTGCTGTTATTCATTTCACTTATTCAAGTGTTATAATCAATGCTATAATATTGTTAATATCACAACTTTCAACAAACTAAATTTTAAATCAATATAGAATAAAAATAAAATCTAAAAGATTTTATTTTAGCTTGATTAATTCCTTCTCTAATGCAGTTATATTATTTTATTCAAGTTTCTTACCTATATCATTTTCCCTTTCAATGAAAAACTTTAAACTTTTAACTTTTGGTCTATGTGTCTGTTTTTGTACCAGCACCATGCTGTTTTCATTAGTGTCACTTTGTAGTATAGTTTGAAATTGAGTATTGTGATGCCTTCACTTTGTTGTTTTTACTTAGGATTTCCTTGGCTATTCAATCTCCTTTTTGGTTCCATAAAATTTTAGAAAAGATTTTTTTCCCCTAATTTTATGAAGAATTTCATTAGTATTTTGGTAGGAATAGCATTGAATCTGTAAATTGCTTTGGGCAGTATGGCTGTTTAAACAATATTGATTCTTCCTATATATAAGCATGAAATCTTTTCCCATTTGTTTGTGTCACCTCTGATTTCTTCAAGCAGTATTTTGTAATTCTCATTGTAGTGATCTTGCACCTCCCTGGTTAGCTGTATTCCTAGGCGTTTTATTGTTTTCATGGTTATTGTGAATGAAATTGTGTTCTTGATTTTGCTATCAGCTGCGATGTTGTTGGTGTGTGAAATGCTACTGATTTTTGTATATTGCTTTTGTATACTGAAATTTGCTAAAATGTTTATCAAATGTAGGAGCCTTTGGGCAGAGGCTATTGGGTTTTCTATGTATATAATCACATTGTCTACAAACAGGGATATTTTGGCTTTCTCTCTTCCTATTTGGATGTATTTTATTTCTTTATCTTGCCCTATTGCTCTGGCCAGGACTTCCAGTACAGTGTTGAATAGGAGTGTTGAGAGAGAGCATCTTTGTTTTGTTGCAGTTCTCAAGGGGAATGATTCTAGCATTTGCCTATTCAGTATGATGTTGGCTGTGGATTTTTCATAGATGGTTCTTATTATTTTGAAGTATGTTCTTTCAATGCCTAGTGTGTTGAAAGTTTCTAACATAAAGGGATGTTGAATTTTATTGCAAGCCTTCTCTGCACCTATCAAGATAATCATGTCCGTTTTTATCTTTAGCTCTGTTCATGTGATAAATCACATTTATTTGTTTCTGTATGTTGAACCAATATTGCATCCCAGGGAAAAAGCCTACTTGATCCTGGTGGATTCACTTTTTGATGTGATGCAGGATTTGGTTTGCCAGCATTTTGTTGAGAAATTTTTCAGCCAGGATACTGGCCTGAAGTTTTTCATTTTTTTGTTGTGTCTTTGCCAGGTTTTGGTATCAAAATTATGTTGGCTTCGAAAAGTTCGAGAGAAGTCCCTGTCCTTCCAGGGTTTGGAATAGTTTCAGTAGGAATGGTACCAGATCTGTTTTATACATCTGGTAGAATTCGGCTGTCAACCCATCTGGTCCTGAGTGTTTTCTAGTTGGTAGGGTATTTATTACTGATGGAATTTTGGAACTTGCTATTGGTCTGTTCATGGATACTATCTGTTCTTGGTTCAATCTTAGGAGGTTGTATGTTTGTTTGTAAAAACTTAGCCATTTGTGCTAGGTTCTCTAGTTAGTGTGCACAGAGTTGCTCATAGTAGTCTCTGAGTGCTTTTTTATGTATCTGTGGGCTCACAGGTTTCACCTCCCTGTTGGTTTCTGATTATGTTTATTTGAATCTTCTCTTTCTTTACTAGTCGAGCTAGTGGTCTGTCTTTTTAAATTATTTCAAATAACTAAATCCTTGATTCTTTGATCTTTTGTACAGTTTTTTATGTTTCAGTTTCCTTCAGTTCATCTCTGATTTTGGTTATTTTTTGTCTTCTACTAGTTTTGGAGTTGGTTTGATGATAGGTGGTTAATTTGAGATCTTCCTAACTTTTGATGAGGGTATTCAGTAATATAAACTTCCCTCTCTTAACACTGCTTTAGCTGTGTTATAGAGATTCATGTTTGTTGTATCTTCTCATTAGTTTTGAAGATTTTCTTGATTTCTGCCTTTGTTTCATCATTGACCCAAATTTTATTCAGGTGCAAGTTTAAGTTTCATGTAATTATGTGATGTTCAGCAACTTTCTTCTTATTGATCACTGTTTTTATCATGCTATGATCCGAGAATAGAGTTGGTATGATTTCAGTGTTTTTGAATTTGCTGGAGATTGTTTTATGCCCAAGTGCATGGCCTATTTTAGAGCATGTGGTCATGTGCAGAGAAGAATGTATATTCTGTTGTTTTTGAGTGGAGAGTTTTGTAGATGTTTATTAGATCCATTTGGTCAAGTGTTGAGTTCAAATTCTGAGTATCTCTGATGGTTTTCTTCCTTGATAATTTAATACTGTTTGTGAGGTGTTGATGTATCCCACTATTATTGAGTGGTCATCTAAGTCTCTTCATAGGTTTCTAAGAACTTGCTTTATGAATCTGGGTGCTACTGTGTTGGTCGCATATATACTTAGAATAGTTTGGTCCTCTTGTTAAATTGGGCCCTTTACTATTATGTAATGCCCTTATTTGTCTTTTAAAATTGTTCTTGGTTTGTTTTGTCTGAAATTAGAATAGTAAGCCCTGTTTTAAAAAATTATCTTTTGCTTGGTAGATTTTTCTCCTTCCTTTATTTTGAATCTATGTGTGTCATCGCATATGAGATAGCTATTGAAGACAGCATAGCTTTGTGTCTTGCTTTTTTATCCAATTTGCCACTCTGTGTCTTTTAATTGGGTAATTTAGCTCATTTTCATTCAACATTAGTATTGATATGTCCAGATTTGATCATGTTGTTGTGTTGTTAGATGGTTATTATGCAGACTTGTTTGTGTGATTTATTTATAGTGTCACAAGTGTATATACATAAGTGTGTTTTTGTAATGGCTTGTAATGGTCTTTCCTTTTCACATTTAGCACTCCCTTCAGGACCGCTTGTAAGGCAGGTCTGATGGAAATATATTCCCCAAGCATGTGCTTGTCTGAAAAGGCCTTCGCTTAAGAACTTTTGGCTGGATGTGAAATTATTGGTTGGAGATTCTGATCTTTAAGAATGCTGAATATAGGCCCTCAATCTTTTCTGGCTGGTAGGTTTTTGCTGAAAGGCCCACTGTTAACTCAATGGGGTTCCCTTTGAAGGTTATCTGCCCCTTCTTTCTAGATGCCATTAACATTCTTTTTTTCACTTGAACCTTGGAGAATCTGATGACTATGTGTCTTATGAGATGTTTTCCTTGTGTAGTATTTCACTGGGGTTATCTACATTTCCTGATTTTAAATGTTGACCTCTTCGACAAGGTTTGGGAAATTTTCATGGAAGATATCCTCAAATATATTTTCCAAGTTGCTTGCTTTCTCTCCTTTTTTAGGGATGTGAATGAGACATAGATTTTGTCTTTTAAAATAATCCCATATTTCTCAAAGGTTTTGCTCATTCTTCTTCTTCTTTTTTTTTTTTTTTTAATTGTTGTCTGACTTATATCAGAGTACTGGTCTTCAAGCTCTGATATTCTTTCCGCAGCTTGATGGATTCTGCTTGCTAATACTTGTGATTGTATTCAGAAATTCTTGAAGTGAATTTTTCACCTCTATTACATCAGTTTTTTTTTTTTTCTTTAAAGGGCTATGCCAACTTTCATCTCCTGTATCATTTTATTTTATTCCTTCACATGCTTAGATTTCTCCTGAATGGTGATGATCTTTGTTCTCTTATAGATATTCTGAATTCTATTTCTATCATTTCAGACATTTCGGTCTGGTTAAGAACCATTGCTGGAGAACTAGTGTGATCATTTGGAGGTAAGCAGACACTCTGGCTTTCTGTGTTGCCAGAGTTCTTACATCAGTTCATTTTCATCTTTGCAGGTTGATGTTCCTTTCATCTTTGAAGTTACTGTCCTTTTCATTTTTTATTTTGTTTTTTGGCTTTTATCTTCTGTGACGTCCTCAGGAGTTTGATTGTAGTACAAGGCAGATTTATTTCACTGGCTTTGTTTCTGGAAAATTTTAAAGGGGCAAGGCTCAGTTCAGCACTCCTGGGCTGCATGTTCTAACTCTGGGGGTTTAGTATTATCCCCAAGATTTGTTCTCTGGCTCCTCAAGGTTAGAAATCTGCTGGCTAGAGGGGCTGAGATGTTCCTTGACTGCTGGCCAGAACATTCTATGGGGTGGGGGGTGGGCAGCCAAAGTGTTTCTTTGGGCAGTGGCAGCAGAATTCGTGATTGTTTTCATGTGCCAGCAGCAGTGGCAGTGCAGTGAGTTGCATGATTGTTCGCTGGAGCTGAGTGCTGGCAGGCACTGGAATGTTTGGCTTCCAGTAGAAATTCACAGCAGTAGTAGTGGTGGCACGGGGAGGAGGGCAGGGCTGCCATGTCCATTTGCACAATCTCACCAGCAGTGATGTCAGTGTGGGGGCAGGAAGTACCAGCAACTTCTGTGTGTATGTTCATGCTGGTGGTGGTCATGGCATGGGCCAGGGGGTCAAGGACACTGGCATCCTTGCATGCATTTGCACTAGCAGCTGTGTCAGCACAGGGGTGGGGCACCGGTGAGTGTGTGGCTGGCAGACTCCATTTGTGGCACAGGACCACAGGTTCTAGTTCAGTATATTAAATATTAAATATATTAATATTAAGTCCACTCTTTTCTCACCTGTAAATTTTGTGAATAGGAATCCAATGTATTTCTCAATGTATTTCTCACATTTCTTACAAGGTAAAATTACTTTCCTCCTCTGGATTCACTTAAGATGTTTTTCATTGTGTTTGGTTTTCTGTAGTCTGTCTATGACATACTTAGGTATGCATAGTTTGTTTTTTATTATGTTTGGTGTATTTTTCTCATGACCTCAGTGCTCTGATGGGCTCAAAAAGAGTTGTTGATTGTTTTGTGTTTTTTTCCTGCTTTTTTCTCGGTGTAAACATAAGAATGACAACTCACAAGCTATGTACATGTCATAGCTTAAAACTTTTTCAAAAATGTCCCTAAGAATGGTAATACTATATTCAGATTTCACATGTCCCAGAAAGAGAGAATTCACTGTGATCATTCACAGGAATGAGCAGTTCGTCATGAGACAAGTTTTACAACATAGACTTAAGTTGTAACTAAGTCCTTGCAACTTAGCTTATGTACATTCTTACGTAAGAAATGCTTAAATAATGTTTCATTACAAAATACTAAATTATACTAAAGTATTTAAACAAACTTTTATGATATATTCAGAAGATTTTTCATAAAAAATAAAAATATCATACTGATATAACAATTTTGTAAATAGATACAGTAGAAATTCCATAAAATAGTTTAAAACCAGAAATATATATCTAAACAATGAGAAAATAATAATATTTGGTTATTTACTACTTATGTGTCCTTCCGTGCGGTAGAGTTTATGGCATGGTGAATTTATATAGAGTATATAATTTCTTTTATGCTCAAAGAAATTTAGTATCATAAAACTAATTGATTAATAATCTACCATGTATCAGACACTGCACTAGACACAGGTGACTCAAAGTAGTGCACCAAACACACCCCTTGTGCTAAAAGTGTTTGTAAGTCAGCAGATATATAAATAAGAAAATAAATATATCATTAAAAACAAAAACAAAAATTCCTCTGCAGTCTCCCTGCCTCCATGTAGGCCACATTTGATAAATATTTGCCAGAGAGATATTTGACAATACTGATATCACTGATTCAAATAATCTGAATATTAAACAAGTTTTTCCGCCTCTATGTTATTTAGAAAGGTCATTTTACTGGCTAAATGTACCTTAATAGGCATTTAAATTTACTAAGAAACTTTCAAGCCACATGTATCCACGTGGTGGACTCTCACGAACCACTGTCTGCCATGGAGCACTGCAAATGCACCAGGACACTGAGAATGTATTATGCTTTGTTCAAGCCCTAGACTTACACACATTGTGAACACGCAGTTTGAAATGCAATTTAATAAACATTCACTGTAAACCAATAGTTTTATTCTGAAATGTTTGTCTATTGTTTTATTAAAAAATTTAGGCATTTACCATGAAATACTAGAAACATGTTTAGATGGGCAACTAGGATCTTCCATTGCATTACTCATGTAACTAAATCATTCCCTGCCTGGTACACAGTCACATAGACATACATAGACACATATTTTTACGCTATGTGTGTTTGTATATTCTGTTCTGTTTCATATACTGTAATGTAAACCTTTACTTGGATATTTATTTTGTAAAATGGTGCGTTGCAAAAATTGGAAAATGAAAATAGAATAAGAAATCACATCAGTATTCTTTCCAAAATTGTATTGACAAAATCTTAACAAAATATTGAGAATAAAGTTTCTCTGAATGGTTATTTCATCTAGTTAAGATAATCAGATTTTACTTAATTTAAAAATATCTGAGTGTTAATTTGGTGTTTCTGTTTCTTTACTGAATGAAACGAAGCTTTAATTTTCAGTTTGTTCACCAACATGCTCAGTGCTAGACGAAATTTCAAACCAAAGAATTTTTCAAGTGTTAAAACCGTTTTACCATTTGTAACTCTAATCTGATTTGGAAGTGTGCAGTTTAAAATGTTAACACTGTGAAGTGCATACTGTGTTTGCTATTTAGAGCAAGACTGCAAGCTGAAAATGACCCAAACCAACAAAGTGTGTTGTTGTTTTGCATACTCAAGGGAGTTTATGCTTTTTATTCCAGCAAATGGCAGTGTATTTTATTTCATCACCATTTGAGAGGTGAAGTAAATCTTGACAGGTTTCTCTCTACCACATATCTGCTATATGAAAAAAAAAAAAAAAAAACTGGTTGTATAGTTTACTTATTTTCTTCTCTGGAATAGGAGGAACGTCTTTCTTCAATGCCAAAATTAATAACCCCACCTTCTTTACTCACATTAAAAAGGACGTGTTCTTAATGCTTAAGAGAAAGAAAGCAGTATTAAAATATATTTCAGTGCTTTCACAATGTTTTAGAAATGTTTCCAGATATTTTACAGGAATTTTCTTCTTTAGGAGAACCAGGAAAGACTGAAAGGAACAGACAATCTGTGAATGCTGGTGTTGGTACGTGTGGGTCTCCACCTTCCCTAACAGAAAACTTGAGATTTCTCTTAGGCTTCAGTTTTTATCATTTTGATGAGTTATGGAATTTCATAGCTTATTATTAGCTATAAACCACTTCAAAGTAGAAAAGAATCTGCTATTGACAAGAACAACATCTCAGACAGCTTGTGAAAGCGTAAAAGATGTCCTTGGCAATGTGAAACAGGTATTTAAGAGCAAATAGCTCTCTGATGGCTGAATTTTATTGAGAAGATTGGAGAAAATAAAGATGATCCCATGTATATTTGTAGTGCACGGGATAGTTTGTTCTAACACTGGCATTAAAAATATTAATATACTGACTCAATTTTACACGTATGTTTTCTTACTAGGGCAGAGATGTTAGGCAGTATATGAGTAACTGTGTTATAGATTAATATTCTGACATCCAATGGTAATATATTTATGATTGTTCAATTATATGGGGCCAAAAGTATTTACTGATGTCAAAGCAACAGATCTTTCCTCTAAATGACTTTTCAATTATTTTATTTTCTGCCTTAATAGAACTGAAAGAGTTAACAATAAGTCAAAACTTACACTAAGGCATGACTTGAAATATGGGTTTACACCTGTCTGAACAGTCCTATACAGACTAGTAGGATGTGAGTTTTAAGGCTGGAGATTTTCTGTCTAAGGAATGTGTTTAGACAAGGGAAGCCACGATCAATCAAGCTTCCTGTAGAACACGACAGCTTGGTGGATGCCCGGACTCAGCAAGAATGCCTGGAAGTCCGACTGCCCCACCACACGCTGCCATTCGTGTTATTTCAGAGGGACACTGTACGTGATACTCTTGGTACTGTAAAGCCTAACAGAAATTGATCACAGGGGTTGGCAGCTTGGCCACTCTTTTTGTCAAATGTTAGCTCTACCAGTAAGCACTGAAGTGTTAAGGTGGGATTGAATTACTTGACAAAGAGTGAAACACATCCAAGTGAAACTCTAGAAATGAGAAAAGGATACATTCTTCTGTTCCCAACACAGTTGTGTGGGAAGCATATATTCTTTCTGGTCTATCATCTTCTAGTATCTGAGGATACAGTAACTTCCATATGCACAAATTAGACAATGTGGGGGAATATAAAGATACTGTCAGATGCAGAGTGACAGGGACTAAATAATTCAGAAGCTAGCTCCTTTTCTTTAGTCTGCTTATAAAGTGCTTTTGGCGTGTGATTGATAGATATTGTCTTAAATCTAGCGGGAAAAGTTCCAGTAAAAATGTTCCATGTAAATTCTCATCTTTTTCTTCATACTCAAAACATACACACAAAGAGAAGCAAATGAAGTCTCAAGGTTGTATTTGTTCAGCATGCTAAAAGACGGAATTCGTGTCCTATAAGGTGCATATACTTTAAACCCAATTCAAACATATTCATTATTTGGAGGGCTAGAAGGACCCAAAATGCTTTTTCATCTAAAAACTGCTGTGAGGCCTCTGTAGAAATGCGTAGGCATTCGAGTTGAAATTAGAGTTTTGTATTTAAAATTTTAAGTCATTTGTATTTTACCCATGAACATTTCATTTCGTTTAATTGGGATCTGATTGCAGTTGCCAAGATTAGAAATATTGCATCAGTGGTGCTAAATGGCATATTGCATGAGCCTTCAAGTAGTTTCTATAGATCTATTACTTACAAACCTTCACCTTAAACATTTTGAGGACTTCTCTGTCACACAAAATCACATACTGGATATATTCAGTAAATAATAGTAATTAACTGTTTAATTTCTATTCTAGAATAAAAATATTATTCTTATTTATATATTCTGCTTTAGTAGACACCATTGTTATAATGAGTAGGAAAATGTTGGCAGATAAGGACTCTATTTGCTATTTTTCTGTTATTCGAAGTCTCTAAGACTGAGAACAAAGATGATATCCTGCAGATAATTCACTTTAATTATTTTTACATGTTTCATATTGTTATCTTCCGTATTATATCACATGAAATAACAATTATAAAAACTATTACCTGTTCACTCCAAATAGTGGCTGAACCAGCGCTACTGGCAAGCTGTGATGTACAAACAGTGGTTCCTGCCGGGTATTAGTGCAAACGCAGACAAGTTAAGTTACTAACCATTCTCTACCTTTATTCTTTACCTACATGTATTATAGTCTTTCCAGCCATTTTTCTTTCTGCTATATATATTTTTTACCCCAAATAACCCTTATTTATGTGCTTGTCATTGTCCTTCTGCTCAACTCTGTGTCTTATATAGAAGTTGTCTCCTAATATTTGATGGCCATTAGGTACTAAATTCATGACTAATAATTAATTTTATAATGTGTGTAATATTTCCTATAAGATTTGAATTTGAATAAAAACTTAAGTAAATTCATAAATGTGTATGTGGGTTTCTAGCTTATGCACATCATAGCTCAGTGCATTGCCAGTTTGTGGCTGAAGCCTGTGTTACCAGGGTCTTTGGCACCGGACTCTGGTACCTCCATCCTTGCTCCACCCCCATACCTCACCTTCCACCCTGTGTCCCCTGTTTCTGCTGATGCTCTCTACTGCCACTGTCTTTACTCAGTGAACTTACACCAGGAGCAAGAGATGTTGGATGAATTCTTCTGCTCTCTCATCCTGCTCACAAGCCGTGGTTCAGAGATGCAGTAGTTTTCTTGAAGCTCTCTGAAGACATCCGTTTAGGCTGGAAATTTTAATTTTTCATGAAACTTGGTCATACATTTTCATGTATTTTCTTTCCTCCTTGATTGCCTCAGATCACTTCCCCTAGGATCCCACTCCCTAATAAAGTGTTGGCTCATAAATTTTCACATCCAGTCTTCTTTTCTAAGGTACTCAGATTAAGAAGTTGAGTAGCTAGCATATGATCAGATGGGCTTCTGGAGTTTGCCAAGAAATCTGAAGTCAGTATGAACATCGTTTCTAGCATCGTCATTATTAAAACTTCACCTACACTTAAGTGTGATAAGGTACAAGTGAGTGGTAATCTGTGAAGGAGCAAGAATATTGTTTTTAGGCCAATAATCAGAGTCTAGGTAGGTGTGGCTTGGCACTTGCGGTGAAACTCAATTCCAGCTTTGAAATTTGTGTGTGTGTGTGTGTGTGTGTGTGTGTGTGTTGTGTGTGTATTTATAATTATACGTTAGTATAATATACATGTTTAGTATACATATAATCAGTCTGTGTACATATATACACACATATACTGTGTGTCAGTAAGAGTCAGAAAGCTTATAGGGATGCATTAATAAATTTACTATATGCATTAATAAATTTACTATAAGACCTGCGACCTCCTCCTTGCTTCTCAGGAGGTCCTAGAATCCATCCTTTCACTAAGGCAGTGTAAAATTTCCTGATGAGGATGTTACCAAAATGTTTGAGAAGCTCAATGGTAGGTGTCCTTGGAAAAGAGCGTTGAGAGTTAGAGACCTTGTTGTAGACCTGCCCCATATCAATGTGGATAATAAGAATCTGGAATGTTAGAGGTCAGTGGCAATACTTATCGTCAGAAGCAAAGAATGCAAATAACTTAATGGGTATAGTAAAGTGACAATAAAGATGTCTGAATCTCCTACCACAATTAGAGTGGCCGACCTGAAGGCAAGGGATATGACAGTCAAGCAAAGGTTTCCACAATTTGTATAAGTAAATAAAAATAAGTGAGAATTTGCAAACTTTCATCCACTACAATTCAAAATATATATCCTTATCTCAATTTCCAGATCTAAAATTAGTTCCAATGACCATAATATGCTGACTGACAGGAAGACAAAGTCATCTTGAGGAAAGATCCTTCAATACCATCAATATATGGTCAAAAATACTTTGATCATGCCTCAAAGGACCTGCAGCCACTTCTTCAGGGAGCTGTGCACCGAGGAAATGGGAAAACACAGACATTTTGAAGAATTTTTATATAATGTATGAGCTGAAACCAGAGACCTAAATGCCATCAGGGTTCTCTAGTTAAAGGGGGAGAATGGAGGTCAAGGAATGAATGAAGAGGTGGCCCAAGTCCATCTCACTGTAGATACAGTGCATCCATGGACTCAAGCTATACTTATGAGTATTAATATGCTTCCTGATTAGTTTAATTGGGTTGAATATATTTACCAGCTGGAAGAACTTTCATGTTGTTTCTCTGGCCTGTAAAGTAAGAGCCTTTATTGTAGAAGTGGAAAAGTGAAAGCCAGGAAACAGCCCACCCCACATCCCCATCCAGGAGTCTATATTGGGAGCAATATCTCATCTGAGGAGGAAGTTCATGTATTAATGCCACCATCAAATATCTGAAAAATTTAAGGATAATAGTCTCCGGTATTTCCTCTCTCAATCTTTCAGTTCACCAGTCTAATCTCAGTTAACAACCACCACCAAAAGATGGGTCATTGTAATTCATGGTGGACCACTCTTAATTAGCCTCATTTGCAGCTCCTGCCTGCTATTAGCACAACTTCTGAAATTGGTGTAAGGCTCTGGATTTGTTAAGGACATTTCTCTCAATCCTCTTAGCACGAAGGGCTCAAATCAGGTCATTTTTACCTGTTAAGGACAACATCCCCCCCCCCCAACTCTTTTTTTTGCCACAGGGATAAATAAACTATCTTGCCCTTTATTGTCAGATAGTCATAAGGATCATGATCATTTTGACCTTCCTGATAGCATCATTGTATTTTACTATATCAAGGAAAATTGGCCTAATAAGACAAGGTGAACAGGAGGTGGCCAGAACCTTAGGTTCTCTAATAAGATACACACATGGTGAACTTGATAGATAAACAACAAAAGGACTCAGGGGCCTACAACACTAGTACATTTTAAGGAATCCAGTGATTTGGAATACTCCTGAGCATCTCCTCTAAGATAGAGGACAAATGTTGCTCTGTGTATCCCCTACCTGAGAAAGAAGCACAGCACTAGGTGGGCCGTTTTTATTTCAGAGTAAAACAAAACTACTGCTTCAATGTATCTTAATCTAGACCACACTCAAAATGACTGTGAACTAATATATTCAGGGTTCTCTAGTTAAAGGGGGAGAATGGAGGTCAAAGAATGAATTAAGAGGAACATAACTAATATGTTCACAGTCATTTTGAGTGTGGTCTAGATTAAGAGAGGACTTTACAGCAGGCCTGGGTTGCAGTGTGAGCTTCCCTACCTCTTTGGCCATATAACAAAATAGATCAAAATAATTGTAGAAATATACAAATTGGTAAAAATGTTTTGCAGATTCTTTAACAAGCTCCCTAAGAAAGGTGCAGTACAGACATTTATGGCCATACCATTCTGTATCAGATAACTAGTCCCCCTTTCTCTCTCTCTCTCCCTCTCTCTCTCTCTCTCTCTCTCTGTCTCTTTCTCTCTCACACAGACATGCACGTGCACACACACACACACACGCACACACATACACACACTGTTAGTATGCTACTTGGCTCAAATAGAGGCCAAGGGATAGTTACTCCAAGTAACTGTTTATTATGAGCTGTGCATTACAGATCCATCAAGGACAATGTCAAGCAAGCACACCAGCATTCTACTGTCAAATATAAATGGTAATTTGAAATGGGCCTAGGAAAAATGAGAAAGAAGAGGTAAATCACATAAGCAGGTAGCTCAGGTACCTATCCCTTCTGTTATCACTTCTGTTGCACTGATGTTGCTCCTTCAACTCATACCTCTGACCAACTGACAGAATATGAGATAACTCAGGCCAGCTTCACGAAGTGGTTGATGTGATATGTTGATTGTGGTTGAAACTGGACCCCCATCAGTTACAGCCCTCACAGCAGTGGCTGACCATTCTGAATGGGAATTCTGGTGAGAAGAGCTGCAAGTAGTACATGAGGCTGTTCATTTCATACCAAGGAAGAGTTAGTCAACTTATGGATGCCCATTAACTACTGAGCAGCAGTGAATAGCTTGACTGCTTGGAGAAGGGGCTGGGAGAAACATCTGGAAGATGAAAATACTCTTGGAAAATGCCCTCTGGATGTCCTCGTGGGAATGGGCATCAAGTGAATAGAGCTTACTTCAATGCCAGCCAGAGGGCATCCACCTAAGAGGAGGCTCTCAACTAGCAGGTAAATGGGATGACCTGACCTTGGATGTCAGCTGGTACCAGTCCTAAGACAATTCAGCTCAGCTAAGGTGCCACCATGGAAAATGTCTTCTGGATTGAGGATGCTATTTACTATGAACTGAATTTTGTGCCCCCAAAATTCCTATTTTGAAACCTCAAACCATTAATGTGACTATATTTGGAAATGGGCCTTTAAAAAAGCAATTAAGATTAAATGAGGTCATAATGGTAGGGTTTTAATCTGATATAATTAGAATCTTTGTAAGAAAATACACAAGAGAGTTCATTCTCGTTCTCACTACCACATGAGGACACAGCAAGAAGGTGGCCATCTGCAAGCCAGGAAGGAAATAGATAACTTGACAGCCAATCCTGTTCCTCCCTAGGATGACAAATATGATGTCAGACTAGGTTATGGCCTCACCTATTTCAATAAGCTTAAATAACATCTTTGGCTCACTAGGAACAGAACTGACAGCCAGTTCTGTTCCTCACTAGAAGAGAATTGGCTGTCAGGTTTATATGACTTTAGACTTCCCAGCTTCTAGAACTATAAGAAATACATTTCTGTTACATAAGCACCCAGTCTATAGTATTTAGCTATGGTAGCCTGAGAAGATGAATATACTGCTCTCCATGAGGTTTGTAGGGGTCAAGGCTGTTGGTCTCCTGGAGGTTCACTGAAGTTCGCTGACATGAGATAGGTTGATTAATAGGAGAAAAGGCATATGAATTTGTTTAAAGCATATACATGAAAGCCTTCAGAATTGAGACCCAAAGATAAAGGGGAAATTGTCCATTTTTATGCTTAGGTTCAATAAAGTATGAACAACTATGTAGAAATATGATAGGATAAGAGCACACAATCTAATGTTAATAGACTGAGTGGGGAAATGCAGTAAGGCCTGTCTGTTTAGATTCTTCTTGGCCTCTCTGAGCATGCATTCTTTCCTTCTCAGTGTGGGGCAGGGACCTTCCTGGAATGGTGGTCTTATGTCCATCTGTAGTCAAATAAGGTAGGTCAGAGAGTTTATTTATAGCCTGTTTTTGCTCAGAATATTTTTAGGTTCTATGGCTGTCTTTCAGGAAAGGCAGTGTTGGTTTCTATGACCTACCTTGGGGAAGAGGGATTCTGGTTTCTATAGCCAGCTTCCGCAGAGAATGGGACTGACAGACAGGAGGACAGGAGACGGCAGAGAAAAACTTTTGCTTCTTAGGCTGCTACTGAAGCCTTTAATTTGGGGTATTGTTTTCTGAACCCCAAGAGTTATATGCAATGACCCAAATGGATGATATAAAGTTTGGTATTCCCAATACCTAGAATATGTAGGTCAGGAACAAAAGAGTGACAGCACATCTGGGTCCTATCACTACCTATCTGGGAACTCAATTATGAACTGTTGTTTCTCAGTCCACAATCTTAAATTCTACCAAGTAAAGGTTCTGGTTTACAGGTCAAGAAAGCTTCTGTTAGATTTGGTTAACTGAAAGCTATGAGTGACGTCTGATCATTTTAGTATTCTCTTGCTGGTGTGCTGGGGGACAACTGAAGGAGTAACAAATCTGGCCAGGATAATCGACTTTGACTACCACAAGTGCCTAGGGTTGCTGCCACACAGGAACAGAGCAGTATGCCTGGAATCAAATGAATTCACTCGGATATATATTTGTGTTTTTGTGCCCAGTGATTGCCATTAATAGTTCATTGCAGCAACCACAACCCAACACGAACAAGACAACTAAGGACTCCAAACTCTTGAATATTAAGATCTTGATTATACAACCAGACAGGTGAACTATAGCAGCTGAAGTAATGTCCAAGGTGAAGGAAACTGAGTTTTGCCGGTAGAGGAAGAGCAAACTGGTTCTCAGCAGTAGCTTCTGGACAGAGGGGCAGCACTTCCTAATTCATTTTAGGAGATGGCAATTTACTACCAGATTTTAGGGAATCAACTACCTTCCTCCATTTGTCAATCCAAAAAAAAAAAAAAACCAACAAAAACACTTTTTTAATTTCAGAAGATATCTGGATATTATAAGAGGTTGCAAACTGATCTGAGTAGCCCTTTAAACGGTAGACTATAGCAAACTCACATATCTGTGCAGTTCCCTTGATTTCAGCTTGGAGATTCCCTGGAAACAGGTTGCACTGTCCCTACACTTTTGTTCCCACTGCTGCTGTTATAGAAATCCAAGTGCTACCATGAAAGCTGCTCCTGGTCCCGCAGGTGGCTCACAGGCATGTCCTGCCAGGTCTTCAAGTAGACCACGGCATATAAGCTTGGAAGCTGAACTCTTCTCCCTGTCTCTCCTTAAAGATGTGGTTCATAGATACAA
This sequence comes from Mandrillus leucophaeus, assembly GCF_000951045.1. Lineage (NCBI taxonomy): Eukaryota > Metazoa > Chordata > Mammalia > Primates > Cercopithecidae > Mandrillus > Mandrillus leucophaeus. The sequence continues at coordinate 1,747,044 of NW_012101388.1, read as the reverse complement.
TAGTCTTCTAGAGGTTTAATGAGGACAACTTATGAGAACGAGAAATTAGCTCATCACAAGTCACTTTTCTTCATCCCTGGGAATGCATACTACCACAAAGAGTTAACTAATGCAGGCGCTTTTGCCTCAGGTACACTTGAAGAACACTGGGTCATGGCAGTAACAGTGATTTTTCTCATTCTCACCTTTCCCTACAGGTCTGGAGAAAGACCGGAATTATTATCACCTTTTTGGAAACTCTACATTTGAGATTTAGAGATATTGCAGCAAAGGGGCAGTCTATTTTGAAATATTGATGTTAACTCATGTGTTTCACTGTAAATACAGATGGTGGGAAGATAGTAGTACAATACCTTTGTTAATTTTCTTATCCTCAAAATTATCAATTAAATTTAAGAGCATTTGACATACCTTTTATATAACCTTTTATATAACCTTAACGTTTCATGATATTCCAACTCATTATCCATTTATAATAAGATGATTATTCACTATCATGATTAAGTAATTAAAACATTATTAAATGTTTACCTATTGTGTGCCAGAAATACACCTAAATTCTGGAAATATGATCCTGAACCTCACAGACAAAATTTCTACCATTGTAGAGCTTATGTTCTAAGGAGAAAAAAAATAGTTATAATCAAGTTAAAAGAAAAATAAAGCTGACTAAGAGACTAAAATGACAGAAGAAGGAGGAAATAAGGCAGCCTTAATGTTCCCTCACCATGACTAAACCTGGGACAGGATTATTTCTGCCTCAAGTCGTCTGACCTCCCTTTTGTTAGAGCATTTGCTTTAGAAGGCTTGTAGTGGCAAACTCTTTCTCTGCTCCTTTTAGATGTAAATCTTTTTAAACCCCCTCTTGCCAGTGTTCCATCCCTAAACAGTCTTTCTCAACAACCTGGGAGCCATCTCTTTGAAATGTAATTAGCAAGAATCATAGAAGCCCTGCCTCCCAGTCTCTATGGGAGAGTAGGAGCCTAACTCAGGTGGGCATCTTGCTCCAAGCTGTACAACTACTTCCTGTCACAAAGAGGAGAGAAAGTTTACTGTTCCTTTGGGTAAAGCCAATTAGCAAACTCAAACGGTCTGTGAACTCTCCCTTAACCCAGCTCTTAAAAATCCTGTTCCTTTTGTTTCAGTGGAGTTGATGTCAGATTCGGATGTGGCCTCTCCTATTTCAATAAGCTTGAATAACATCTTTGCCTGCATAACTCTGTCGAATACATTATTTTTCCTTTGGTAAAGACCATACTGTTTTTGATAAAGTAGTCAGGAAAGTCTTTCCTGAAAAGGTGACATTTGAGTAGAGACATGAATAATAGGAAGGACTGAGCCATTATAAAATATCAAGAAGAATATTCAAGGCAGAGGGGAAAGCAAGTATTCCTTGAGGCAGGAATGGACTTGGCATGTTTTAGGGACAACATAAATTCAGTGTAGTAATAATCGGCTGAGGGAAGAAGAGCAAATGAGATACAAGACTTCCATGCTATGAAGGACAGATCTTGGAGCACCTTTTTGGCCATGTAAACACTTGCCTTCCACATTGTAAAAGATGGGGAACCATTTTCACTGAGAGTGACATGCTCTGATCTGTATATGAAAGATCATCCTAGATTCTCAATGTTAAAGGAAAGGCAAAACTGTAGACATACAAACCATTTGGAGGTAGTCCAGGCAAGTATCAGAGGAGACTTAAATCAGAATATGAGCATCTGATATGGAGAGATGTGGCCAGAATAGATAGTAGGTCAAAGGTAAATGTGGCAAGACTTGCTAAAAACAGGATGTGAAGTGACTAAGTAATGCTCAGTCTTCTAACTCAGGAAATGAATAAATAATAGATTGAAGTTTGGGGACACAGCAACTAATTTGTGGAGGGGAGTATGGGAGCATAAATATTATTTTGGACATAATAGAGATGTGAGAAGCCTGTTTGATATTCAAGTGGGAGGGTGAGTAGAAAGTCCAATATATGTTAGCAATCATGAGAGATTATGACTGGTATCATGTCTCTAGGGATTCCCAGCATCCAGGAGAGAGTTAGAGAAGGGGAGCCTGTGACATGTTGTTCAAACAGTAAGGAGCAATGGGGAAGTAAATCATACAAAGAGATTGTCAAGATCAAATTGTTAATAGTAAAATGTTAATATAGTCACCTTTTTACCTACAGGTAAGAAGCAGACAGATCTAACTATCTTTTCTAAAGTGCAAATTTTTTTAAAGAAAAAAGATGTAAAATATGCATTTAAAAAAATGAAACTTTGAATAGAAAAACAAATTAACTGCTATACAATGTCCAACATTTTATAGCATTAGCTTCACAAATTAAATGTTACGTATTATTTTTGAAAGCCTTGGTAAACATTATATGATATGAATCACATGTCCTCTAAACAGATTATCTATTTTCTTATCAAATTTGGGCTTTTATTCCTTCTATATCCTCATAAACAGAATAAAGACATATTTGGGCATTAGTAGCTTCTTGAATCAGTACATTTAACTTATCTTCAATATGTGAAGAGAAAGGTTGAGTTTTTTCTGTCAAACATCAAAGAAAGATTTTTAAAATAGTTGTCATGTCTCCAATTATTTAAACAGCTTGAAATTTGTACAATCAAGATTATCTCTTCCTATGAAACAAGGCACATCATTTTGGATAGATCATATCATAGATATGTTCCTCAAAAAAATACTTTTCCCTCTAGCATAACAGCAAACATTGGCTAATGTATTTTGTTACAGTTATTCAGAATGTTTATAAAAATAATATTTAATTCTTTTTTAAAATTATTCATCTGAATCTAATCTTCAATGATAGTACACAGTGGCTCTCTTGACTGACAGTCTTCCTAACCTGTATTATTCCCACCAAAATTCCATTAAGAAGCATAAAATATGAGAAATTACAGATTTTTATGAGCTTTTGAACATTATTTATACTAGCTAAACTGGGTAAACTGCTGCTGTAAACCTACATTTGCCTGCATACTGTGTAATGGCTTCCTCCACATAAGCTTCCTGCCCTGGCACTCTTACTTGATGGAAATCCCAAGCTTTACAATGTCAGTGAGTTGTTAATATTTTCTCAGAAAAGTCTTAAGTGAATGTGACAGTTGGTAGTAATTATTAACCTTGCATTGAACCAGTAATTAAACGATGAAGCTTGAATGGGGCGGGCGTGTGCTGCAATCTTGCCTACCCTTGCTCAGTGATCCTTCTGATTCTTCCTGACCTAATCTGACATTATTAAAGCTCATTATTATTTCTTGACGGAGCTAAAGATTTAAATCATTACATAGAACATGTTTTAGATTCTCTACAACCATTTTTAAGCAACACTTTTATATATACTTCAGTTTTTTTAAAAAAAGGAAGAGTAAAACACAACAACAACAACAAAAAAACATTAAATTTAAATTTCAGCTACCTTTCTGAAGAGTGGTTTGACTAATTCCTTAAATAGATTTGAAATGTACAATAATACATGTTCTTTACTTCTGAAATAGTCCCTAAATTTTAGAGACTTTCTATTTTTCACCATCAATATATTTTGTCTTAGCTAATTTAAAATACATACATGATAAGGAGATAAAAAGAGCTTAAGGGAAGATTCATTAACTGCCTTTTAAGTGCCAAGTATGTTTCTTACTGTTTGCTCATGGACCCTTTTAATCCTCACATCAACCCTATTCTCCCTGTTTATGTTGCTTGCTCACAATTACCAAGCTTTCCTTTTTACAATTTTGTCTCTCAAATAACTTTGAAAAAAGTTGTTTTCTGTACTAGATAGTGAGTGATAATGCTGGGATTTGTTGAATGAAGAGAAATTGGACACAAATTAAAATTTCACTCAGAATAATTTCTGTCAGCTCATTGAATAGCAAAACCTGCCTAAAAATATGGGAAGTGAATCTTTCTAAATGGTCCCGAGTTATTAAGCAACTAAGAAATACTGCATTCCTGATTATATAATTCATTTCTTCTGAGAACCTATAAGAATAAAAATTATTATCACTCATGGATCCAATGAATATTTTTGGACAAATTCACTGCTAGATTGTGTTTGTGTCTTTTCTTTTATTTCTCCACCCTATTTCTCATTTTTAGGTGGTATATGCAAGCTAAGTTTATCAATACTTCAAACAATCTTCTAACTGGGAAGTCAGATCTACACAAGATAAGTTGTAAGACTGCAATTTATCTTGCAGCTAGTTAGGACAGACACTGACCTAGAAAAGGGAAATTTACTATGCTTCTCAGAAGTAAGGTTGCCAAATTTAGCAAAGAAAAATACAGAATGCACAATTAAACTCCGGATTAAAAAAATAAATAATTTTTAATACATGTATGTCTCCTGCAATATTTGGGACATTCTTACACTAAAAAAAAAAAAAATTGTGCATTATCTGAAGTGCAAATTTAGCTAAGCATCCTGCATTTTATCTGGCAACCCTACTCATGGGACCTAAGATGGGATATTTTTTCTTTAAAAACAGGAAACAATGAAATAAATGTAAAATCTAAAACAGGAAACAACAGAGGCTGGCAAGGCTGTGGAGAAATAGGAACGCTTTCACACTGTTGTTGGGAGTGTAAATTAGTTCAATCATTGTGGAAGACAGTGTGGTGATTGTTCAGGGACCCAGAACCAGAAATACCATTTGACTCAGGAATCCCATCATTAGCTATATACCCAAAGGGGTATAAATCATTCTACTATAAAGACACATGCACACGTGTGTTCATTATAGTATTCTTTGCAATAAGAAAGACTTGGAACCAACCTAAATGTCCATCAATGATAGACTGGATAGAGAAAATGTGGCACATCTACACCAAGGAATACTATGCATCTATAAAATAGAATGAGTTTATGTCCTTTGTAGGACATGGATGAAGCTGGAAGCCTTCATTCTCAGCAAACTAACACAGGAACAGAAAACCAAACACCATATTTTCTCACTCATAAGTGGGAGTTGAACAATGAGAACACATGGACACAGGGAGGGGAACATCACACAACGGGGCCTGTTGGGGGATGGAGGGAAAGGGGAGGGAGAGCATTAGATAGCATTAGGACAAATACTAATGCATGTGTGTGTGGGGGGGAACCTAGATGACTGGTTGATAGGTGCAGCAAATGACCGTGGCACGTGTATATCTATGTAAGAAACCTGCACGTTCTGCACGTGTATCGCAGAACTTAAATAAAGTAAAATAAAATGAAATGAAATGAAAAGAGTTACATAAACAAAGAGAAAAAAGAAGAGCTTTTCAGGAAAATGTGAAAATAGGAACAGCAGAAAGTTTGGAGAAGAGCAGGGACTGAAAGAGTGCCAAAGGCAGGTGTGGAGAGAGTATGGGAGGTATATTTTAAGTGCACAGAGGAGAACTGTGGCCTGAACTGGAGGTTCATGATGGGCAGTGTGAAAGGAAGACTCTAAGAGGCTGCCAATGGTTCCTGCCTCCTGGTATTCACGCCATTGAGTCTGGGCTCATGATTCAATTATAAGATTATAAGAGTGATATCAAGTCATTTAGAAGATTAGGTTACAAAAACTGTGATTTCTATTCTACTCTGCCCCTGTCACTTTTTCTTTGTTTCAAGCCAGCTACTAGTATCAAGGAACTGATAACTCCACTCAAAAGCCACTTACAACCTGAAGACTGACAACAGCCACATGCTTGAAGTTGGAAGCAACTTCTTCCCTGTCAAGCCATAAGAAGACTGAAGTGCTGGCCAAAACATTGATAGCAGTTACAGACCCTAAGCCACATTTCTGGCTCACAGAAACTATAGGAAATAAATGAGTGTTGTTTTAAGCTTCTGGGTATTGAGGAAATTCATTACACTAAAGTAACTAATAAGAGGATATGAATTTTATACTAATAAGAGTGAGAAGCTATTTAAGGGTTTTAAAGAAGGTCAGTAACCAAGTCATGATTTATGTTTAAACTTTAGCTGCAGTGCAAAAATGGATGGGGAAAGGGGAATTGCAAAAATAGATAGAGATGCACGTTAGGAGGTAATCATAGTAGCCAAGATGAAAAATGAACCTGACCAAGGGAAGTGGTGATGTTAAAGATAGAAAAAGTAGAAAAAAGTCAAGAGATATTTAGGAGCTAAAATAATCAGGAGCTGATGATGGAAGAGTGATGAAGAAATCAAGGACTAATGTCCTTCTGTCCAGCTCATAACAGGGTCCCTTACTGAGATAAAGAACCCCAGGAAAGGACCAGATTGATCCTTCCTGCTTACTTCTTGTTCTGACGTTTCTGTCAGTGACTTAAGCCACTTAAATGAAGTGTAGTATAGATATTCCTTCCTCTCATCCCCTGAGGAGCCCGCCCAGCCAGCACCCGGGTTCAGTTAGCACTGTATTCTCTACAACAGCTGTCTTTTCAGGGAGCATTGCTCCTGGCTGCCACGTCCACCACAGAATTCAGAATCACTTAAGAGATACATGGGACTAGCTGCAAGATAAACTGTAGTCTCACAACTTACCTTGTGTAGATCTGACTTCCTAGTTAGAGGATTGTTAGAAATATTGATAAAATTAGCTTGCATATACCACCTAAAAATGAGAAGTAGGGTGGGGGAATAAAGAAGAGACACACAAACACCATCCAGTAGTGAATTTGTATTTTGCCACTTATCTGTAGATGTGTTTCTCACACCTTTCTTTATTTTTTTTTCACTATCACTCTTCTAAGTATCTTTTAAAGATTTTTTCCCCTAATTACCCTTTCCCCTAAAATGTACCGACAGATATATTGTATATCAACTATCATTTGGGGACCCACACATTGTTTTTTTTTTCTTATTCCCATGAGAACCAATTTTTATTCCACTGAAGACAAGATCACCCCCACTGAGAATGCATAATACCACATACAGAATGTTAATTCACATTCAATAAAAATAAAGGCAGGTGACTTTCAGCAAATTCGCACTCCTTACTGTAGAAAAGTTTTCATTTTACTATACATGTATTTAACAAATCATACTGATGGTGGCAGGGAGAAAGTTAAAAATCTGTCAATTGTGCTTTAAAATCTGTAGTACTGCTCCATGAAAGGGCCATGTATGCAAAGTGATCCCCAAATGCTGAAGGAATCAAACCAAAGAAGGAGGCAGACAAACCTACTTTGTCAGTATTGGGTGATTTGTTAAGAGAACTTACTGATGGAAGTGTGGTCTTGGGCAGCCACAAGACAAGTAGATCTCTGCCCGGTAACTCCCTGGACTCGAGACTTATCTACCATAGAAAAGAGGCATATGTGCTCCAACAAGACAACTAAAGGCATCCTCCAGAACAGACAAGAATGCTGTGTGTGGCATAGCCTATAATTTGTGTGATAACATCAAGGTTGCTTTGTTCTTACACAAAAGACAAGAACTGATGTAGAAACCAGGGGTCATTCATGGGACTGGGGCTGACCAGAAGTCAGCATGGCAAATTAGCATCCAAGATGGAATCATTTTTGTCTCCACAGATACAAACCCATAGCTGTGACCCAGGAGACTGTCATAATCTGATGAATGGCTTACGTTTCTCTTCCGTGGAGCTGTTTGCTATGTTTGCTAAGGACAGTGAGATAGTATTTTATACATTATGTCAATCAGACCTTTCCTTGCAGTAAGGGAAGGTCAATCTCACCTAAACTATAAGATTGGTATAAAGACTAAGAGATAAAATAGACTTTAGAAACCAAGCAACAACACCTGATTCAATAATGCACTTGTTATGAATATTTAGCAATGTATTCATTATTAATATTATTGTTACTGCAATGGCATATTTACTATGTCTGTTCTCACAATGCCCTCTTGATGCTGCCGGGAATCAGAAGGGCCTCCTTTGGGACATGTTGTCACAAGGAGTTTCTAAGTTTATTGATAAAGGGATTCACCAGGAAAATCATCTTCCAACCTGGGTCACATCTTAATAAAGACACCCCTTGCTGTCTGAGGTCTGAGTTCACACAGTGGATCAGTTGGTACCACAGACAAGTTAGATGGTGAACTGGAATCACAACCAGAAATTGACAACAAAAAATTAAAACCTACCTAAAAAAAATTGATTTAACACTGAAAACTCAACTCTTTAGTCGAAAAACTCAACTTTAGAAGAAACCCATATACATTTAAAGTAAACAGTATATCTAAGGAAACCATACATTGTCACCAAGTAAAGTCACCTGGTCAAGTCAGTATAAACCACAGATTGTCATCAGGTAATGCCCATTTTGTATACATTGATTCATTTAACAAATATTTATTGACTGACTTCTGATTGCTAAGAACACTGTTGGGCACAAAGCCCACAATAAATGGAAATAAAATGATTGGCCTCAATGAGCTCACAGACCAAGGGAAGCACAGACAAGCAGTCATGTGCAAAACTGTTCCACAAAAGATTATTCCTTGTGTCAAGGATAACGTCTGTGCCTGGCTATCAGACAAGATGGAATAAAGGAAGTAGCAGAAAAGCTAAATCTTAAAGCAAAGTCATACTGGAAAGAGTCCTGCATATGCCAAAATATCTTCCATGGAGGGTAAGATACTGAAGTCATCCTTTTTTATTTTTTTTGAGTAATGACATTTGAAAAAGTATCTCATAAATTTAAAATGTTAAGCTGTTATTACTGTGATTTAAATCTATTGATCAGATTAGTTATTCAATCACATTATATTATAGCTCCCAGGATGGAGAAGGAGCAAGGTAAACTAGCTTTTAAATCTGGAAGGCAACTGATCTTGGGAGATTACCCAGCATAGCAGACCAAGATAGTCACCCAAACTGGCAAACTAGTGCATTATAATTACAGAGAGAACTTAATGAGGCTTTAGTGTATGAGAGACACACTGCTTCTTTCATTATTTTTATTTTAAACTTGCTCTGATTTTCTGTTCTTCGGGCGAAAAAGATTTCAGTGCGTTTGTTGATGATGTAGCTTTTGCTTAGATGTTTTCTCTTTCTTTGCTAATCTTCCCTCAGTTTTCTCTCACAACAAGACAGGATGATGAATACCTACCAATTTAGGCTTTAAGCCAAATTTTTCCTCATATGTAGAGAATCTTTGAACCCTCCTAGATATAGGTGTTCACAGTTTGCTTCATTCTCCCACGATAGCATGTGACGTCTTCTGCCCCAGCAATTTTCATTCACGCATCTGTTCATTCATTCAATCCACAAATATTTATTGAGTATTGTTTGGTGCGATAAACATTTTCATAAGACACCATTAGACTAAAAGAATGAACAAGACGAGCTTGATTTCTGTTGTCATGGAGCTCATATCTTTAAATGCGACTTAGAGGTTTTCTTGTGTTTCCCCTAAAAAGTTGCAAGTTCTTTACAAGAAAGATTCATGAATTATTCACTTTAGTATCTCAGAATTTAACATAGTTACTGGCACTGGCTGTAAACAATAAATAAGAAAGGATTTTAATAATACACAATGAAAGACAGTTTTTTCTTGTTTGCTTGTTTTGAAAGATGGAGACGTTGTCATATTTAACACAATGTAAATTCTGCTAGTATGGAAGAAAGAGCAAATGGATTAAAATTTATGCCACAGACAAGTATTATCATTTCTACTCTAAATAATATGATTGATTGAGTGCTCAGAGATGTTAAGTAATTTCTCCAAGGTCACAGAAGTTTCACTGCTAAGATTCAAGCACAAGCTGACTCTAAAGTGTCTGCCTTTAACCAAATCTACAGTCCTGGAAGTTTATTCTCCAGTGTCTGCTTTATAATGCCTTGGCCATTGTGGCTGTTAGTCAATATTACTTCCACATTATTTTTAAATAACCTTCTTATGGAGCTAAACACACACATATGCATACATGCTGGAAAGCGCACAAACAATAAGTATTAATAAAATGAAAGCAAACATGTAATAGATACATAGACCAAGAAATAGAATATTATTCGTGCCTCAGAATTCCAACTTTTACCCCTCCTCATAATTAAGCCCCACACAAAAACATAATTATCTTGACTTCTAACACTAGATATTTGTTGTCTTTTTGTTATTTTTTTCCATAAAGACAGTTATTCAATATATATGTGCATCTATGTTCATCCATTCAACATTGTGTTTGTGAGATTGAAACGTGAGTAGAGCAATTGTTCATCCATTCTCATGGTGTTTTGTTGTAATGTACTGTATTTCTCTGTTCTAATGTTGATGAATATTTGTTGGCAGTTTTTGTTTATTATGAATAGCATTGCTATAAGCATCTTTGTACAGATCATTTGTTAAATAATTCTGATGGGTATTTACCTAACAATGCAATTTGTTGTATGAGTATATGACAAAATTTCCCGAAGTGCTGTGGACGAGAGTAACAAGCATTGTTTGAGCATTCCAGTTGCTCTCCATCCATAACACTGTTCAGTCTTCATTGTCAGTCTTTTTCTTTTCTTCATTGTAGTAGTCATCTTATTACTGGTATCAAATTGAGATATTGGTTTGTATTTACTTAATTACTAAGAAGGTCAAGCAACTTTTACATAAATTTACTGACCATATGTTTGCTCTCTTTTTTAAACAAACCCTCAAGGTTTTGCCCATTTTAAAAACTTGATCTTTCTGTCACTTTTATCGATTTGTAGAAAATTCTCTATTCTTAACACTGGCTCTTAATCAGACATAAATATTGCAAATGTTCCTCTCTACTCTATGACTTATTTGCATAATTGTAACAGTGTGTCTTTTAATGAACAGAAATTCTTTGTTTTAACACAGTTCAGTTGTTCTATGTTATCCTTTACATTAGACTAGTATGAAAATAATCGGGCCAGGCACGGTGGCTCATGCCTGTAATCCCAGCACTTTGGGAGGCTGAGGTAGGTAGATCATGAGGCCAGGAGGTCAAGACCATCCTGGCTAACAAGGTGAAACACCGTCTCTACTAAAAATACAAAAAATTAACTGGGCCTGGTGGCGGGCGCCTGTAGTCCCAGCTACTCGGGAGGCTGAGGCAGGAGAATGGCATGAACCCGGGAGGCAGGGCTTGCAGTGAGCTGAGATCACGCCACTGCACTCCAGCCTGGGCAACAGAGCGAGACTCCGTCTCAACAACAACAAAAGTAAAATAATCTTTGCCTGCTTCAAGGTCAATGGCTTTCGTTATTTTATCTTCCAGAAGCATTTTAAATTTATTGACCATAATTATTCATAATATCATCTTATACACTTAACATCTATAGAATCTGTGCTATTTCTCTTTTTTAAAATTTTCCACTATTTTTTCTCCTTATTGACTAATTTTGCCATAAGTTTTCAATTTCATGAATCTTTCCTCTCCCCTTTCAAAAATAACTGGTTTTATTGATTCTCTCTATTGTATGCTTATTATATCTTTTACTGCTTTCTCTTTTTATCATTATTATTGCCTTTCTTTTACTTTCTTATTGATATTCTGTTTTTAAATAAGCTCTTTATAAATTTGTAAAATGGATACCTACAGTTCTATTATTCAACAATTCTTTACTTATATATACATTTGGGCTATGAACTTCCATATGCATATAATTCAGTTATCTTCATTAAAAAGTCACCCTTCTTTCTCATTTTTGCCCTTTATAAGAAAATGTATCTTTATTCTCTGAATTCTTTTAATATATTGCTTTTATTGGTGATGTTTATTTTTCTACATTTTGAAAATCTAAGATGATTTTTACTTTTATTGACCCTATCAATATTAGAAGAATTTTTTGAAGATATAGATAGATTTCTCTTATTGGTTTTAGAAAATTATTAAACATTATATTTTCAATGTTTTTGTCATTCTTTGTCTCCTACTTTTGTGGGAATCCAATTATACAACTGTTAGACCTTTTTATTGACTCCTATACATACTGCTTTTAAGCTATTTTTAATATTAATGAACTATTCCTTTAGTAGTCCATTGTTCAGATTTACTCTTTTCCACTGATCTTTCTACAATTAACTGATATTCTCCTCATTTGATTCCAGGATGTGGTTAAAATTAGTTATTTTCATAGTAATGTGTGTGTGTGTGTGTATGTCCATGTCTGTGTGTGAGTGTGTGTGGGTGTTTGTGTATTCTGGATACAGAATATGCATTATATACATATTTACTCTGGACTTTACGTGTGACCTCTTTATCAACTTTAATTCTCTGATTAAAAACTTTCTAAAATATATATTTTATTGAACACATATTTTATGGTTGTTCTGGTAATTATGACTCTGTCATTTACTGGCCTGATTCTATTTTTGATCTTTTCCTAAAGCTAGTTTTTAGTATTTCTAGTCATATATAATCAAATGATTGTTTATTCATTTCCTAAGGCTGCTGTGACAAACTAACACAAACTGTGTGGCTTAAATCAATAAGCAATTATTATCTCACAGTTCTGGAAGCTAGATGTCTAACGTCAAATTTTCTTCAGGTCTATGTCTCCACTCAAGTCTCTGGGGAAGACTTCTTCCTTCCTTGTTTCTTCCAGCTGCTGGTGTCTACTGGCAATCCTTGGCATTCCTTGTTTTTTAACTGCACCACTCCAGCCTCTGTTTCCATCATCACATAGCTTCTTCCTTATGTGTGTGTGTCTCTATGTTCTCCTGACTTCTTAGAAGAACACCAATCATTGAAGGTAGGACATACTCTAACTCAGTGTGACCTCATTCTAACTTGATTACATCTGCAAACACCTTATTTGTAAATAAGGTCATATTTATAAGTTACCAAGTTTAGGACTTGAATATATCTTTTGTGAAGAAACAATTCAACCCAGTACTGCTGGATATTGTACAAAACATTTTTGAGATATTTGATAATGTTACTTTGCTCAGAGTGAGTATATTATCTGCTGAGCAAACAGAGCAGGAACTGAGCTAACTTAAGGTTGAGTACAGCTTTCGTAGGATACTGATTAATCCCAACCTCTATAGTTTATTTTATCAGAACTCCCCACCAAGACTTAATAGTCTAGGTTCTTTCCTTTTTGGCAGATACTATACCTTGTTTTTTGTCCTTCTGTCACTATAAGACTGATACAAACTTTTCTCTGCTTTTCAATGGCTTTGAGCTTACCTTTTTATCTCTTTACACTATGGAGCTTAAGAAATTAGCGTGTCCATCTAGGAGAAATCTGCACTGCCAGGTTTATTTCTCTATCTCTGTTTTCTCTCTAGAATTTTGACCTCCACGTTTGGTATTCCCTAAAATCCTCAAACTCAAAATTTTGTCTCTTCAACCTTATGAGATTGCTAGAACTCTGATGTTTATCTGCTCTGATCAATAATCTTATCTGCTTCCAGCTGCCCTAGCTGATATCTTGTAGATCACAGAGAAACCAAACAGTTGGGCTTTTCCCAACTTTTTGATTTCCAAATGTAAAAATCAAATAAAATTGTTGTTTTAGACCACTAGGTTCTGATGTAGTTTATTACACAGGAGAAAACACACACACACACACACACACACACACAGAAAACCAAAGACCAAAAACAAACATATGTACTCAACACCTATTACCAACTTTGTTCCTACTTGCTTTCCCTAACATTGGGAATAGTAAACTAAATACTCCATCTAATAACATATTTTTAACTAGGGAGTACACAAAACAGAAAAATGTTTCATGAGATACAGGTGGAGTCTCTGAATAAAGTGTCTTCCCAAATCAAAATAATGATAATAAAATAAAATAAAAGCAAAATCTTGCTATGTGGGAATATTTATTTCCATTAAACTTGCTTTTTCTCCCTTCCTGGAACATACACAAATGAATAGCAGAACTTTGCTCCCATGAATTGGCAAGCATAGTCACAGCAGTATATCCACTGTGGATGGGAGACAGAAAAGACAGAAAGAGCCTGAATTACTGAGGGCGTGAGTAAATAGCCACATTAGTCCAGGACTCCTATCTCTCAAATTATTATATAAGATGAGTAAGTTGCTATTTCTTTATGACACTCTTTGCCTAGGTTTTTTGTTATATACAGACAAATTCATCCTTTAAAAAGAGAGACATAACATAGATATATTTTTCTAAATGGAACTGGAACTGTTGTGAAATACTATGACATTATGATTTTCATATAACTAATAACATAATAGAATTAAAAAGTGCCCTCTCCCACAGGTGGTCATTCAAAAAATCTGTATTAGTTTTTAGAGGTTCATTAACATGAATTATTGAGAGTGTGTTTTAAAGATTAAGGCAATTCATTTTTCTTCAAAAAAAAGAGGCTGTGTGTTTTCATGACATATGGAGTAACCCAAAATGAAACTTTCTTTTGACAATTAGTAAAATATTATATTCAAAATCATACATTGACAAAGTACCCTGTGTAGTATAGGGTCTAGACATTCATTGTTTCAAAAATCTAACACATAACTATTTGAAATTGGTATAGTTATGAAGTAGTAACCTAATTTACTTTATAAAAGCATAACATTCCATCTTAAAGACTTTTGAGCTGAGAACAGTCAGGGTTAAGTTCCTTTAGGCAATATATACTATTATGAAACTAGAAGAGGAAATCAATTTTCTAAGATTGGAATCAGAGGCTCATTAAAATATTCATTATGTATGTGAGATATTCTTGTGGTCCACAAAAGTACCAGACTGAGTGACAGAAAAGATTTTCAGGCCAAAATTTGCTTCATTGGGAATGAGAATTAGTAGGTCAGAAAATCTCAGCAGCTGAAATCTACATCTGTATAACATTATGCTGCCTGCTAGAAACCCAGTCATATCAACCTCTTTCGAAAAACTTTCAAACTCAGTCTTATTCCACAACAAAGTTACATTGATATTGCATGGAATATTAAAATTTTCTATCTATAATTTATAGTAAATTAGCTAGAATATGCTTAATTCATAAACTATGAGACACATATATATTTATATAAATATGGAATGGGACAAAGGATATCAATTATATAGTCTGCGGCCAAGAGAAAATTATTCCTTGAAGAACTTTTGCTTTGTTGTATAAATTCAATACCATTTAGCATAATCTAGAAGAAAAATGAAATAAACTGCATTATGGAGAGGCAGGCCTGAGTGCAATATGAAAATAATTTTTCCCATAGAACTTTTTTAAAAAAACACTGTGATTAATCTTGACCAGGACCAACCTCAGAAGTAAAGAAAATGACTTGGGTTTCTCTTGAGGAAATTCAGTGGAAACTTTCATTAATGTTTTTTTAGAGAAGCTTAGGGTTTAAGTTATAGTTCAATTTTTTTTTTTTTTCTCTCTCAATACAGGTGATTTTTATTAAAAGCACTGCAGGAATTTTCAGTCAGGGTTCAACCTGAAAAGCAGAACCACCAGAGGAGAGAAAAAGAGACAGAAACAGAGGCAGAATAAAGAACTGTTTTAAACAACTGTGAATGCTGTCTAGGTGAGTCCAAAGTTTGTATTCTTGTAGTAAATAGACAAGAAGGATGGATTGTGAGCAGAAGGCAACCCCACAGAGGCATGGGCAGGAGAGACATCCAGGGGTGAGATGCAATTTCTGTCTCTCAAAGGGAGGCCGAGCCCACATTTTAAGGCCTCCTAATTGAATAAATGAGGCCCATTCAGGATAATGTCACTGAAAAAATGTCTACTGTTTATAGAGCCTTTACATCTACAAAATTCCTTTACAGCAGCACCTAGATTCATGTTTGATTAAAACACTGGGGACTTAGGTCAGCCCAGCCACTTACCACATCAAACAGCCAAGAACATGTAACATGCATCTATATATTTTTAGGATAAATCTAAAATTCATAAATTTAATCAATTATCCAAAGTTTTAATTACGTAATTTAAGCACCAGCATTAAGAAGTTGAAAACCGGCCCAGCATGATGGCTCACGCCTGTAATCCCAACACTTTGAGAGGTCGAGGAGGGCAGATCACTTGAGGCCAGGAGTTCGAGACCAGCCTGGCCAACATGGTGAGACCTCTGTCTCTACTAAAATATACAAAAATTAGCTGGGCATGGTGGCACATGCCTGTAGCTACTCTGGAGGCTGAGGCAGGAGAATGGCTTGAACCTGGGAGGTGGAGGTTAGAGTGAGCCAAGATCGTGCCGCTGCACTCCAACCTGGGCCACATAGAGAGACTGAAAATTTTCTCAGAGGGAATATAAAAGGAAAAACTGCTGGTGATTCATAATTGGGAAAATAAGTATACAAAGTAAAGAGCTTTGAGGCCCAAGAATATTTTAAATTTTGTTATATTGCCACAGTGTTTAGGATCTATGAAGAGACATTTATGGCTCTGTCTGAAAGTTTCTTTTCCTTAATATGCCACTGCCTTTCCTTCAGGTGTTAGAAAATTTAATTTTCCTTTCAAGGTAGACCATATTATTTTCAGGTTTGTTATGAAATTGATTTTGTGAAGTGCACGTGGCAGAGGATTCTAAAGGCAAGGCTGTAATGATCAGTGTTACATAGGGGATAACTTTTATGGAGTAATGTGCATAAAAGTCACACAAATGTACAAATACACCATTTGAGTACAAAATACATGGAGATATACGTTAGTGTTCTATCACAGCCTCACCTTTTTCTTCTTCTCTCAATTACCTGATTAAATACAACCAAACAAGGTCTAGAGAATTTTGGAGCTCTACTCCTATGCTTTCCACATTTATAAGAAGTAGACAAGAGCAAGCAGAAGCAGATGGTGATTGTTTTTTCCTCGAAGAAAGACCGAAATGCATAAAATAAGAGTCAATGATGCTAATTTTTCAGGCGGATGAGTCTTAGTTGACGGTGTTCATTGTTATTAATATATTGCTGGACCTGCTTTTTCCATTACTAAGGGCAAGGAGGTTTCACCCTTAAACATTACCTTGCTCTTGGCTTGACAAACAGTAAGTTACAAAAAGAAATTCCAGGAAATGAATATGCTATTTTTTAACAAAGATTTTTAGCCTGCTCATCTTCCCTTTGTAGGTCTAACTTTGCTTTTGAAAGCTATGTTCACCTTTATCATTGGTCAGAAATGCTATCAATACATACTTCGTTCATGAATGATAAACTTAAAACATATACAACTTTTCAAAATAAATTGCCTGTTTTATATGGAGTTAATTATTTTCCATAATAATGAGAACAATAGTCAACCACACTACTCTCTTTTGTAAACTTCATCTTCTTAGATTTGGCCCTGAATTCCTTGACTGAATTCCCGAAATGTGTTTCTGTCCTCACCCATTGTCACCTGAGGGTCCATCCAATTGGACCTTTACCCAGATATTGGCCAAAAGGCCATAAATAATTATGTTCAGTCTCTTCTCAGATTAGGGGGTCTTTTAGAAATAGGATATTCATTGGGGAAGAAGACAATGGAATACTAGTGACTATATGACCCATAGAAAAAGTCATCATTTTTACTTGTATTTGGGAATAAATTTGGGCAGAGTCCTGTGTGTAATTGACCTATTACACTTTGGATTTTACTTTCCCTGATCTGATTTATTTCATTTGTACAAGAAATCTAGTTATAAAAATCTATAATACATTTAATTATTACCCTTTGCATGCAAAATTTGCAATTTTTTTCTAACAAATAAAACATGTTAGAAAAAGCCATGATAAAAAGTAGAAAACCTATACATTATAGGCCAAAAAGACACATTAATTTTAGGCCAAAAAGATACATTAATTATAGGGCAATAATTCAGAGAGAAGAATTATTATTAAAGCACTTTCTTAAAAGTGCTATAAATTATACAATTTTCACTTAACCTCATTTATATTTACATTATATATAAAGAATACTTTTATCTGAGACTTGGAGAGGCCATGCTGAAATTGAGAAGGAAATCAAAGACAAGAGTTAAGAAAAGAGTAGAAAAATATATAAAGAGTGATTTGAACCAACATCTCTGCTGAACCCTTATAGAAAAGCTGATTATATTTATAAAAATCTGCTTAAAGTCACTAGAGAACTAATAAGACTGTAAAAAATTATAGGTTCAAAAACTAGAAAAATATTTTGAAACCTAGAAATGTGAGTCCAGCATGTGAAGATGGTTTCTCCTGTGAGTTCTACTTCCAGAAGAAATTCTCATTCAAAAAAGTGCCACTTCTGAAATTTAGCAGCATGTTTTAAAATCTTATGAGATAGGGGCATATAAATATGAGTCCAGAACCATCAAGTGGGGATGTTTATTGTAAGTACCATTTACACTTTTGGTTGAGACTTTCCCAAGGTACACATTTTAAAAGTAAAAGGAACTAAAAGAGAGCTGGTTCTTGCAGAAACTAAATCTCAGTTTCAAATCACCTTAATCTCTGAAATTGGATTAGGATGATTTCAGACTTCTATTGTTCTTAGCCACTTTCCAAATGAAAATAAAAATTCTATCTGGAGGTGATAGATAGGCCTTGAATTATTTCAAAGGCTTTTCATTTGTAATGTCCAGCATTTAATAAATATTTAGACACATGAGGGGACAAAGCTGCATGAAAGAAGAGAGAACACACAGAAAGGGAAAAACAGAAAAAAATAACCCACAAGGAGTCTGCATATTGAAGATTGTGTCTGAAGCCCTGACTTTAAAATAACTATGCTTAATAAACTTCAAGAAATAAATGTCAAAATTGAGAAATGTAGCAGATAAGAAATGCAATAAAAAAGAAACATATAAAACTCTGAGCAATATAATAACTGTAACTGTGATTATAATGTATGACTTTAACAGAAGATTGAACACAACTAAAGAGAGAATTAGTGAACTGGAAGATATAAAAAATTAAAAATCCAGATTGAATCTCAGATACATGAAAAGGTAGATAACATAGAAGAGAGATTTAGAGATGGCAGCATTTTGAGAGAAGACCTGAGAGGACTGAGGGCATCTCCCAGGCATATATGTGTGGGAAGAGGATTTCAAGCAATAAGAAGGGCAAAGAAAAATTCCCTGGGCTAATACTGTTTTATTCTTTTCTTTTTTTTTTTCTTTTTCCACAAGATAAATCATGAGGCCAGTGTGGATAGGACAGAATGAGCTATAGAGAAAAAAGTAGAAAATGAGGTTAGATAAGTAATGGTGAGGATGGCAGTGTTACATTTATAAGGCTATTATAAAACTTTGATGTTTACCTGAAGGGAGAAGAGAAGACATTGGAAGCATTGAAAGATTTATGGCAGAGAATGACCAGGCTTATATTTTCACAGGATCAGTGGCTGATGAGAAGAGGAAAGCACAGGGAGGAAACTGGGGATCAGTTAGGAGTCTGTTATAAGAAACCTGTAGAGAAAGAACAGTGGTCTTCACCAAAGTGATAGCAGTGGATGAAATTTGAAGTTATTGTAATTTGAATATATTTTGAAGATAGACTCAACAAGATTTAACTGTGGTATAGAAGTTGTGTGAGAGAGAAAGAGAGGATTCAAAGATTTGATCTGATCATCTGAACTGCTGAAAGGATAAAACGACCACTAACTGAGGATGAGGATTTCAAGAAAGGAATGTATGGAGAAAATAAACTTATGGTTAAAATAGCTTTTATGCAACCCAATGGAGATGTTGAGGGAGTGGTTGAAGAGATAAGTCTGGAGACATGAAATTGGGAATCACTTATGTATGCATGGTATAGGAAGCCACTAGTCAGGATGAGATTGACTACAGGCCTGTGCATGTTGAAATAAGCTGTGTACCAGTCAGAATGGCTATTTTTTAAAAATCAAAATAACAGGTGCTGGCAGGGTTGTGGAGAAAAAGGAGTGCTTATACACTGTTGGTGGAAGTGTAAATAAGTTCAACCATTGTGGAAAACAGGCTGGCAATTCCTCAAAGACTTAAAAACAGAACTACTATTCAACCAAGCAATCCCATTACTGGGTACATACCTAACAGAATATAAATGATTCTACCGTAAACACACATGCACACGTATGTTCACTGCAGCACTATTCACAATAACAAAGACATGGAATCAACCTAAATGCACATCAATGCTAGATTTGATAAAGAAAATGTGGTACATTCACACTATGGAATACTATACAGTCGTAAAAAATGAAATCACGTCATTTGCTGGAAGATAGGTGGAATCGGAGGCTATTTTCCTTAGCAAACTAATGCAGAAACAGAAAACCAAATACTGCATATTCTAACTTATAAGTGAGAACTAAAAGATGAGAACACATGGATATAAAGAGAGGAACTAATGGAGAGTGGAGGATGAGAGATGGAAGAGGATGAGAAAAAATAACTAGTGGGTACTAGGGTTAGTACCTAGGTGACGAAATGACCTGTACAACAACTCTCTGTGAATGAGTTTACCTATATAACAAACCTGTACGTGTATCCCTGAACTGAAAAGTAAAAACAAAGAAAAAGAAAAAAGAGAGAGAAAGACAGAGAGAGAGAGAGAAAGAGAGGGAAATAAAGTGTGTAAAGATAGAGAGCCCTGAATATGCTCACTGTGAAGGAGTCAGGGAAATAAGGAGAAACAGAAGGGAAGGCGGTCAGAGGAAGGAAACATAGAAGTAAAGGCCAAAGAATTAAGAGGAAACCTGAGCTATCCATGTCCAAAAGCCATATAAGAAGTTTAGAAGAGAAGGGAACATCAAAGGCTGATAAGTCAAGGAGAGATGAAGCTTTAGAACTGAACATTGTGTTCAGTAAAGTGGAGGTGATTGGTAATTATGACAAGATCTGTTTGATGAGTGTAAAAGCCCATTCAGAGTTTTTCAAGACAGAATAACAAGGTAATCTACAACTACTGAAGAGATAATTTTATGGCATTTTACTGTTAAAGGCAGGAGGGAATTGAGTGGTTACTGAAAGGAATAATGAAGTCAATAGTTTTTCAAGATGGTAGAAATACAATTATGTGTATATTCTCATGGAAAAGATTCTAAGGTGGGAGGACTAGGAATTAATGCCTGGAAAGGGAAAATGTTGCTGGAGTCAAGTTCTTGAGTAATTAAAAGGAAACAGAATCAAGTACACAGATAGTAGTGTTGGTCTTCACTAGCAGCACAGAAAGTGCATCAATATTATCAGGATTGTCACTGGTTGGATCAGTACAATTACAGACAACTGGGTAGATAATGTTGTTATGGGGCTTATGGAATTTTTGATCTCTTCCATTTTCTCAAGGAGAGAGAGAGTTAAGTTTTTAACAATGAAAAAAAGATGGGAAAGGAGATGCTAAAAATTTAAAGAGAGAGGGGACGTCAGGGGAACATGCTTCTAGACAGGAGTGAGTCTCAATGAATGAGTAAAACATTGTGTGACTGCCAAGAAACACTAAAGACTGCATTGACCAACAAGAGAATCCTGAGTTTTGTAAGACCAGTCAGCTAATGGTGTCTTTCTTACCTTTGATCATGTTCAGCTGCAGTTTCAGTGCAAAGATGCAGAGGAGGTCAAGAGTTAGATATAATCAGAGGTGAAGTTTAGCCATACAAGGACAAAGCTATGGAGAAGAAAGATAGTGGAGGCTGAATGCAATGACATGCTTATGACGATTGGACTTTAAACTCTGTAAAGAAAGAAGTGAAAAAATGGTGTGAGAAAGCAAGTCTATATCCTAAATTCTGGTGGGATCTAAGGATTCGCTAGCAATTGAAACTAGAGGAAAAGTTTAGGAATGTAATTTGATGGTGATCAGAGAGTAGAATGCTTCAGAATGGATTCTGGAGGGATTGCAGTTATTGATTAAAGACAAAATGTAAACTATAAACAGGGACTGAGAGTTTGTAGTAGGGTAAAGAACAAGATCCTTGAGAGTTAGAACCTTGAGATGCCCCAAGGAATTGATGGCTCATACACATGTATATTTACATGTTAAAGAATTACCACAGGAGTGGTGTATTAGTCTGTTCTCACATTGCTATAAAGAACTACATGAGACTGGGTAATTTATGAAGGAAGTGGTTTAATTGACTCAGAGTTCAACGGGTTTAACAGGAAGCATGACTGAGAGGCTTCAGGAAATTTACAATCATGGCAGAAGGCGAAGGAGAAGCAAGCACCTTCCTCACATGGTGGCAGGAGAGAGTGAGAAAGAAATGGGAAGTGCCACACACTTTTAAACCATCAGATCTCGTGAGAACTCACTCACTATCAGAAGAACAGCAAGGTGGAAATCTGCCCTCATGATCCAATCACCTCCCACCAAACCCGCCTCCAATTCGACATGAGATTTGGGCTGGGACGCAAATCATATCAAGTAGTATACGAATCACATGGTAAATTTCAGCTACATCAGTTCACTGGAAGACATTTTTAATGAAAGGTACATGCTAGGCTGTATTGTTGTTTAATATTTAAGATTCGCTGTATTATATTTTAAACATTTAAATACAACCAAAGGAAGTGGAAAGAATGGAAAAGGATTATAATTAAAACCTGCAATGATTAATTTCACATGTCAACTTGACTTGGCCATGAGATGCCAAGATAATTGGCTAAATGTTATTTCTAGGTATATGTGTGATGGTGTTTCCAGAAGAGATTAGCATTTAAATGGGTGGTCTGAGTGAGGCCGATGGCCCTTCTCAGCATAGGTGGGTGTGAGAAAACATTTTAAATGGTCCATTTTCAAGGCATGAGAAATCAAAGTACTGGCAGCCAGCCTGCAGATGTAACAAACCACATGGCTAATGCACCTAGAAGGTCACAATAAGTGAACAGAATGTAGGGAAGAAACTTTTATTATTGAGAAACCGAAACTGAGGCGGAGAAGGGGATGGGGTATAACCTTAGTCGACGTCCAGGAAGATTGTAACCCCATAGTATTCGACCAATGAGGGACTTGGGGAGGGACTTGCGTCCTAGGAACTAAATTACCTGCTATAACTGCCCCAGGTGTGCCTGCCTACCAGACACCCGATCGTGCAAGACCACCATTAAAAGTTTGGCTTCTACTGTTCTTCGTGTCTCTGAGTCCATTCTTTGGGTTTGGATGGGTGAATGTGTGTTTCTCACAGTGGGCATCACCCAATCCCTTCACAGCCTGAACAGAACAAAATGGCAGAGGAAAGTTGAATTTGCTCTCTGCTTGTGAGTGCTTGAGCTGGAACATGGATTGGCCCTCAGTGTTCCTGTTTCTGAGGCCTTCAAGACTAGACCAGAATCTTCACCATCAGTACTGTTGGTCCTCCTGCTTTCAGGCCTTCAAACCACACCACCAGCTTTCCTGGGTGCCCAGCTGGCAGACGGCCCATTGTGGGATCTCTCAGCCTCTGTAGTGACGTAACGATTACTGTACTATAAATCTCTTTTACCATCTAATATAAACTATGTATATAATACATTACATATAATACATATATTGTCTATTTTACACACACACACACACACACACACACACACACACACACACACACTCCTGCGCATCTGTATCCCTCCTTTTGGTTCTGCTCCTCTAGAGAACCCTGACCGATATAATATCATCATCTAAAGACAACGTGTTTTACCAAACCACCAGCAGGAGATGTACTTTCACTTATTGGAGTTGTTTGAAAGAATTAACAAGTTCGATATTTTTTAATATTTTAAGAAAATCAAAGTAATGATCATATATATATAATGTATAATGATAGATATTGCTTACAAAGTTCTGTTTGACATGTTTACAATAAAGCTGTGAGCTAAATATTGTTATTGTCCTCATTTATTGTTGAGAAACTAAGGCACAGAGAGTTTAAATGGTTACGAAGGTTAGAGAGCTAAAAAGTGGAAGAATAGGCATTTTAACTCAGGCTGACTTCTGAGACCTTGCCCTGTCCCCAGTGACTAATATAAAGTGCATATTAATAGACTTTGTACAGACTATTATCCTCATAATGTGCTTTTCTATTTCAAATTTCTTTGGTTTTTCAAATTCATTACGTCCTTCCAAAAGGTATTCTTTATTTGTCTGTCCTTAAATGAAATCATTTTGTAGGATATATTATCAATTATGAAGGTGACGAATGGCTGCATTACTTTTCAAAGAGTAATACTTTATTACTCTTTACACTTGACAGCAGCTGTTTCAGCAAGCTGTCAAGTATAAAATTTCTTCAAAAACCACTAAGGTCACGATTAGTCTTGTCATGGTCCTAACAAGAACTCTTCCTTTGCTAGTGATGCAGTTAGCTGTCAAGTTCCATCACATGTTGTTTCTTCGTAATTAACTCAAGACAAATATCAAGTTGCAGGGAAGTTCATTTTAAACAGGATTCGAATTACCTTTTGAAACTTATTAATTAAAGTGTCAATGGTAGGCAAAACTGACTGTGTACCTGGTATTTCTCAACACATTTAAGTATCTCTTATAAAGAACATTATATTAGATGGGGAAAATATTATAAATATATGCTTAATTAAAACCAAATAAGAGAAGAGGTGTTAAGAATATTAAGAAGTAGGCTTATAACTTAAAACACCCAGATACCGCTGTGGACTTTGTACTTGCTTTTTCCTGTACATGAATTTCTTCCTGGGAATTTTTGACGGCTGCCTTCTTCTCAACTTTCAGGTACCATGACTAATTCTCATTCTTAGGGAAATTGTCTAACCATCTTACCCAAAATAATATTCTTTTTTCCCATTATGCTCTATGACAAGACCCTATTTTCTTCATTATGGCAATTAATAAGTATGTTGATTTATTTTTTTATTTTCTTCTAATTTTAATTTTAATATTTTTTGAGACAGGATTTTGTCATGTTGCCCTCTTAGGCTCAAATGGTCTGCCCACCTTGGCTTCCCAAAGTTCTGGGATTAGAAGCATGAGCCGCTGAGCTTGGCCTATTCTTTTATTTTCTTCCCAAGCACCACTGCATGAAAGAATCAAGGAGGAATCATTGACCATTGCATTTAAAGGCCCTTAAGAGTTCCTAGCAGAGAGTAGGTATTTTAGAAAATTTGAATATTTTGATTTTATGCATATTTTGTAAAGTAATTTCAAAAAAACTATTGACTGCTTTAAAAATATTTTTGCAGAGAAAAATCTCGTATCAAATTTTAAAAAATGGCAATTAGTAAATCAATTTTGGGCTCAGTCAATATTGCTTGTGAAATCTCCTGTTTGAAATCATCTCACACAATTTAAAGCAAAAGTGTTTTTTTTTTTTTGTACATTTATATTTTCTCACTACATTCATCTTGTTTTTAACATGCTCAGTTAAGCCTGAAAAATTGGCAAACACAAATGTAGATCCAGTTTTGTGAGTACTGAAGCTTATACTAATTCAGAGGTAGGGGGCCCTTTAAAAAACTAGAAAGTGTTAAGTGCAAGATCAGTCACAAAATAAATAGTTATTTAGATTGTGAATATATATAACAACAGATTAAAACTGAATGCTAGCAAATATTAAAAACATCAGAAGGTTCAGAGAAATTAATACTTTTATTAATTTGTCCCCTGGCACATTACATAATAGTTTTCTCTCCTAATTTTTGGCTCAATATTTTTTGAATGCATCCTCATTTGACAACAATTTTGTAATATTTTCTAGAGAGAGAATAGCAGAGTAATTCGGTGTTTTCTGTGGATACATTCAGCAATTTTTAATTATTATTTATAATCCCTAACAATACCTCATCATTTTAAAATTCAAGTATATTTTATAATTTTTTTCAAATTAGAGAAAATTGCTAGAAATATTTTTTAC
>NW_012101388.1:1702844-1721365 GCF_000951045.1 Mandrillus leucophaeus | reverse complement strand
TTTTTTTTTTGTACATTTATATTTTCTCACTACATTCATCTTGTTTTTAACATGCTCAGTTAAGCCTGAAAAATTGGCAAACACAAATGTAGATCCAGTTTTGTGAGTACTGAAGCTTATACTAATTCAGAGGTAGGGGGCCCTTTAAAAAACTAGAAAGTGTTAAGTGCAAGATCAGTCACAAAATAAATAGTTATTTAGATTGTGAATATATATAACAACAGATTAAAACTGAATGCTAGCAAATATTAAAAACATCAGAAGGTTCAGAGAAATTAATACTTTTATTAATTTGTCCCCTGGCACATTACATAATAGTTTTCTCTCCTAATTTTTGGCTCAATATTTTTTGAATGCATCCTCATTTGACAACAATTTTGTAATATTTTCTAGAGAGAGAATAGCAGAGTAATTCGGTGTTTTCTGTGGATACATTCAGCAATTTTTAATTATTATTTATAATCCCTAACAATACCTCATCATTTTAAAATTCAAGTATATTTTATAATTTTTTTCAAATTAGAGAAAATTGCTAGAAATATTTTTTACCTATGAGATGTAGGATTGCAGAGCACTTCCAGGTTCCTTCTACAGTAGCTAATCTTACATATAATTTAAATTGACAACAGTCATTGGTCAATTTGTACTGATGTCCTGGTTTCAGATGTGTCAGTTTTACGTTGTCTGTGTTCATATCAGTATTTCACATTACATCAGCAAAAAATTTATTTTTCCAACATGTTTATATGACTCACTCCACTTCATTAATGGGATTATAACACAATACAAAAGCCTTTTAATTACTTGTGTTCAAAATGTATCTCTTCTCTTAGGTGAGGTACTGCTTTGGTGTAACTTGAAGTCATTTTTCATTACAATTAGCATCTTCATGTCAGAATCATTTCAACTTATTACTTTAATGTTGCATTCCATCAATTTTAGCTACATTTCTCTCAGGTCTTTACTAAAATTTAATATTCACATGTAGTTTTAATTCAGGAATTTACAGTTTCTTAATTTATTGAAACTTTTCAAAATGTATTTTTCCCCAAATTGTAGTTTTCCAGTCTATCTTCCTTCCCATGATGCCTAAGTCCAATCTATTAAATTTGAAAAAAGGAAAAGTGCAGCAAAAATAAAATAAAATAAAATAAAATAAAATTGTAATGCAAAAAGCCAGCAAACTTAACTAATTTTAAATAGGCAATTTTTGAAAATTAAAAAGATGCATATGACCTTGAGAATACAGTGATAAGATTTATCTGGGGCATTGCAAGGACGAGGCTGTGACACTTAAGCTTCTTTAGTTCTATGGTACATCAGTTTCAAGTCAAAGGTGAAAATGATACTATAATCTCCCTCAGTCTATGTGTTTGATAGACAGGTGTATGCTTTCAATGCAAATCTCCAAAGAAGATTTAAAAACACACTTTATTTTTAAAAACCTGTAATTGTTTATAAACAAATTGGAGAGAAACTTTTATGTAGCTCTTTGAAAATAATACTAATTTCTTAAAATATGTGTTGAAAATTTTATAATCTAAAAATGGACACAACTTTAAGAACAGTAAAACCAAGTTTGAGAAAAGCTGGGCAAATTTTAAAGTAGACTATAAGCCCCTTGAAGAAATTGATTTCATTTATTTCTGATTCCTGTTGTCTAGAATGCAGATTAAACTCAGTAAATATTTGTGACTGAATACATAAATTAATGAGCCTAAAAATTTGAAATAAGACCCTAGAAATATTTAATGCAAAGGGATAAACACACAATATAAATAAAAGGAAACTAGTCTCCTGATTAAGAAAAATTGTAATGGGAAATATAATATTTACATAATAATAGTTGATTTGTATTTAAACATTTCTTTCAGATAAGAGGATAATGATGCAGAAAGTTGGGCTGTTCAAAGTAAAGAGATCTAATGCTGGGACAAGGTAATTAGAGTGATCAATGCAACCAATGTGCTATTAAGAGACTAATCAATGGCCAAAGGAGAGAGAAAAAGTTAACAATATCTCTGGTAAACTGAGAAATCTCAACAAAAATGGCTTTATATTTTCCCAACTTCAGTGCTTCTCTTTTTCTTAGCTTTATGAACACACTTTCTTTGACGGTTCTTGCCAAAAATACTTAACTTTTTGGCCACATGTACTATCATTATAATCTCATTCTTGTGTTTAAGACACAGTCATATTGACCTTGAACTGACAATTTCAAAACTGGGTGAAGGGTTCTCTCATCTCTGCAGTGTAGGCTAAAAGCCATAACTTTCATGAGTGTGAGTTGTTGTGCATGCATGTGGGCCTTTTCTGGTGGGGGAGGTTCTGGAGCTCAAATTCCATGTTTCCTTTCCCCTTCTAAGCCCCAACTCCTCTATCATTGAAGGCAAACGCAGGAAAGAAGAAGACAAAAAAGGCAATCATCTTACCTGCAAGGGATGAACACAGCCTCGTTCTCTTGGTTCTTGCTGCATCTCTGGTTAACCTAATAATGGGAGGGAAGGTGGAGTACAGTTGCAAAGTTGAGGTGTATTTCTTTGCTGAAAGTTTCACCTGCAAGTGGGAGAGTGATTCTATTACCTGCAGGATTAATTTGCATTGCTGATTGTCCGCTGGAGCTTTGTAGTCTTACATTTCAAGCTAACCTGTATGTTTGAATGTTTAATCCATTGGGTTCAGCTGTTCAGCTTCAGGGAGACCCTTGTCTCTAACTAGAGATGGAGTTTTACCAGGAGTATACAGAAATAAGAAATTATACGGAGTAGATGAAAAGAGTTCATTAGGACAACTAAGTATGAAATCTAAGGGGCAGAAAAGAGGCATAGGATAGCCTTTGTAAGTCACTGGATTCATCAGATGGTGGTTCTATGGTTGTTGAGAAATTGTTGAAATTTGGGCACTAAACATGGCATTTTGGAGTTTCTGCTTTTGAATAGTGTTCTAGAATTATGGTAAAAATGCCACCCAGGGTCTAGCATCAACTGAATCACCTGGGAGCTTTTATATTTATAAACTCTCCGTTGAATCAGGAGTTGTGGCTTAGAAAGTTCTCCAGGTGATTCAAATGCACATTAAGCTTGAGAAACACCTGTCTAGAATAGTGGTTCTCGACACTAATTGCATATTAAAATCACCTGCAGAGATTTTAAAACATTCCCCGTTCCATTGAACATCAAGTGGGAAACTCTTGGGGTGGGGCTGAGAGATTGATATTTTTTAAAGCTCCACTTTGGCCCTGATAATGGAAGGTTACTAAACAGTCATCTAGGAACAGAGAGGCCATCTACATGGATTCTGAAGTTTTCAAGTTACCACCTCTTTTTCAGCTTCAGCCAGTTACTGTCATGTAGGAATACGATTTGTCACAGATCAATTTTCAAAAAAAAAAAAAAAAGAAAGAAAGAAATCTGAATTTCATAAGAAATACCTAGATTTTTAGATGTTAGTTAAATTTAAAAATTAAAAAAAGAGTTCACTGGAGATTTCAAACAGTAGTTGGATTCAGACTTCAGGTTTGCATTTCAGAAATGTTAAGTCCTCAAGCTTTCAGACTCAAAAATTCTATTTTGTTAGCACACCAGAGCCATTCCCTTTCTTCAGTTGTTGAGCCACATTAAGTAAGCTCATAATTATTTTAAAAGTAAATTTTAATGAGTAGAATTTCTGGGGATTTTACAGGGATCAAAACACTCACATTCACATTATCATCTTCTTCCCTGTAGGTAGAGCTACATGGGTACAAAATAATCAGAGGTCATCAGGGAAATGTCATAGAAAACGTTAAATTAGATGA
This sequence comes from Mandrillus leucophaeus, assembly GCF_000951045.1. NCBI lineage: Eukaryota > Metazoa > Chordata > Mammalia > Primates > Cercopithecidae > Mandrillus > Mandrillus leucophaeus. Next base: position 1,717,569 of record NW_012101388.1, on the reverse strand, counting down.
ATCCAGAGAAAATCTCCTTATATCTTTATTAAATGAAAAACTGTTCTCTGCAGCACAAAAAAAAACTTAAAAGTCTTTATGTTAATTCTTCCCATTCAGAGTACGTGCAAAACACATACATTATTTGGTCCATTTTTTTCTTCTTTCTATATTATCTTTTCTGAATAAAGTCTCCCTTGATATTAGACACATGGGTTTTTGGGTTGTTTTCCTTACATTAAATTAATAAAATCAATTAAACTTACTTCAAGGACTGTGAACATGGTAACCATTTTCTTTTATGAAGTGATTTTCATTAACTGTTCTAATCCATTATTCTGTGCAAAAATCCTCTTTATTAAAATTGTTTTAATTATCCATATGCTATGGGAAATGTAACCATTTGGATTTGTAAGTAATAAGTTGGACAATGATAATGAGAAGCAGTTCATTCAGATGACAAGCAGTTCATGCAGATGACAAGCAGTTCATCCAGATAAAGCTGTTATCAATAACTAGTGCCCTGTGAGAGCTACCCCAGTTCATGCCTTCAATTACTCTGTGGGAGCTTTCTCCCCAACTCTACATCCACATTCGCACACACCACCAGGCTAGATGCCTAATCCCACCTCTCTATCGCCCTCCAAATTTAGGGCTTACAGATTTCCTAAGTATTGCAATATGGTCTGTGCAGAGTATTGAGACAGGGGCCAAACCCCGTGGGAGGGATGACTACTGAGACACTGGCAAGGATAAACCAGCATGGGCTCTGAGTATAGGAATAGAAGGATCCCATTCACATGAGGGATGAAGTTAACCAGGCTGATCAGAGGATTTGGATTCAATGATTTTAGATCCTCACTCAATGCCCAGTTTCTTGATCCATCAACTCAACATTTCCCAGAAAAGCTCTCCCTCACCCATCGCCTTCCCCATCTGCTTTATAACTCTTAACATAAAACTTTTTTATCCAATATACAAAAGCTGAAGGATGGAGGGTGGGAAAGCTAATTTTACTTTACAACAGATCTTGAAGGAGTAGGGACCAAAATCATTGCAGCTAAAACTCTGAATCCTCTTTCCTTGAGAGTAAAGAGGACTCTATCTTCAAAAACTATGCGCAAAGGAAAACAATTCCTTTAGTTTTTGGAATGGAAGCATCATAGACCCTTTGAGAAGGCTGAGTTCTTTCAAGAATGGAAAGATAGGAACAGGGGGAAAAGGTTATTTCCATGTTAACTGAAATTGAATATTCTTATTTTATATTTAAGTAAATATGAATATTACATATATGTATGTTTGGGGTAACAAAATTGTATTACACACATCATATTGGAGACTAAAGTTAAACAGACTATGGTTTATCCTTTCCAATGGTTTACAGACCAGTGGAGACATAAATGTGATCAGAGAAAAGTCCAAATTCCAGAAAGAAATGATTAGTACCAAATGTCACAAAGATGTCAAATAAAGTGAAGATTTAAAATTATCTACAAAGTTTAAAGCCAGAAGGTCAATATGATTTTTCTGTAGTGATGATGACTAAAGCCACTTTGCTGTGGCTAGAGAAATTAATAGGGAGGTGGGAATTTGGAAATCAGAATTACAGATTATACTTTGAGGAAGCAAAACAGAAAGAAATGAAAAGAATGTAGCTAACAATGAGACAGGAAGATAATGAATGTTTGAAGGAGAATTTATTTTCTTAACTTTGTAGTTATTGAAGTAATACCGGTAGATAAGTTAGAAATAACAAAAATAAATTGTACAATTAGTAGGAAAAAGTGACAAACAGGTAATGGATTGAATTCAGAAAACCAGTCAGGGGATTAATCTTACGTAGGAGATTGGGTAGTGCTTCCTCTGAGAAAAGGAGAAAGGTAAGCCTGGGTTGGAATGCAGGTAAATTCTCTGGACACAGAGCATTCAACCAAGAGGCTTTTATTGTCTCTGAGAGAAGGCACTTTATCTCTTCAGCTGCCACCCTGGCACAAGCCATCATCACCTCTCACCTGGACTATTGCAATTGTCTCATACCAACCTACCCATTTTAACCTCATGTCCTCTCACACATTTCTCATTACCACATCCAGAGTCATGTTACAATTTACATTTGATCATGTTAACCCCCCCGAACAGAACCCTCCAGATACTAGACATAAATGCCACAATACTCATGGTGACCTACTTGATTAGCCAATCACCCACCCTCACTCTCAAATGCCCTGACCCATCTACGTCTCTCTCTCTGGGTCCCTGGCTTCAGTCACAGTGGCCTTTCTGAAGGCCACTATGTGTGCTCCAATATTGCTTAGATCTTTCCACTTGATGTTCCCTCAAACAGGAAGTCTCTTCCCAAGAAGCCGTGCTCAGCTTCTTCGCTTCCTTCAGATGCTACAACACAGTGAGACCCTTTCAAGTGAAGATCCTAAAAATTTCACAATGTTCCCCTCTTGACATTTTCTATCCCCATTCCCTGAATCCCATTTTCAATTCAGACCACTTGAATTCTGTACTATTGTCCGACTCCATCAGAAGAGCGTACTGACTTTAATCTGCTGTTCACTGCTCCATTCTCAACTCCTAAATTGGTGATTGACATAGTAAATACTCAATGTGCATTTACTCAATAAATTGTAATAAGTAATTGAGCACTGAGTCCACTGGGGACAAGCTAAAGGCCATCTTAGAAGTACTGATGGTCATTTTAGGCTAAAAATTGGTTTAGTTAAAAATGGACATATTAGGTTAGAACATTTTTCAAGGAGGACACAAGTTCAAGGCACCAGAGTTGACAGTAAAGGACATATATGGATTTCTATGTGTAAATCAGCACTGTTCAACAGAAATATAATGCAAACAACAAATGCAAGCTGCATATGTAATTTTATATGTTCTAGTAACCATGTAAAAATAGATTTAAAAAGAGAAAATGTAATGTTAATTTAAAAATTATATTCTATATGCTGCTGATTTTAATTATCCAAAAATTTTTTAACATAAATATTATCAATATTTATTATAAAATATTTATTTATTATTATATAATCTATTAAAATAAATATATATTGTAAAATATTACTAATTTGATCTTACATTTTTCCATACAAAATCATCAAACTCTACTGTGTTTTCCACACATTTAACACACATTAATTCATGTAAATCACATTTTGTGTACTCAATAGACCATGTGGATAGTCGCTACCATCTCAGACAGTGTACATTTGGATAAATGTAGAGTCGGAAATGGCTTCGTTCTAACTGAAAGATATTGAGGAAATTGAGTGTGAAAATAAGACATTTGTTGAAATAATATAACAAGAAGCCAGTTGCATCGGTAGGAGAAATGAGTATGAGGAAAGTAGATTGTGGATAGAGCTCTAAATTATGCCAAAGGACAAATTCAGTGGAATTATGAGAGTGTAACATCTTAAAGAAGAGGTTTTGTGATCAGAGATTGCATGAAACGTGAGATGGCAATGAAGGTTGTTACCGTTAAACACTTTAATTGGGCAGCAACAGCAGTTTAGAAAAAAGGCAGGTGGGCAAGGAGACTGATGCCAGCGTTCTCAGAGAATGTGAGGGACGGGTCAATAAATGACAGCAATGAAGTCCACATGGTGATAGCTGGAATGCCTGACATCAAAAAGAGAAGACCTTAGCACAAGGGTGAAATGATGGATCTTTCAATACATTTAATGTGGGCTCTAGAGATGGCTAAGAAAATTCATCAACATGGGGAAGGGAGAGTGATGAGAAAAAGGTCAGAGGGCAATAACGGGAAACATATTTGAATGGAAAATAGGCTACTGGAACAGCCAAGGGAAACTCATGTTTTCCGAGTTAAAAGAGCAAAACATACCTGTCGAGGATCCAGTTAAATCAGAAGATGTGTCCTGGCTGGCTATAAAGCAGAATTTTTCTTCAAGTAAGCTAGCATAGGCACACTACCTTAATCTTCTAACATCCTATGGTTCATCCTGAGGGATGCAGATAATAGCTCTTAGTTAGCCAAGATAAACTGCTTAAATCTAACAAGTGGTATCAAGGCAACTCCTTCTGAGAATTCACAATATATACACTATTCCTGATGGCCCTTCCATATTAATGATTTCAGAAGCTTCTTTAGAGGGTGAAGAAGGAAATAAAGGAGGCCCTAACTGAGTCCTGGGTCTCAAAAGAATGTATCTGAGACTTTGTAAGACAATATCTTAAAAACTTAAAGAAAGGGATAAAGTCAGAATTCATGTGGAAATATTTTATTTAGCCTAATAAAGACTGAACTAGTCGCACAAATAATTTTATACAATTCACTAAACTTGGGCATTATTCAATATTCATTCAACACATATTTAGTGGATTTTAGCATACTGCAAAGTTCTTAAGATAAAGTGGTGAAAAAGTTAATCTTTATTGAAGAGCTTCAAATTAAAACAGGAGCCTGAAAATTAGCTAAGAAATTATAATAGGATATTTTTATGCACTATCTTAACTTGCGGATGGGAGATTTATAGAAATACAACATCATCTCATGCAACGTACAGGCATCCCCCAAGTAACTGACACATCATCGAGTTTATAGAGTGTGACAAGATAGAAGAGAAAACCATGTAACACATCATTGCAGCACAACCGTAATGTTCCCTAGACCCCCCCGCTTTACTTACTCACACACTCTCTGAAAACCCAAGTTTTTCTATTTATCTCTGCAAAACAGTTATAACTTAACAAAAAAGTAGTTCTCAAGCTTGGCTGCACATTAGAATGACTTGGGTAACTTTTACGAAAGATCTTTTTCCAGATCCCACCCCAGGCCAATTAAATCTGAGTCTCTTGGGGTGAGATTCCTGCATCAGTATTTTTTTACAGCTTCCTGGGTGGTTCCACATGCAGACAGGTTGTGCACCACTGCCTAGAGCATTCAGTAAACCCGAACTCGGCCATAATTCAAAACATGACTTCTTGGCCTCAAGCATGACCTCTTTAAAGAGCTTAAATTTATGACTTTTCCCACAGAATCCAGGTCAAATTCTGTGGTGTTCTGAACGCAATTAACTAAGAAAGAGAATCTTAGAGATTTCAGACCGGCAAGGATCAAAGATAGTCCTATAGTTTCTGGTGTGAATCAGCGGTAAAAGCTGTAGCATTAATTGAGATAAGGAATCCAGGGAGGGAAGTAAATTTAGGAGCAATGGGGAAAGTTCAGAAGTTTGGCAGTTTTCAGTTGCCTACATCTGACTGCAGCTAATTACATATAGCCTATATTACATTTCTAATAACTAAGGGTCACTAGAGTACTTAACATGAATGAAACCAGGCTGTTTTAGAAACCAAGTTTTTTGGAAGAGAATAAAATTAATTATATAATCTTTCAAATGAAAGCAACCGGAGTCCACATGCTGATGTTAAATACAAAATATATATATATATATATATATATTCATCACACTTGCTAAGGATGGTAAGGCAGATTTCATTCAAGGTGACCATTGCCATCGGTAAATGCAGTCTTGCATTGGGAAGAAAGATTGAACTCAACTCTGATTCCAACAAGGATAAGTGGGGATTTTTAACCAAGAAGGAGGGTGGGTGTCAGTGGATGGAAAATTGCTAAGAGAAAACATCAGGGAAAAAGGGTATCTGGCTAACCTGACTTTATGGGATTATTGCTGAAGGCAAGCCAGGGTGATCAGCTATCCAGGCTTGTCCAATGCTGTACCAGCCGAGGTTGAGAAGGATTTTTAATAAACTGACTTAGCACAATTCTTACTCAAAGTGGATTCTACAAGGACATAGAGGGAAGCCCAAGGTTGGGTCTCGCCAAGCAAAAGAAGACTCTGAGGAGCCTGACTAAAGTTTAATTCAAAGGAGAAAGTCTTCATCAATGCTAAGGAAGAATCATATCTAATGGGGGCAAGTGTTCCTAAATAATGATATTCAAATCAAGAGAATATTACATAGTGTTATACTCAATTTGGGAAGAGATTAAGTCTTGATTGTGAAATCATGTTATCTTTTAAAATATATCTATGTCTTACGTTGAACCCTATCTTCTTTTAACCATTGACTCTTCAAATCTCAGTAGTCTTCTGCAAAGAATAATGTTTCTCGTAAGCATATCTGCATAGGGGTATTAAACAAAGGCACAATAAAAGTAATTACTATTTTGTAATTGAAGAGGTCTGAATGAGTACAACCTTTCAATCAGGGTCTTGTCAATATTCAACAACATAGAATATTTTCCTCCCACTATAATTCTATATACTTTTCTTTATAATTTCACAAGATGTCTTATAATTTCCACCATTTTTACATGCCCTTTATGCTATTCTTACCAATAAAGTTGTAAAAAATAAAAATGCATTCTTCAGCTTCTATTCATTTAATATTTTATCCCCAGGATATAAATATAGTTCTATGAATTTGGTTTTAACAAATAATGCATGTGTCATAACTTATAATTCTTTCTTGGCTTTGATTAGATGTTAAAATAGAAGAAATGACACATTCAGAGCCCTTTTACCAGGCTTGCAATGTTCTCCAAGAAGACGAATGGCTAGATTACATTTTGGTTATTAAAGTGAGGCTTATTACGCTGTTCAACAAAAGTGAATTTAATAGCGTTTTCATTATATTCAAATCATTTCCAGAGTTACACACTTAAAAAGTAAATGAAGTGTAGTCCTGTAGAGAATTACTACTGTGCGAATTCAGGCAAAGTAAGAATAGTATATTATTCTTAATAGAAAATCCTAAATATATATTTGAGCTAGAAATACATGTAAAGATAGATGATATGTTTTCCGAGCGTATTTTACTGTGACGTTAAAGGTGGTTAAGGCAAAAAGTCATTAAAAAACACTTTAAAAATGTATTCTGGAAAATAGGTGGCATGCTGTTCAGTTTCTACAGCCTCATTATAGCCTATCCCCCAAATTCTTCCATTTCATCCATGAAACACCCAATTTTTGCATGTCTTGATGTTCATAAGCTGAGTGGTGATATTTTCCTACTCCTCTTGGAAGACTTGAGTCCCTTCTGTTGCCATCAAAAGCTCCATATACTTGTATACATGATTTTTTCTCTTACCACTTGCCCTGTTCTTTGGGATTACATAAAATGCTTCTATATAATTATGCCATAACAAACCTGATATAAACAGGTAACATAAGAAGATAATAAGAGAGAAAAGTAATTACATTTGTTTTACTATCTGCATAATATCATATTTATTATGAAAAGATGATGATATAAAAGGGTGATTAAGTTTGTATAGATAAATATAGGCATTACCAAAGTTTACTCAAAATTAAGGAATAACATTTTTTCCAATTTAAAAATTTCTTTTATTCACTAAGTAAAATAAATACAAGGATTAATGCAATAACTTTTTACCCTACTACTTAATAGCCATTGAAAGATTGTATTCTATATTCTTTCAATTTCTTCTGCTCTGATTTATAGCAGGATATTTGTAGGTAAATTTAAATTCATCAAAGATTTGATACTTCAGTTTTATCATTCTTGTTTCTTCATCAGTCATGTAAACCTATATTGAAAGAAATTAGATGAGACCGAACAGAAGTGAGGCTGTTGGTCAGAAAATAAAATAAACTGAAAAAAGATTTGAAAATATGGTTCACAACATTATTCTTTATATCAGCAATGCTTTCTACGACAAGCTATTTATAACTATAAAACCGGCAAGACCATTTAAAATGTGTTTTTAAAAGCTGAGTCTCTTAAGAAAGCTCATTGCATTCTTTTATTTGGGAAATTATTGTAGTGTTGAGGCTCATGTATATGGTGGAAAACCCACATCTAATTATAGTAAACTAGTACCTACATGATATATTAGCATTTAAAAAACCCATTGGAATTAAATTGTATTTAAAGACTTTCAGTAAAAAAAAAATTAACAAATGCATCATGTAAAATAACTTCAGCTTTATGTTAGCTTTTTTCAAAACAAATTAAATAATTTAATGTGTATAAAATATTATATTTATGTGGCATGAATTTCAAGTGATTGTGACATAGATGTATTTTTAAAAGAATCTATCTTAATATCCTTTAATACCATTTTCAGTATTATTTATTACTTTTTGTTTATCCTTACAGTTTTCTATTTTGGTCGTATACAGTATTTTGGTTATATATGATTTGAAAAATGTGAACTGTTATAATATCAAACTAACAATTATTTTAAGCCAATAAACGTGAACGAACACCATTAACAATAAACTTTAGTTTTACTGTGAAAATAGTATAATTTTGACAATTAGTGCTTTTAGATAATTTTATTAATATTTGGTTTCATGTTTTTAATGAGACTGTTATGAGCAGCTTTGAAGAATTCTTCAGAATTAAAAATACTTAAATATGAATGTCTCATAGATATTGACCTTTTAAGATTATGAATGTATAGATTTTTCTTTTAGGATTAGTTAGAAACAACAAAAGACAATCTTTTGAGTCTAGTTATAATGGTTTTATGAAATATATGTTAAGAAACACCTTTGTAGTAAAGAAAATATTCTACTAAATTTCTCTTAAAAGCTTCAATCACTAAATCTCTTTTCTTAATTGCATGACACTAAAATTCAGTGCTATATTAAATAATGCTATATCAAATTTCTATTGCATATGTGGTAGTAGCTGAAAAGTATAGCATTAAAATAACTGAAAAATAGTATTTTATCGAAAAATGATGCGAATTTTTCAAAGCACACTATTAAAAAATGTGTCAGCCTATTAATACAAAGTGAATACAACTACTGAAATGATTTATCATGCAACATTAGGTACATCTGAATTTTAAAAGTATCTATGTGCTTCTGGTTGCCCAGTTCTCCAAAGGAGCTCAGCATTGAAATCAGATAATCAATGTTGAATTTTACATCTCCACTCTCCCAATGCCCAATTTACTCAAATGGAGCAAATGTGGCATTTTTAAAAAGTTCATCAACATTTCAAGTCCACCAGGGCTGAATACATCATTTGTGCAGTGCAGTGCATAATTCCTTAGTGGCATGAAAAAGTTAATACTCCTAAAAAAGTGCCCAACACTCACGGGGAGGAATTTGTGTGCTCAGAATTTGAACTGAGTAAGATTTCAATTGTATCATCTTATTGAGCTATGATCTTTTAGGTTTAATAATTACAAAATTAAAAATAGAGGTCAGTATTTCATAGTATCTCATCTAATGTTAAAAAAAAAACTGTCCAGGACTCTCAGATCTGTGTCAAATTCATGCTGCAGGCTCTAGGGGGATGGAAAGCAACTTTGTTTCAGTTAAATCAGTTGAAACTTCCCAGGGAAAAATCTTCAACCAAGTAAAATGAAAGACTGAACAATTTACCTTCACGTTAAAAAAATACATTTTTGAAACATTCTGTAATTTTAAGTCTTGTGAGTCCCAGTAATAACTAAAACTTAAACTCAATTAATCTTTTCCTTTCTTTTTCTCTATTAGACTCCTCTATCCTTACCTCAAGTTTTCATTTTAGGTCCCTTACTGCCCAGCAAAGATACTACAGGCAAGATTAATCTGACATATTTATTCATGAAATTAGTCTTTTTAAAGTACATCAGAGTGTGTAATTCTCCATTTGTATCTACCTTACTGTTCGAATTAGTCATCTTGAAATTTTAAAGTACTAATATACTTAGCAAATATAATTCTATTTTTTCCAGTGTTATTGAGGTACACTTGACAAAAATTATATATATTGGGAGTACAGTGTGGTGTTATTTTTACAGCTTTATTGAGGTATCATTGAAGTATAAGAAACAACATATATTTAATATATACAATTTGGTGAATTTAGACAAGCATACACCAGTCGCCCCTTCCTTTTTACCGAGGTACGAATTTTGCTTTTTTAATAATTTCAACTTTTATTTTTGGTTTTGATTTGCATTTCTCTGATGATTAGTGAGCATTGTTCTTATGCGTGTTAGTCTCTTGTATGTCTTCAGGAGTATGTGTAAAGATTTATTACGTGGATAAAATACATGATGCGAGGTTTGTGGTACAAATGACCCCATCACCTAAGTAGTGAGCATAGTGGCCAATACTTAGTTTTTTAACACTTGACCACCTCCTTTCTGTGCATGAGTACCCAATGATTAACTTCCATTTATAAATAAGAACATTTGGAATTTGGTTTTCTGTTCCTACATTATTTTGCTTAGGGTAATGGCCTCCAGCTGATTTCTTTCTTTTTATGGCCACATAATATTCCGTGGTGTACATGTACCACATTTTCTTTATCTAATCCACTGTTGAAGGGCACATAGGTTGATTCCATGTCTTTGCTATCGTGAATAATGCTGCAATGAAGACACAAGTGTGTGTGCCTTTTTGATAGAACAATTTATTTTCTTTTGGATATGTATCCATTTGCTGGGTCAAATGGTAGCTCTGTTTTTAAGTTCTTTGAGAAATCTGTAATCTGCATTTTCAGTGGTTGAACTAATTTACACTCCTACCAGCTGCATCCCTCTTCTCTGCAACCCTGCTGGCATCTGTTAGTTTTTGACTTTTTAATAATAGCCATTCTGACTGGTGTGACGTAGTATCTCCTTGTTGTTTTGATTTGCATTTTGCTGATGATTAATCACTTTGAACATGTTTCATATATTTGTTGGCTGCTTGTATGTCTTCTTTTGAGAAGTGTCTGTTCATATCCTTTGCCCAGCCTTTAATGGAGTTATTTCTATTCTGCTTGTTGAATTGTTTAAGTTCCTTATGCATTGAGATACATTGTAATGCAATTACTAGAACCAAAGTAATTACCGTATCCCTCATCTCATGTAATGGCTACTTTTGTGTGTGTGTGTGATGAGACAGTTAGAGATGAACTTTATCAGCAAATTTCAAGTGCACAGTAGAGTATTGTTAACTATAGTCACCATGCTGTACATTAGACTTCCAGAAGTTATTCATCCTGCATAATTGAGACTTTGTACCTTTCGACCATTATCTCTCCATTTCCTCCACCCTCAAGCTTCTGGACTGGGGCCGAAGATAATTTTAATCTTGATATTTCTATCATTATCCATGACCAAGATGGTGAACTTGAGACAAGTTTCTTCCAGACTACAGGCCCCTGTCCTCCCTTAGAGCATTTGCTTTAGAAAATTGGGGATTGTAAATTATTTCTATTGTCCTTTTTATGTAAATCTTCTACAAACAAGAAATATCTTTCTCAAGGACCTGGGAGTTATGTTTTTGAAATGTAATAATTACAATCATCATCTGAGGAGATAGTTCCTTTATCTCCCAAACTCTGTGGAAGATGCAAGCCCAAAGTCAACAATCAAGCAACAGTTAGCAAACACAGATGGCCTAATTGCTTTCACCAACCTCTCCTCAATGTTGTTCAGTACATTTCCATTAGCTCACATCTGCATTTAAAAATCTCTCTCTCTCTTTTTATTTCAGCAAGATTGAGTTCCCTCTGCTTTCTTGCAATAGCCCTAAAGTCTTCTTCGGATATTTCCAACCAGCATCCAATGCATTTTTTGAAATAAATTTCTAAGGTTATTTGATTTACTCAATTTTTTCAGTGATTATAAATCTATTAGAATTTTATTTATTTCGGAATCGGTTTGCATTAGTCATAGTATTGTTGGTAGAAAATTGTCTATCGTAACTTTAAAGTAACAACACAAGCACGTCTATGTAGACTTGTTTTGTGACAAACGGCTAACTACACATGACAAGATCAAGTCCTGAAATAACAATATTAACCTTAAATACAAATTGGCTAAGCACCCCACACAAAAGGCACAGAGTGACAACATAAATAAAAAGCAAGACCTAACTGCATACGGTTTTCAAGAGACCCATATCACAATTCAGTGACACCCATAGGCTTAAGGTAAAGGAATAGAGAAAGATAAACAAGCAAAGAAACAAAAAAAGAGCAAGTGGGTCTCTATTCTTATTTCAGACAAAGCAGAATTTAAACCAACAACGATCAAAAAGGACAAAGAAGGGCATTACCTAATGATAAATGGTTCAATTTAATAAGAAGACTTAAGTATCATAAATACACATTCACCCAGCTGGAGCACCCAGATTCAAAGAACAAGTTCTTAGAGGCCTACAAAGGAGACTCACATAGCCACAAAACAATAGCGGGAGACTTCAACAGGGCAGTATTAGACACATCCTTGAGTGGAAAACTAAGAAAGATATTTGGGATCCAAACTCAACACTTGACCAAAATGACCTAATAGGAATCTACAGAACACCACCCAACAACAACAGAATATTCGTTTTTCTCAACTGCACATGAATATACATTTTTCTCATCTGCACACTCTAAAATTGACCACACACTCAGCCATAAAACACTTTTCAAAAAATTTTAAAAAACTGAAATTATACCAACCACACTCTCAAACCACACTGCAATGAAAAATAGAAATCAATAAGAAAAAGATATCTTAAAGCCATACAATTCCATGGAAATTAATCAACTTGTTCCTGAATAACTTTTGAGTAAAGAATGAAATTAAGGCGGAAATCAAGAAAGTCTTTGAAACTAATGAAAACAAGGATAAAACATACCAGAATCTCTGGCAAACAGTTAAAGCAGTAGTAAGAGGAAAATTTATAGATGGCACTAAACATCCACATCAAAGTTAGAAAGATCTCAAATTAACAACCTAATATCACACCTAGAGGAACTAAGAAAACAAGAGCAAACCAACCCCAAAGCTAGCAGACAAGAAATAATTCTGATCACTCCCTGGGATGCAGCCAGTTGCGGGAGGGGTGGCCATTGTATCTGCAGTTCAGCCAACACCCTTTCCTGCCTGCTGGCTCTGGAAAGTCCCAGAGGTCTGAGTGCAGGAGATTTCCCCCAGCACGGTGCACCCACTCTGCCAAGGAGCAGCCAGACTGCTTCCTTAAGCAGGTCCCTGATCCTGTTCCTCCTGACTGGGTGAGATCTCCCAGTAGGCATCTCCATACACATCCTACAGGAGCATTTGGGCCAGCTTCAGGTCAGTGCCTTTCTGGAACAGAGCTCTCAGAGGAAAGAGCAGGCTGCCATGTTAGCTGTTTGCAGCCATCACTGGTGATACTTGTAGGTGCAGGAGGGTCTGAGGCAACTAGGGTCTGCAGTAGACCCCCAGCAAACCACAGTAGACCTATGGAAGAGGGGCCGGACTGTTAAATGAAAAACAAACAAACAAAAAGCAGCAACAACAGCATCAACAGCAACAAAAGACCCCACAAAAACCCCATTCAAAAGTCAGCAACCTCAAAGTTCGAAGGTAGATAAACCCACAAAATGAGAAGTAATCCTCACAAAAATGCCGAAAACTCAAAAAGCCAGAGTGTCTTTTCTCCTCCAAATGATTGCAACACTCTCCAGAAAGGGCACAGAACTTGGCGGAGGCTGAGATGGATGAATTGACAGAAGCAGGCTTCCCAAGGTAGGTAATTAACGAGCTAAAAGAACATGTTCTAACCCAATGCAAGGAAGCTAAGAATTATGAGAAAATATTACAGGAGGTGATGACCAGAATAGCCAGTTTGGAGAGGAACATAAATGACCCAATCGAGCTGAAAAACACAACACAAAACTTCACAATGCAGTCACAAGTATCAATAGCTGGATAGACCAAGTGGAGGAAAGAACTTCAGAGCTTGAAGACTATCTTTCTGAAATAAGACAGATAGACAGGAATAAAGAAAAAAAGAATGAAAAGGAATGAACAAGACAGTGTGGCAATTTCTCAAAGACCTAAAAACAGAACTGCCATTCAACCAAGGAATCCTATTACTGAGTATATACCCAAAGGAATATAAATCATTTTACCATAAAAACAAAGGCACACACATGCTCATCACAGCACTATTCACAATAGCAAAGAAATGAAATTAATAGGTCAGGCGTGGTGGGTTATGCCTGTAATCCCAGCACTTTAGGAGGTTGAGGCAGGTGGATTGCCTGAGCTCAGAAGTTCAAGACCAGCCTGGGCAACACAGTGAAATCTCATCTCTACTAAAATACAAAATATTAGCCGGGTATGGTGGCACACACCTGTAGTCCCAGCTACTCAGGAGGCTCAGGTAGGAGAATTGCTAGAATCCAGGAGGCGGAGGTTGCAGTGAGCTGAGATCACGCCACTGCACTCCAGCCTGGGCGACAGAGCAAAACTCCGCCCCCCCCCCCCAAAAAAAGGAATTAATATAGATACCATCAATGGTGTACTGGATAAAAAAAATGTGGTACATATATACCACAGAATACCTTGCAGCCATAGAAAAGAAGGAAATAATGTCCTTTGTAGCAACATGAATACAGCTGGAGGCCATTATCCTAAGTAAATTAACATAGGAACAGAAAAACCACATACTGCTTGTTCTCACTTATAGGTGGGAACTAAACATCGAGTACACTTGAACGCAGAGAAGGGAACGACAGACACTGGGGCCTACTTGAAGCCGGAGGGTGGGAGGAGATTGAGGACCAAGAAACTACCTATTGGGTAATATGCTCATTACTTAGGGGGTGAAATGACCTGCACAGTAAGCCCCCTGTAACATGCAATTTATCCATGCAACTAACCTGGACATGTAGCTCCCGAACCTACAACAAAAGTTGGAAAGGAAAAAAAGAAAATTGTCTATTGCAAATTGTCCACCGTCTCCAACTGGACAATTATCATACCACAAAGATACTTTTGCACCTATATGCTTATTACTATTCACTATAG
>NW_012101388.1:1699260-1701829 GCF_000951045.1 Mandrillus leucophaeus | reverse complement strand
GTCCATTGTTGAATCTAATGACTCTATTCAAAAACAAGCATGACCACTCTTGTTATATCACATTTTCTTAAAAATAAGAGTGTACGTACAGACACCTGTTTGGGATATCAGGAGTGCTGGCCATACATCTAATTGACATCCACACAGTTATTCTGGCATAGGATTATTATAAGTTATTTCTTGTAATTTTTGTAATAGTTCTGAAGCCTTATGGACTATACAATAGCTAGTATACAAAGTCTGTAGTAGTCAAGCACATACAATAGATGTAAAAAAACACATATTAGAAAGACTAAGTGGATGTCCCTTAGAGATTTTTTTCTTCAAGTAATGTTTCCTGAAACTGTCTTGGAGAAACGATTCTTAACACATTTCCCATGATAGGGTGGTTTAAAGAAGCACTAGTAGTAAAGGGTCAATAAAGTGCCTTTTCTCTTCTAACTGAATATTAAGTTAGCTCCACTTCAGTGTTGCTCTGTTGCGACATACATTATAGAATACAGAGCTAATTGCTTTAGTGTTTCAGCCCTCCAAGCAGTACAGCTGTTATGCAAATGGTTTAGTGCTCATTTTCAGAAAGTAAACAATTGTGGTAAATTTTGCAAGGGTATTTTTTTTTTTTTTGCATTAGCACTGAACTTTCTAAAATTGTTGCTAGCTGCAATGTTAGTGCTTAGATAAATTGAAATTTTTGTGCAGCAGAAACTCGTCAGATGTGAAAGTATAATGGATTTTTTCTAATTGCAAAACTTCACTACATTAAAAAACAAAATGGAGTTAAACAGAACAATTAGTATTAAGCTAGCTCCCTAATTTGATGAAACATATTATTGCTATCCACAGACAAAAAGAATTTGTCAGGTGTGTCTGCAATAACTATAAAATAAAAACAAGTTTATTTCTTCACATAAAACTTGCATTTAGTAATCATTTAAAAACTTTCATAGTTCAACACTTGTTTGGTATCAAAAAACCATGATAAATTAGTAAAAATGCTACTAATTATAAATGTCCACAAATAGTTTTGAAATTTGGTATCTAATATGTAATCATTTGGAAATATTTATCAATGTGGCTTAGAAATAAGAATCTTAATAATTTATAAGTATTCCTACTATAGGAGGACAGGGTGTAGATAATTCCTGATGATGTAGATTTGTGAAAATGTGTATTTATTTTCTATTGCTGCAGTAACAAGTAACCACAAATTATGACTCTCAAAACTACACAAATGTATTAGCTTACAATTCTGTCTGTAGATCAAGAGTCCCAAAATCAAGGGGTAAACAGGGCTGTGTTTTATCTGGAGGCACTGAAGCTGAATCTGTTTCTTCATCTTTTCCAGCTTCCAGAGGCTGCTTGCTTTCCTTGGCTCCTGGCCTATTTTTGTATCTTCTAAGCCAGCAGAAACATTTTCAATTTTCTCTCTCTTTCTCTCTCTTGCCTCCCTATAACATCTCCTTTTCTGACTCTGACTATCCTGCTTTATCCGTTGTCTTGTAAATCTCTTTATGGTTACACTGGGCACATTCAGGTTACCCAGGATAACCTCTCCCACTCTAAGGCCCAATTTAACCACATGTGCAATGTCCTTTTCGGCTATGTTTAGTGGGTTGAATAGCATTCCCAGAAGGCTCGCCTACTGGAACCTCAGAATGTGACCTTATTTGGAGTAAGTGTCTTTGAAGATGTAGTTAAAGATCATAGAATGAGAGCCTTTGGGATTAGAGTGGGTTCTAAATCTAATGAGGAGAGTCCTTATAAGAGACAGAAAAAAAATTATACATTGAAGCACAATGGAAGATGGAGGTGGATTCTCTGTCTGAGTCTCCAGAAGGAATTAACCCTGTCAAGACCTTCATTTCATGCTTCTGGCCTCCCTGACTATTAAGATAAGATACATTTATTTTGTGTAAAGCTATCCATTTTATGGTAATAGGTTATAGAAGGCCTAGAAAAATAACACACCATTTAAAGCAACACATTACAAGATTTGGAGATTCTAAGATGTGAATCTTTGAGGGGCACTATTCATAACAAATATATAAATATGCAACAAAATTTGAGAAAGTAACCCTATATTTTAGCAGGCTACATTGTTTCTGCCTCCTCGGTGTCCTAAGGCTGTTAAAACAATGTCTTAATGTGATTTTTTATGGGTGATAATGACATGAAATCCAAGCATAAGTAAAGATGTTATTCCTCAGTGATAAAAGGCTGCTGATGAAAACTTTTATTGAGATTACATAAAAAGACACGTATTCTAGAAACTTAATATACTGTCCCTATAATTTAGCAACATTTTCTACTCTCTCTATTGGTCCTTAACTTCAATTACAATAACATTTTTATAGTTTATTAATGGTGATTCTCTGAACAAATACAACCCCAGTACCTTCTCTGGGTTTTCACCGTGAGTTGGAATTGTTTTAAGCAGGGATGGATATCTAAGAAGCATGCTTGAATTAGTGAACTACGAGTCTCTGAGACATAAATGTTTAATATTGTTCACTAAAATAAATACATACATATGTTACATATGTAAATACAATTCTTAATACAGTTGTAA
>NW_012101388.1:1675633-1697284 GCF_000951045.1 Mandrillus leucophaeus | reverse complement strand
GAAATGTAAGTAAGAAATTCTATGAGAAAGAAAAATAGGAAATAAAGAAATATAAAGTAGGAAAAGTGTAACGATAAAGAGTGATTTTGGAGACTTGCGGGGAAGGATGGGAGAGAGGGGAGGGACAAAATACTACGTATTGGGTGCCGTGTACACTACTCGAGTGAGAGGCGCACCACATCTCAGAAATCACCACTGAAGAACTTTTTTCATGTAATGAAAAACCACCCTCTCCCCCAAAACTATTTAAATACAATTTTAGAAAGAGTAATTAACAAGATAATTAATTTTAAAATAATGTAATAATGTAGTGAGTGGAGACTCCATTATACTCTGTTCTTGTATACTCCATTAAGCAAACAAAGAAACAAAACTAAAACAGCCTAGTCTTCGAGTAAGTGCTGTTTCCCACCCACTTCACTTTCCATTCTTAGTTCCGTTTCTCTAGCCCAGTATTTTTCTGGAACCAGAAGCATCATTGTTATCTGAGAATCTTTTAAAAATGCAAATTCTCAATATCCCCATCCTAAATCAACTGAATCAGAAATTCTAGAGGCACGACCCAGCAATCTGCTTTTATTTTTCCATTCATTTTTCTTGGTCCCTTTTTTCTCTGCAAATTTCCCAGTCTATTCTCATGCACATTGAAATCTATTACCCTAATCCAGACTATCATCAGATCTTCCTCAATCTCTTTGTGTTCGTTGGTTTCCATCCAAAGAATCCAAACTCCATACAAGGATAAAATGAAACAGGTGGTAATATGCTGTGTTTGTTCGCTGTCTCCCTCCCCTAGCTAGAGTAACCCAGGACATTAATGAACTCATGACATAATGAGGTACATTCATATATTCGACATTCAATACATTTATGAAAAAGGTCACTAAGGGAAAACTAATGAAATAATAAAAGTACCCACTTGATACATCTTTATGCATGCAGTATTTGCAAATAGAGGATTTCTGGGGCATATTTCCAGTCTGCACCACCTTCATTACAGCTATGCTCAAAGTGCCAGTGGAATGATCATTCTTAAAACTAATTATAGGAAAGTCAACATTTAGTCCAAATGTTTGAGGTCTTCCTGCTGCCTCTAAAATTAAGTATAAGTGATTAGGCATTTTTCAAATTCTCGAACACTTTACGAACTTTTTCAACCTTCTGTATGCTTTGTACTTTCCAGTTCAGTACTTCTCACAAGACGATGTGCTGTTATGCCCATAACCTTACTCTTGCTATGGCTACAGTAATGTATGATTATATCACCATTTGAACGTTCGAAAATTCTAGGCCAGGTGTGGTGGCGCACTCCCGTAATCCCAGAACTGTGGAATGCAAAGGCAGGCAGATTGCTTGGGCCCAGGAGTTCAAGACCAGCTCAAGCAACATGGAGAAATCCCTTCTCTACAAAAAAACAAACAAATAAAAAATACAAAATTTAGTGGAGTGTGGTCACGTGTGCCTGTAGTCACAGCTACTTGAGAGGCTGAGGAGGGAGGACCATCTGGGCCTAGGGAGGTCAAGGCTGCCGTAAGCGTTGCTTGCACCACTGCACTCCAGCATGGTAGACGAAGCAAGACCCTGTTTTAAGTATATATATACTATTTATATATAAATTAATAATAAATATAATATATGCTATTAATATATAAAAATAAATATTTAAATTCAATTTCATCATCTCTTATTTCTTAATAAAATGAGGTCACTTATATCTTCATTTTTATTTTTGACCACCTCTATTGGCCATGTCTTTCCTTCTATGTTCTATTTGATCCTTTGCTCACTCAGCTTCTTTCCAGGAATGAAGTTCAACCTCAACCACAGAGAACATTCTTGCAACACCTCATGTTCAGTTATATTGTAGACATGTCTTCCCATCTAAATTTCTGTTATTTATCCAATATCGGATAATTTTTAAAGTTTTTACAATTATGCAAATATTTTGTTACTTTCTGTTTTAGTTTGCTAGGGCTGCCACAACAGAGCACCACAAACTGTGTGGGTTAAACAAAAGAAATGTATTTCCTTGTAGTTCTGGAGACCAGAAGTTTAAGAACACAAGGTATCAGCAGGCATAGCTCCTATGAGGCTCAGGCCTCTCTTCTTGGTTTGTAGATGACTATCTTTCCTTTCTTCACATGATCTTCCCACTGTACCTCTGTCCAAGTTTTTTCTTCTTATTAGAACACTATTCACATTAGATTAAGGTCTTCCCTGTAATGAATTCATTTTAAATTAGTTACGTCTTTAAAGACCCTTTCTCTAAATCAGCTCACATTCTAAGGTAATGGGCATTAGGACTTTGTTATATGAATTTTAGGAGGGATACGATTTAACCCATATTGCTTCCCTCAAACCATAGAAAACGACATAATTCATAATAGCATGTATAAGAGGTGTGATATGGAAAATATAACTAATTGCATGGACAACTTAAGGGCAAAACAAACCTCATTGGTTAATTCAAGATCATAATATTTAATCTTCAAGGTCTAAACCAGTTGAAGTTATCAAGCAGTTTTATTTTTTAAATATTTGTCTCTCTCCCATTAATAGTTTTCTCTATTGGTATGGTTTAAAGTGATAGGAAATGTATAGAATAACATAACATCTATAAATTTGTTGTGAAATAAAATGCCTTCTTAAGAGTCACAGAAGACCTTTAGCAAATGGTTGCTTAGCTGTTGTACTGCAGGCTTTGAGAAAAGCCAATCAAGTTCTGTTATATTCAGTCGCAAAAAAAAAAAAAAAAACAAACAAAATCATTTTTGAATAAGTTTGCTTGAAAAGAATCCCATCATATCTAATGGTGTTATTGTTTGGCATTGTTTCCTACAGAGAATTGGTTTGGACAGAACTAATCTAAACTGAATTGGGAAAATTTTTCAATGATATTTCTTATCATCAGTTATCAAATGATTAATATTATGTCATGTTGTTTATAAGGTACCAATAGCACTTAACATATACCTGATGTCTTTAAATAATGCCTTTATCTGGATAGAAGACAAAAGTGACATAACATCTTTCAACTTCCAACAGTGAATCACTTCAACACTTTTATGTCGAACATCTCTAACAAATGTAGAGGGAACAGAAAGTAGCAGTTTGCTGTTGTCATTGAGAAATAAGACATACGTTCAACCTTAGCATAAATTTATTGTTTTCTGTATGACATGATACAAAATGCTCATGCTGTAAAACTTTAAATATTGTTAAAAATTAATTTATTCAAAAAATTGGCAGAATCATAAAAAGTTGAATTTATGATTAATTTTAAACTCAATTTCAATTTCATGATCTCTTATTTCTTAATAAAATGAGATCACTTATGTCCTCATTTTTATTTTTGACCACCTTTCTTGGCCGTGTC
Organism: Mandrillus leucophaeus; assembly: GCF_000951045.1. NCBI lineage: Eukaryota > Metazoa > Chordata > Mammalia > Primates > Cercopithecidae > Mandrillus > Mandrillus leucophaeus. The sequence continues at coordinate 1,693,908 of NW_012101388.1, read as the reverse complement.
TTTCCTTCTATATCCTATTTGATCATTTTCTCACAGCTTCTTTCCAGAAATGAAGTTCAACCTCAACCACAGAGAACATTCTTGCAACACCTCATTTTCATGAGATCATCATTTTTTAAAAGATTTCAAGAGATCATCATTTAAAAAAAAAAATGAAGAAATGAAGTATTGTAGAGGTTTGACCTCTTTTTCAGCAGTTTGCCAGGTGCTACACACAAAAAAGAGGATTTTATATAATTCATCTTTTCTCAGAATCTATAATCTATTCAAAAGGAAAGCTATAACTATATAAAAATTAAATAAGGCAAATATATTCCTGGCAAAATGTGTAAGTACCACAAAGCATTTTAAATAATATACATTCAATCTATATGAATATGAATGGCAGATGTTGGCAAAGTTTTTGCTGGACACAACTAAATCTTATTTCTGAAGTGATTTCTTACTGTGGGGAGGTTAAGTCTTAGGGGTTTATATGTGAGAACATGATTTTATAAGCTGTCTTGGCAGCAGAAGAAAAACTGAAAAAAATGTCAGAGATTTTATAGTCTGATCCATCCTCACGTTTTAAAGGTATCCAATTATATGGCTTGTCATAGGTAAAAAGTTAGTATTTTAAAGACCTCTGAATTGGCAAAATTCATCCAGGTAATTTAGTTTCTCCCTGTCCAGTTACTGACAGTTGCCTTTGTAGTTAAGCTGAGAATGGACTATTTTGTTCCTAACAAGTGCTTTTCGTTTTGGCAAGGTATGGGATAACAAACAAACAATGGCTTGGATTTGGAAGAATCCAATTTACTTCATTCAAAATGACTTTTACTTTTATTTCAGAATTCACTTAGGAACTCCTGAAATAAAGCACATAGGTACCCTCTCTATCTTAATTCTTCCTGTCCAGTTGTCATAACTTGTGAAATTTACCCCAAACACAGTGTCTGCTATAACAATTTGACATGTTCATGCAAGGAGAGAAAACATTCCAATTGCATAAGTTTAAGTGAGAAGCTGTAGTGTGTGCTGTAGTCATATCTCAGCTTCCTCATAGCAAAATTGTATCTTGTATTTGTGGCTGTGCATTATCATTTTTATAGGCTTTTTGCTTTTTGAAATAGAATCTCACTCTGTTGCCCAGGCTACAGTGCAGAGGTGGGGTCATAGCTGGCTGCAGCCTCAAACTCCTGGGCTCAAGTGATCCTCCTACCTCAAGGTCTCAAACTCCTGGCCTGAAGCAATCCTCCCACGTAGGCATCCTGATATGTTGGAACTGTAGGCATGGGCCAATAGACCCTGCTAGACTCCTCATTTTTCAGTAAGAAAGAAAAGTCATATACATTGTAAAATCTTGAGAAGAAAGTAAGCGGGTCTAAGAAGCCCAGAAAATCTCACTCATTAGAAGAATATTTGGTAAGGAAACTTACTGAGAGTTGTATATGCCTAAACAACATAAGCTTAGCCATGCACAAGTTTCATGAGAATTGTATTGGTTCTGGGTAGTCACACCAGGATACTTGAGCACTGTGTAGTATTTTTGAAATGCTAGATAAACATTGCCACGAAAGAGCGAAATGTCCTAGTTCCTATATACACCATTGAGAATCTTGTTGACATAGAAGAAAGTTCTGGAAAGTCTTTGAGGAGCTGGAAAAAAAAAAAGTGATGAAACAAAGAGATCGTTTGGAGAGTTGAGTCTGAAAGCAAGTTTGAGATGGTTTGGGGGATTAAAGAATCTTTCATGACTATATGATGTGAAGATCAATGGTGAAATGCACTACATTGAAAGCGAGACTGCACTAGCCAATCCTGGTAACAGAAGTTAGCTATAATGCAAAGCAAATACTGTAATTTGAATAAAGCAATACTCATTGGAAGCAAGTGGCCATTTTCTGATTATACTGGAGGTGAAAAAATCATGTGGCACTTTAAGTGTCCAAAGATAGACACATTCTGCTCTGGAGTAGAAATTAGGAAAACAAAGGTAAAATCTTCCTAGGTATATGACTCCAAAACTCCGGGGACCTTCAAACAATATTGGAGCGTGCACTGCTTGTCATATAGTGCTGAAATAGTAAAGCCCCAGTGAGAAAGTAGGTTATTTAACTTTGGAGACATTTATACAAAAGAAAGAAAATCTTACAAACAGTGCCCTGGATGACAGGCAATATATCAGGAATGTATTTATTAATGTCTAAGCTATTTATTTATAGAGAGTAGAGTGAAGTGGGCTTTTTGCCTTAAAATACATACTTAACTGCAATTTTTTGGACCAAATTTTATGCACAACATTCACAGCATATTCTAAGCAGTATCTGATTAGGGGTGCTGATGAAGATGTTAGTGATTCCATGAAGGACTTACAGAACGGTTTTGGATCAAGAGGCACTTAGGCTTGAAAGTGTCACAAGAAAGAAAAGATAATGGAAGAAATGGTTATGTCACTTTCTTGGTGATGTCCAAAGTGCTAAAGGTCTGAATGGTCACCCCACTCTCATATTTAAAGACATCATGGATCTTTCAGAGAGGGCAGGATTTTGTGACAATGAACTTAATCCTAATGTATTCATTTTGATGCTATCATTGATTAGAGGGAGGAGAAGATGAGTAGCCATGAAAATCAGACATCAACAATTTAGTTGAAATTTTAGGTTATGCAAAAATATTTTAAAATCCTGTTAATGATAATTCCTGATGTGAACAGATGCATCACATAAAAAAAAAAAAAACTGTAACAGCACGTCAGTCTTATGGTATCTGGATTCTTGGAATTATCAGCAGATGAGCATACATACTAGTTTCTTGGATTCAGAGATCGATTAATCTCTCATATTTACTGTTGCCCTGGCTCCTTCCCTAGAGCTCACCTTAACCTACTTGATGACTCTCCTTAATTGCCCTCCTCACTAAACATATTCCAGCAACCCTTCCAATGTTAAGCAGCAATTGTGTTTGGTCTAATTTGAATTCCTTATGTATCCCTATCATGTTATTTTGATTCTTGGTAACATTAGAGTTGAATGATTAACTATCACAGTTTTTACCTGTTATCCAGGTGTAATTATTAATAGCACATGATTCACAGTCAAACTGATGGTTTGTATTTTCTATATGGACGCTGTAGCTACAGCAGATATTTGTTGCAGTTTAGAAAAAAACATGGATTGGTATTTGAGACTTTTTTGGCATGTTATGCCAGAAAAGAGAGAGAGAGAGTAAGGAAGGAAGGGAGGGAGGGAAAGAGGAAGGGAAGAAGGGAGGGAAAGAGGGAGGAAGGGAGGGAGGCAGGGAGAAAGAGAAAGAGAGAGAAAGAGAGACAGAGAGAGAGAGAGAGAACTAATCAACAAAAGAAAGGAACCAATCATCACAATTCATTCATTGGTTAGTAGCTAGGTAGTTTGTATTCTACAAATCCTCGATGACTCTTTATGTAGGTATTTTATAGTGTTTTAAAGATACATGAAGAAAGTTGGGGTTCTGTATAGACTTGAAATGTGTTATTGCTTTTCTATTTCAAGTAATGGTATATAGATATCCGCTATCTGAATATTCATTACCCAATCAGTTTCCAGGGACTGATTAGATTCTGGTAAATAAGAAATCCTTGGACTACCATTTGATCAGGAGGCAAACAATAGATTTAGACAAGAAAGGATACTTATTGTTTCCTATATATTGTAATAGAAGATTGTTGAGTTTGTTTTATTCATAGAAATAAAATCCAATAGGGATAGAAAGCCTCATCCTTTTTGTTCAGTATCTTTGTCTTAGTCAACAAATAGAAATATAATTGCTGGTTAGCATCCTTAGATGAAATTGAGAGATGAATTGCATTTATAAAGACTTTAATTAGAACAGTGTTTGTTTTTATCTGATTTATGGCACCAGGTATTTTCCTTTTTAATTACAAAACTAGCAAGGACAAATTGATTAATCTTTTTGGAAAGAAAAGTTTGTGTTTTTTGGTCTGGTTTTCTTTGATCTAGTGTGGATTAACAAATTTAGTTGCATATCAGGCAGAAAGAAACAGAGAAGATTGTTCTAAAAATATAAGAGATTATCAAGATTAGTATTGTTAAACTACTATCACGCACTGACACAGCTTTTATTTAAGTTCATAGAAGAAATGAATAGATCTCTTCTGTAGCTGAGATTCAGCTAGACTCTTATTTGATCATCCTGTTGCCAGTAATAAACCAGGGCTTATTCAAAGACAGTAAGCTAGCTCTTCCCTTTTTAAAGCTGAATTATGCAGCATTTTAACAGTGAGTGAAATCATAGAGATTTCATTTAGGATGTGCTGCCTCTATTGGTAAGAAAAAAACTGATGCCAATTGAGGACATATACGAGAATGAGCTGGCTGACTTGGGAAAATTAGCAATGCTTTTTTTTCTTTTTCTTTAAAAATAAGATTAGCATTATAAAAATATTCACGTGTGAAATTAATTAAACTTCATATAAACGCTGATTTTTCAGGTTTTATAATTATTTTACTGAGAAGTTAATACAGAAGTGTATTATCATGCCAAGCAAAGCACAGGTGATGCTTTCGTGGGATCAAACCTTGAGAAGTTAAGGCCAATCTAACTGATCCTATTTATAATGTAACTCTCTTCACACCCAGTATCTGTATATATAAATATTCTCTTTTTAGATAGGGATCCTTGATACACCTATTGGGACAAATAAAAACCCTTACAGAAAGTGCTATTTGTATATGATTATCAATTTACTAACTGTTACCAAATAGCTTCAATAATTATACATTAGTTTGATCATACATTGAATAACTTCAATGATCGTACATGAAATTAATATTTGTTGAGTAAAAAATTCATTATAGAGTACAAATCATGATAACAAGTCATCATTTCCTCTAGTCATAGCCCATTTTATTTTAACCAAGTATATTTGGAAGAACATGCCATTTTAAAATAAATCACTAGTTTTTCAGAAAGCATACAGAAGCTATTAAAGCTGTTAGTATAAAATTATAAAACAAAAGAAAAATAAGAATCAAATTTTGTGGTAACTGTTATTCATATACTTATTCATTAATTTATTTATTCTTTTTTTTTCTTTTTTTTTCTTTTTTTTTTTTGAGATGGAGTTTCACTCTGTCTGCCAGGCTGGAGTGTGCAGTGGTGCGATCTCGGCTCACTGCAACCTCCGCCTCATGGGTTCAATCAATTCTCCTGTCTCAGCCTCCCGAGTAGCTGGGATTATAGGCGAGTGCCATCACATCCAGCTAATTTTGTATTTTTAGTAGAGATGGGGTTTCACCGTGTTTGCCAGGGTGATCTCGAACTCCTGACCTCAGGTGATCTACCTGCTCCGGCCTCCCAAAATGCAGGGACTACAGGAGTGAGCCACTGTGCCCAGCCTAATTTACTTATTCTTTCAAGTATTTATTTATTTATTAAATTAATATTTGATGATCCTTACCATGTACTAGTTAGTGTGCTGCGCACGCTGATATAAACATAAGTACAGTGAATAACTTTGTTTTGTTCCACATTGTTTTGTTACAACGTTGATGAGAAAAAATATATATATTCATGGCAGGGGTCACTTTCTGTGTGGAGTTTGCATGTTGTCCCCATGTCTGCCCACGTTTTTTCTGAGTACTCCAGTTTCCTCTCACATCCCAAAGATGTGCACCCTGGGTTCGATGGCATGTCTACATGGTCCCAGGGTGAGTTAGTGGGAATGTGAGTGTGTGTGTGAGTGCATCCTGGGATGGAATGAAATTCTGTCGAATTCTGTCCCATCATGCTCCCTGAGCTGACAGGAGCTACCCACAACTTGAATTGGAATAACTGGGTAATTATCTTACTTGTTTTAACTAATCTTTCTTAAATGTATGTATAGCTCACATTTATTTCAGTGTTCAATTTTAAAAGTGTTTTGGTCTTTATTTAGGAGATGGTTGGTGTTTTCATGACCAGAAATATGCCGATATGCTGTTGGAACTTAACTCTTACTTATATAAATTATTATTATATCAGTTAGCCTGTGGTGAAATTGGTTTTGTGATACGTTGCTTCACTTATAATTGCAGTATCCAAGAACCAATTGATTTTAAGTAAGGACTTACTGCATGCCACATGCCAAATCTTTTGGATTTCCCAGTCTCAAGCAGTATAAGTAAATAACATGTAATAATAAATGCTAATAGAGATTCAGATTATTAATTGTACATCTTTTTACTACATTAATTGCAATAAAAATAAAAGTAATAAATACAGAACAAAATCATTTAATGCATAAGAACATAAGAAAATTACCTCAACTACAAATCTAAATCAGGAAGCACAATGCTAAATACTATATGATCTGGAATAAAATGAGACCACATGAGAAATAATAAAGATTACCCCCAATGTTACAGAAAATAAAGATTATTCTAAAAAATAAATGCTACCTACATGAAAGGAATAATCAATCAAACTTTCATCGAAGCAATAAAGTTTAAGATTATGAGGACGTCACGCTAAAGCTGTTTTTTTTTCTTCTACAGAGATTTGCTTAGGCTTTACAAAACTTGAAGGTGTTAACATTGAAAATAAAATATTGTACAAGATTGAATAGTTGAGTACTTCCATAATACTGCTTGAGCAGCAGCTAGGAATAGTAGGAAATACTGGATCCAACACAAAAACCTTTGACCTAATGGACTATTATATACATATAGTATATATAATATAATATATAAAATGTATAAAATATAGCGTATATTTTATATGATATACAAAATATAATGTATAACAAAATACAATATATAATACATGAAAATATATAAGGTTGTATGCATATATTTTTGAAATATTGAAAGTAATGGCAAAAGCCACAATTACTTTTGCACTAACCTAATATATAAAATATAACACAATTAAATATATATAGTTATACCATATACATTTAATAACACAATTATATATATGTAACTATTTTTTCTCATTTTTAGGTGTAATTGACAAACAAATCGTACACATGTAAAGTATACAACATGATGATTTGATATATATGTACATTGTGAAATGATTACCACAGTAAAGTTAGTTAACACATTTATATCCTCATATGGTAAACTTTTATGTGTGAGAATGTTTAAGATGTGTGCTACAGCTAACTTCAAATATGTAATTCAGTATTATTAACTATAATCATAATGCTGTACATTAGATCTTTGGAACTTATTCATTGTATAACAGAAAGTTTGTACCCTTTGATTAGCATCTCCTAATAACCTCCACCATCATTCCCTGGAAATCACTATTCTATTCCTTGTTTCTGTGAGTTTAACTTGCTTTTGTTTAGATTCCACATATGAGAGATACCCTACAATATTTGTCTTTGCCTGGTTTTTTTACTTTGCATAATGTTGTGCAGGTTCATCCATGCTGTCCCAAATGATAGAATTTTATTAACAACGTCAATTAACTACATGGATGTAAGGCTATTTAGATTTCTACTTCTGGAGCAACTATTGGTAGCTTGTGACTGTTACTTCAACTATCACCTTTTTAACATATTATTGTAAGATAAATTATTTTGTTATTTATTTGAAATACTGTTTTTGCTTATATTCTGTATCTCCTTCTAAAAATATTTTCTATGCTTAGTTTCCATGATTATTTTTAATTATTAACTATTTTAAAAGAGATGACAACTCTTAATATTGGTTGAAGACTTTCTTTATAAGTTGGGCTTAGGGAAATAATCTGTTAGACGGGTGACTTTCTGGCATTCCTTGATGATACTTTGCTTAGCACTGTACAAAAGGGAACATGAGAGTATATTGATGCTTGCATATGGAGAATGGTGGTGGTAGTGGGCTATCAGAACCAAAACTTTCATTTAGGGAAGCCATTTGTATAGACCCTGTGTAATTACTGAAAAATAGAATGTGGACTGGCCACCAAAGGGTTGTGAAATGGGACAATATTGGCTATATCTTTGACTTATTGTCTTAAATATCTTCTCCTAAAAATAGAAGGATATTGTAAGTGTTTTTAAAAAGGAAATTAATTTCATCAAGGAAATCATCAAGATGGTGGGATAGGAAATAACTTGCATGCCCCAATGACAAACCAATCTTACAGCCATCCATGAACAAAAATAACCATGGGATGGCTCAACAGTCCAATTAAGAACCTATAGAAATACAATGGAGCAAAAATAAAGGGAAGAGTAACTACACAGGGATTCTTCTGGAGATATTTGCTTGGCAGAGACACATGGAAAAATGGCTAGGAACAAAGAAAAAAGGTGGGGGTTATCTGGTTCAGCCATGAGGCAGCTGCCATTGTGTTCCCCAGTGGTCTTCTGTTGAGAATCTTATCAGCCTTTGCTGTTAAGGACCTCAAAATTTCCCATGACAACAGTGTTTGCCTACAGCATTCACTGCAGTGGAAGCTGTAGTGTGCATCAGCACCAACCCCAGGGGCCTGCTCTGCAGAGGCATCAGCAATCTTCACCACTGAAGTCACCAACAGCCATAGCAATTATAGACACCCTGGAGAAAGAACCCGCCACCACACCCAGCTAATTTTTTGTATTTTTAGTAGAGATGGGGTTTCACCATGTTAGCCAGGATGGTTAAAAGTGGGTGGATCACCTGTGGTCAGGAGTTCGAGACCTGCCTGGCCAACATGGCGAAACTCCATCTCTACTAAAAATACAAAAAATTAGCCAGGAATGGTGTGGTGTGCACCTGTAATCCCAGCTACTCAAGGAAACTGAGGCAGGGAGAATTGCTTGAACCCAGGAAGCGGAGGTTGCAGTGAGCCTAGATCACACCACTGCACTCTAGCCTAGGTGACAGAGTGAGACTCTATGTCCAAAAAAAAAGAAGAAAAAAAAAAAGAAAGAAAAAGAAAAGGTGTACTTTTAGGCAAGGTAAGTTCCCTGTTGCCCAGACAATATTATCAGCATCTCAAGGTGGTTGTACTGGCAGGAAAGAGGGAGCCTAGGCAGAACAGCACATCACTTCTCTAGACAAACCCCTGCGGTGCTCAGACCCATGTACTTCTTACAGTCACTTCTATCTTGTTCTCATTTTTGTGAAACTTAGAAGTGCTAGTGTGATAAATAACAACTCACGGTGCTCCACTGCGTCCGGAAAATGCAACTGATTCTTATTATCCCTCTTCTCCATAACCCATTCAAGATTCCCCAACCCTTTGTAGCATTCCTTTTAGTCCAGACACCTTGTGTATAAGATGACCAGATGTTCATTTTGGTTGTCATGCTCTTCTCAGTCTGTAGCTGCTATACTTACCGATTCACTATTAAAATGGGGCAACTGGCCGCAGGTTATTGTGCGAATGCTAATCATGTACTCTCTGCCCTCATTATGTAGAGGCAGCCCTGCCTTTTCTAGATACCAGAGTGTATTACCAGCAAGTATGGCGACAATTTCCTTGCCTGATGCTCTTTCAGCATGATGAACCCAAAGTGAATAGATATTATCTATCAAATTAGCTATCAAAGCTATTTATGATATATTATTTTAACAGCTATCAAAGGAAATACCTATTATTTAAAGTTCTCTGGAACTTTTAAGGTGTTCTCTTCTAGAACTCAATCCACTCTGGGAACATGGACCTCTAGATGCACAGTGATAGGAAGGGAAAATATCCAAGTCAGTTAACAATAGTGATGGTGAGTGAGCCCACTCATTCATCCATCCTTTGATATCCAAACCTGTTTATTCTACCTATTGAGGACATAATACCATTCAGTAAAAATTAATTTAAGGTATGTATCACAGCTTAATGGAGACTACCTTATTCTCATAAGGTGGCATATCCATTTTGGCATATTAGTTTTGTCTTTAAGGAGCTGTTCCCATATACAGTGGTTTCTAGATTGTGGTTTTCAATAGAATCAGTGTATTCCATGGTTAAGGGATCATTGTCACAATCATTTTGCTATAAAATAGATGGATTATTCTGGAGGGATGTTACATAGCACCCTGTGTGAACAGATTACTCTATAGGTAGAGTTCTGGTCAAGGTCATACAATAGGAAGGCAAACCCGTACGTTTTTCTGACATTTTGCCAGAAAAACTTAACAAATAAGTTTTATTCTTCTATAACCAGGATATGTTCATTCCATTTTAAGAGGAAACACTTCTTTTCCCAGGAGAAGCAATCCAGTATCTTCAACTTGCCACCTAGGTTAATTTCTCTTTTGGGTATGATGTCATATCAGGTGCATAGATTTGGAAAGTTTGTCAATAGTTATAACATTCTTGGAATCATAGATTAACTTGTGAACTCATGAACAGACTTCATCACTGTCACTATGATCACTCCGTTCATGAGCCTTTTTGTCACCATTGGGATGACCAGCAAGAGACATTAATTTACTTCAACTGAGTCTTTTTTGTTGTTGTTGTTTATTTGACTGTGTTGCATGTCATTTTAGCACATGATGTGAAACAACATAAAAACATATTTCTGCTTGCTTCTTATTCTAATAGATACATGCATATGTCTCTTACACAGAGCTGTTCATCTCCAGTTTTCTAATCTTCCTACTTCCAAACAGCGATTAAATCGGCCAGGTAACTTGTTGCTGCCTATAGGTTTATATGTACATCAACATAACATGAAATATGCTATTGATATTATGCCTACTAGTTGTAATTGTGTCCTCTTTGTCAGCTGTCCGGTAAGTAATTAATTCTCTAAATCCCATTTTAGAATTTGTTTTCTAAGGTCATTTCTAGAACCAACTGTTCCAGATTGTGGTATTCTTGAAGACACAATCTAAGACACTACTTATGCACAGATTTATTGCAGTGTGCTCTTGGGGGCTATACTTATAAGAATGTGGGAATATAGGATTGCACAAAAGAAGAAGCCTCCTCACAAGTAGTGTATAATTGAAACTTCAGATGCACTTACTCCGAGATCTAAAACTAGGATGCCACTTCAGATTTTTCCCTAAGTGGACCTTTGCATGCATGTATCAGGCAGTCATTGAATAGAATCACAGCCACTCCCTCATTTCCCAGGAAAGGGGTAAAACCTTTGTCAAGACAATTTCCTCCAACTGAAGGCAATTCCTATTGAAAAATGTAACTGTGAACTGCCACCAGCAAGATTGTTAGCAGTAGGGGTTGAGTGTGTGGAAACTGAAAAGGGTATCTGGCCATTAAATAAGAAAATAATAGCTTTCAAAAAACAGACCTTGGCCAGGCGTGGTGGCTCATGCCTGTAATTCCAGCACTTTGGGAGGCCAAGGTAGGTGGATCACCTGAGGCCGGGAGTTCAAGACCAGCCTGGGCAACATGGTGAAACTCCATCTCTACTAAAAATACAAAAATTAGCCGGGCATGGTGGCATGTGCCTGTAATCTCAGCTACTCAGGAGGCCGAGGCATAAGAATTGCTTGAACCTGGGAGGTGGAGGTTCCAGTGGGCCGAGATCATGCCATTGTACCACTCCAACTTGGGTGACAAAGCAAACCTCTGTCTCAAAACAAAACAAATATATCTTAATTTTATATATGTATGTATGTGTATGTATGTGTGTGTGTGTGTGTGTATATATATATATATATAGACCCCGAACAAAGGAATTTCTAGTGAAATAAGAGTAATTATTTACTTTTTCTAGATGTCTTTCTATATCTATCTATCTATTGAATGATCAATGAATCAATCATCCTATTTTCCTTGGATACGTCCTACTAGAAAAATATAGTCAAATAACAGACTTCATCACTGTCACTATGATCACTCCGTTCATGAGCCTTTTTGTCACCATTGGGATGACCAGCAAGAGACATTAATTTACTTCAACTGAGTCTTTTTTGTTGTTGTTGTTTATTTGACTGTGTTGCATGTCATTTTAGCACATGATGTGAAACAACATAAAAACATATTTCTGCTTGCTTCTTATTCTAATAGATACATGCATATGTCTCTTACACAGAGCTGTTCATCTCCAGTTTTCTAATCTTCCTACTTCCAAACAGCGATTAAATCGGCCAGGTAACTTGTTGCTGCCTATAGGTTTATATGTACATCAACATAACATGAAATATGCTATTGATATTATGCCTACTAGTTGTAATTGTGTCCTCTTTGTCAGCTGTCCGGTAAGTAATTAATTCTCTAAATCCCATTTTAGAATTTGTTTTCTAAGGTCATTTCTAGAACCAACTGTTCCAGATTGTGGTATTCTTGAAGACACAATCTAAGACACTACTTATGCACAGATTTATTGCAGTGTGCTCTTGGGGGCTATACTTATAAGAATGTGGGAATATAGGATTGCACAAAAGAAGAAGCCTCCTCACAAGTAGTGTATAATTGAAACTTCAGATGCACTTACTCCGAGATCTAAAACTAGGATGCCACTTCAGATTTTTCCCTAAGTGGACCTTTGCATGCATGTATCAGGCAGTCATTGAATAGAATCACAGCCACTCCCTCATTTCCCAGGAAAGGGGTAAAACCTTTGTCAAGACAATTTCCTCCAACTGAAGGCAATTCCTATTGAAAAATGTAACTGTGAACTGCCACCAGCAAGATTGTTAGCAGTAGGGGTTGAGTGTGTGGAAACTGAAAAGGGTATCTGGCCATTAAATAAGAAAATAATAGCTTTCAAAAAACAGACCTTGGCCAGGCGTGGTGGCTCATGCCTGTAATTCCAGCACTTTGGGAGGCCAAGGTAGGTGGATCACCTGAGGCCGGGAGTTCAAGACCAGCCTGGGCAACATGGTGAAACTCCATCTCTACTAAAAATACAAAAATTAGCCGGGCATGGTGGCATGTGCCTGTAATCTCAGCTACTCAGGAGGCCGAGGCATAAGAATTGCTTGAACCTGGGAGGTGGAGGTTCCAGTGGGCCGAGATCATGCCATTGTACCACTCCAACTTGGGTGACAAAGCAAACCTCTGTCTCAAAACAAAACAAATATATCTTAATTTTATATATGTATGTATGTGTATGTATGTGTGTGTGTGTGTGTGTATATATATATATATATAGACCCCGAACAAAGGAATTTCTAGTGAAATAAGAGTAATTATTTACTTTTTCTAGATGTCTTTCTATATCTATCTATCTATTGAATGATCAATGAATCAATCATCCTATTTTCCTTGGATACGTCCTACTAGAAAAATATAGTCAAATTATAATTTCAAATATATTTAAGTAATTTTCTTTCTGTGGTTTGGCCATCAGCTTGTAATAATTTTTTATATCTACCAGAGTCTATCCTCTTCTGGTGCTAATTTTTGTTCCGATTAACTGGGTGCACTAAAAATATTAGTGGTTTAAAACAAGAGTATTTTATTATTTCTCATGATTCTTTATGTTGGCTTGATCTTTCTCCTGGCTTAAGCTAGTTCATCTGGGGCTAGAAGGCTCTGGACAGCCCTTATCACTTATATCAAAAGTGGCAGGCTCATTGGTCTGGGGACTACCGGAAGCACGGCCTGACTCATTTCTGCTTTAGGTAGTCTGTCATATAGGGCCTTGTTAAGTAACAGTCTCAGGGTTCCAAAGACCAGGAGAGGACAAATCCTAATGTGCAAGTGTTTTTACACCTTTTGTCACACTTGCTAATGTTCCATTTGCTACATCAAGTCACATGGCCAAGATTAGGATAAAGACATTTTGACTTCTTCATTCAAGAATCTGCAAAGTCACCTGGCACATCAAGTTGGGAACAATTTTAGGTCTTTTAAAATTGTCTACATATAAGATAAAGTAAAAAAGAAAGGAAAATTAGAAGCACTTTAAAAAAAAAAAACTATTTGATCTACAGAGACAACTGTTTTCTATCAAATTGCTCCAGGTTAATAAACCGTTATTCAGAATGCTTGAGACCAGAAGTATTTTTGATTTTGATATTTTTTCCAGTTTTGGACCATTTGCATTATTCTTAATAGCTAAGTGTTTTTAATCCAAAAATCTAAAATCTGAAATGCTTAAATGAGCATTTCCTTTGAGTGTCTTGTCAGCACTCAACAATTTTCGGATTTTGGAGCATTTCAAAATTAAGATTTTTGAATTGGGGTTACTCAACCTTTAAGAATATCATTAATGTTTACTTTTAAATACTGTACTTAATTTGTCACATATCAGTGAAAAATATTGGACCACCCTCAATTCACTGCTGTAGAGATTGCCAGTTTTAATTTCTTTTATTACATTCATCTGGTGTAGTTTGACATGTTCCTCTATTCTTTTAAAATTTTCTAGAAGTTGATTGGTTGCACATGCTTGCTCTGTTCCAAGTGTAAGATTTTGCCAGAAAACTTAACAAATAAGTTTTGTTCTTCTATCGTGAGATACACAATGCGTGGGCAACTATTTTTGTGTAGTTAGTAGCCATTGATATTCAGTATTTAGACCTTTCAATTTATCACAGTTGTAACAAGGTTATACCTACTATCTAATTCAATTATTAATTTTAATTAATGAGAAATACTTCCGTAATTTACTATTTAGTTTGCTCAATGGTACATTTTTTTTACAATGATGTACAAGAAATGTTGAATTTATTTGTCTTATAAACTACTTTTTAAAAATCATGAGTTGGTTCCCAGTTTCCTGAAAAGTTGAACAATTAGTTTATGTGTGTATAATAATGAATGAGTGGATTTGAATAGCTTTAAAATAGTTTGATCAATAGAATTTTATCTTTATTGAAGCTCAAAATATTTTATCTTCATTTATTTATCTTAGTTCTGCAGGCAGAAAAGTCCAAAAGCAAGGCATTAGCATCTGGTGTGGCATTATCAAGGGCCTTCTTTCTGCATCTAAACATGGCAGAAGGACAAACTCTGAAGCTTGCCTAATGCTACATGAAACCTGTTTTATGAGGGCCTTAATCCTGTTAATAAGGAAGGAGCCTCATGGCCTAACCACCTCTTAAATACCCTACTTCTTAATACTATCACATTGGCAACCCCTGAATTTCAGAGAGAATTAACTTTCAACATGAATTTGGAAGGAGACAAAAGCATTCAAACCATAGCACACTTCTTACTTTCTTCTTGGCCCATATCTAAATTCAGCCATTAATCCAAGAAGCTTTAGTTCTTTGGTGGGAAATCATATTTCAAGATCACAACCAAAGTGGTTACAATGCTTATTTATTTAATTCTATCTGCAACTCTAATTCCCTTTTTCCAAGTAGCATAACATATGCACAGATTCCAGGTATTAGGACATGGACATCTTCATGGGGCCATTATTCTATCACAATATTCTTGTGTATTTTTGTCACATCTCTCAAGAAATATGTAGTTGTTTATTAATGTTCTAAGAGTCACACATTCTTCTACAGGTTGACAAAATTTTTTATTTCAAAAGAGTCTGTTATAGCTCCATTGTGGATCATTTTCTTGAAAATACAAAATGATGGTTTTATTATTTTTTCTCAAGAATTTGTTTTTGTATTTTATAATTCCTTTCCAGAGTTCCATTTGTTTGGGTTTACTTGAAAGTAATATTTATTGAGTTATATGTTATAAATATAATCCTTACCAGTCTTCAACCTATTCAGAAAGCTTTTAATTTTATACTTATTCTTAGAATTAATTGGCACTTACAAACAACTGATATCTATGTAATTTTCTCACTTTATTTTATTATTTTAGGTTTTTGTGGTAATTATTTTATTATTGCTATTGTTTTATTAGTGGTGATTCAACATTATAAAAAAAATCTTAATGAAATAAAAATGATACTTTCTACCATTAACATCATTCCCTTACTCATATAACTATTTCCTATTTTATGTGTAGTTTCTAGAAAGCCATCTGAAAGTTATTCTTACTCAAGCAAGAGCCACTATGACAAGGTATAATCAGTCTAGTAATATGTCTAAACTTTGTTTTTAGAATCTTGGCCATATGGAGAAGGAATGGTATGGTTGCATCTGGAGATTTGGAGACCTGAGAATACATTATGACAGCAATGCAGGTGAAAAGTGAGACACTCTTGGAAATAGAATAAAAAGAGAACAGATGAAAAAATACTTTAGAGATCAAAGTGGGATGATTTCATGACTTATTGGATAAATGAGGAGGAAAGGAAGTCAAAGATAATTCTTAGTACCTATTTCATTGATGGTGCCTTCTCAAAAATAAGGTCAGAGGAAGAGCAGCCTTTACTATTATTATTATTAGATTAGTTAAATTAGGGATCTTCAGACTGTGATGCTTATTATAATCTCAATGTGAAATATGAATTTAGGAATCATTATAGATTCAATTCTTAAAAACAATTAAGATTACCCAAAGAGAGCAAGTAGAGGGAGAAGAGAAACAAGTAGGGAATCTTAAGGAACATGAATATTTAAGCTATGGAAAGAACAGAGAGAATGTGGAAAATCAAATACAGAGCAGACTCTCAGGTTGGCATACTCTACTGGAGGCAAAAATCAGAAAAACAAATTCCAGTAGATGGGATTTTCTATTTCACATATTTCAGATAGGTCAAGTAACTTAAAAATTGAAATGCAATTATGGAAGTTGGTAACGCTTGGGAGCTATGGACTTTCTCATGCTCAGAAGGTGGACTTAGAAAGTCCAAGTTAACGTGTCA
The DNA here is from genome assembly GCF_000951045.1 of Mandrillus leucophaeus. Classification (NCBI taxonomy): domain Eukaryota; kingdom Metazoa; phylum Chordata; class Mammalia; order Primates; family Cercopithecidae; genus Mandrillus; species Mandrillus leucophaeus. Next base: position 1,677,332 of record NW_012101388.1, on the reverse strand, counting down.
AAGATTAAACAGCCAAAATGTTGACAAGTATTAATTTTAGCCAGGAATGTTTGATTCCTCAATCTTAAACAATACAATTTAAAGAAAGTAAAAAAAAATAAATAGACAAATTACCTACATAAATTACTGATAAAGACTTACTGGTTCTTGTGATGGAAAACATTTTCTAAATTTGAAGCCTTTATACAAAAACAATTAGAGGAAAAAATATTTTTTTCATAAAAATTGTTAAGATCTGCATGTAAAAACAACAAAAGCAAACTTAAAGGAAATATAATATATTAAATGTTATTCTTGATACCTGTAAACTTTAATTTCAGATGTACTAAGCTTCTATCAATTTTTCTTAAAAACACATATGATGACTCAGAAACACCAAATCTCATAATACTGAAAACTATAAAATATTACAATAATCTGAAAGGAAGTACAAGACCTATGGGGCTGAATTGAGAATAACAATTGGCAGCTGGCATGAGCTTTTCCAATTGGAGCAGATGGTATAGATATGCTTTGGTCCTGTGCCACAACCTCCCCCTGGTAAGAGACCCAGAATCTATGCCAACAGAAAACTTGGAAGCTACCTTCCTACTGCACAGACATAAGATTTTTAGGGGATAATAGTATACCTGATTTCCTGTTGCTACACTGCTCTCAAGTACCTCTCATAATATATAAGATTTTAAAAAATAAAATGAGGACAGAGAGTCAGAGATTGATATATTATATCCTGTAAAGCATTACCCAAATGTGTTAACTTATGTTGGCAAGGTCACCAATAGGGCTGCCACTATTTGTGTCTATTAACGAGTATATATATTTTTTGAATTATTTTATTTAACATAGTGTCAAAGAAAGTAGTCATGACTTTTTAAGACTATCATAGCTCAGTCAAGTGGAATCACATTACGTAAGTATTTTCCAGCCCATGAAATGGGTCTAGAAGCTCTACCATCAACCTGATGTATACAAATCAATAAGCTGAGATTTGCTTGCTTTTTTCCTCTCCACTAATCAGGTTGGTATTTCAGCTTTCTGTTTAGAAAGCAAACAAAGGCTATGAAGTGGCATATATTAAAGTGGTCTTCCTTATTCCACAGGCTTCAGTCATGCAAAACTTTGCCAACTGTTTGCTTAAATACAGAAGCAAAAGGATTCAGCCCAGCAATTATTTTCTAATGCTATCTAAGAAGTATACTCAATGGAGAGTGAGAAAACCCATCGTATGCCATAACATGTCTTTTTTTTCTAGAAACAGTAAATAGGGTAGACAATTCTTTATTCCAAAATAAGTAAACAGAATCAAAAATACAAATACGACTTTAAAAAAAAAAGTGCAGAACAATGAATAACAGTAAAAATTGCTTTGAGAGTCAAAGACTTTTCTTCCAAAGGCAGTTTAATTCTCTGAATCATAAACTCAAATATCCTCTGAAATCACATAGTTCAGATCAACTATTCAATATCATTACCTTAATTCTTGCTTTTCAACATTACTGACGCCTCTAAACCCTGTTTTCCTCTTCTTTATTTCTCTCAACTTCTTTTTTTCTTTGTTACTTACTATTCAACACAAACTTCAGAGTCTCGTCCTGGATTATATGCATGTGAATATCCTCAGCTTTTCTTCTCCATCCTGTTCTACAATAGCTATTGCCTCCTGGAAGAAGTTCAAAGTTGGACAGACTCAATGTGAATT
>NW_012101388.1:1671422-1671766 GCF_000951045.1 Mandrillus leucophaeus | reverse complement strand
AATACAAAAATTAGCTGGGCATGGTGGCAGGTGCTGGCGGTCACAGCTACTCAGGAAGATGAAGTGAGAAAATTACCGGAGCCTGAGGCGGTCAGGGCTGCAGTGAACTGTGATCATGTCACTGCACTCCAGCCTGGGCAACAGAGTCAGATTCTGTCTCACACGCTCACACACACACACACACACACACACACACGCGAAGTGAATAGAGGCACAGTGGCTCCCCGCTTTAATCCCAGCACTCTGTGAGGCTGAATTGGGAGGATCACTTGAGTTCAAGAGTTCAAGACCGGGGGCCAGGCGCGGTGGCTCACGCCTGTAATCCCAGCACTTTGGGAGGCCGA
>NW_012101388.1:1670950-1671372 GCF_000951045.1 Mandrillus leucophaeus | reverse complement strand
TCTCTCTCTCTCTCTCTCTCTCTCTCACACACACACACACACACAGAGTAAATAGATACCTACTCATAAATTTAAATGTCAACAAATTTGCAAATTAGAAGAAACTGAGACTACATTTAAAAATCCCACATTTATAAAAATTGAATTTCATATTACAATTGTTTTTTGAATTGACTGTGGGTGTACTGAGTGGTTAGAAGGAATGGGAAAAATGCACCCACTATGAAGCCTTAGAAATAAGAAGTAGGAGTACCATCTGCTTTAGAGAAAATTATTCTTCATCCATTAGTTAAATGTTTGTAAGCATTGTACCAATTTCTCAAAAGATGTCTGTGTTGCTTAAAGTAAATGTCATTTATGAAATCAAATATAAATATTCACAAATGAAATGTGTGGCTATATACAATATTGATTTTTTTTTT
>NW_012101388.1:1668622-1670900 GCF_000951045.1 Mandrillus leucophaeus | reverse complement strand
CATGTGAATATCCTCAGCTTTTCTTCTCCATCCTGTTCTACAATAGCTATTGCCTCCTGGAAGAAGTTCAAAGTTGGACAGACTCAATGTGAATTTCCTAAGTCTATGCTAGGTCTTCTTAGCTATGGTAGGAAAAAAAAAAAAAAAAAAAAATCCCGGCCGGGCGCGGTGGCTTACGCTTGTAATCCCAGCACCTTGGGAGGCTGAGACAGGCGGATCACGAGATCAGGCGATGGAGACCATCCTGGCTAGCACAGTGAAACCCTGTCTCTACTAAAAATACAAAAAAGTAGCCAGGCATGGTGGCAGGCACCTGTAGTCCCAGCTGACCAGGAGGTTGAGGCAGGAGAATAGCATGAACCCGGGAGGTGGAGGTTGCAGTGAGCCGAGATTGGGCCGCTGCACTCCAGCCTGGGCGACACAGCGAGACTCTGTCTCAAAAAAAAAAAAAAAAAAATTCCACCTAATTGCAAAGATTATGGCTTAATATTGATATTATTTATTGTTTTATTTTACATAGTGTAGTGCTTGGTCATATTTTCCCAGCTGTCTTTAAACTCATCCAGTTTCACCCTGTGTTTCAACACACAACTTTGCGTCAGAAGTTGGTGACCATTAGATGACAATAGACTCCACTGTCTATCACAACATTAAAAAATTTCCTGAATTCTTACCAGTTTTATTTCTGTTTTAGAGAAAAAGCAGCTTTTCTGTTCATATAGTGACACAAAATTAGAATGACAACACATTTAAGAGTGGTTGAACACTTTAGTGGATGGCTATTAATTGTTATCATTGATGCACAAATGCTACTGGCACCTACTGGGGGGAGACCAGTGAAGCAAGAACTTTTTCAATTTTCAGAGCAGTTATGCACATTGAACATGATTCTTCACGTAGCACAACTTCAGTTGTGTCTCTGGAATTCAAATAAGTGAAAAATATATTTATAAGTAGGTGATTGTAGAACTTAACTCTGATTTAAACGTAGCCCACCACTTTTTGCATATGTTTAATATCCTGAGATATGTAGACAAAAACAGTAGCCATTATAAAAATGAGTGAGAAAGAAACAAATCAAAGTTTATCACTAGAAAAAGGCACCAAACCATTGGTGGCTGGGACAATGGCTGAATAACAAGAGCTCTGGTCTGCTGCTCCCAGCAAGATCAACACAGAAAGCAGGTGATTACTTCATTTCCAACTGAGGTACCTGACTCATCTCATTGGGACTGGTTAGGCAGTGGGTGCAGCCAATGGAGGGAGAGCTGAAGCATGGTGGGGTATCGCCTCACCCAGGAAGCACAAGGGGTCAGGGAACTCCCTCCTCTAGCCAAGGGAAGCTGTGAGGGACAGTGCCGTAAGTACACATCGGACTTATTCTAAAATTGAGCACATAATTGAAAGTAAAACACTCCTAAGTAAATGCAAAAGAAAGGAAATCACAACAAATAGTCTCTCAGACCACAGGGCAATCAAATTAGAACTCAGGATTAAGAAACCCACTCAAGGCCAGGCAAGGTGGCTCACGCCTGTAATCCAAGCACTTTGGAAGACTGAGGCGGGCAGATCACGAAATCAGGAGATCGATACCATCTTGGCTAACACAGTGAAACCCCATCTCTACTAAAAATACAAAAAAATTAGCCGGGTGTAGGGTGGGCACCTGTAGTCTCAGATATAGGAGGCTGAGGCAGGAGAATGGCGTGAGGAGATGGAGCTTGCAGTGAGCCTGGGTGACAGAGTGAGACCCAGTCTCAAAAACAAAACAAAACAAAACAAAAAAACAAAAAAACACCTCACTCAAAACCACACAACTACATGGAAACTGAACAATCTGCTCCTGAATGACTATTGGGGTAAATAACAAATTAAGGCAGAAATAAATAAGTTATTTTAAAACCAATGAGAGCAAAGACACAATGTACCAGAATCTCTGGGACACAACTAAAGCAGGTTTAGAGGGAAATTTATAGCACAAAATGCCCACAGGAGAAAGTGAGAAATCTCTAAAACTGACACCCTAACATCGCAATTAAAAGAGCTAGAGAAGCAAGAGCAAACAAATTCAAGAGCTAGCAGAAGACAAGAAATAACTAATATCAGAGCAAAACTGAAGGAGATAGAGACACGAAAAACCCTTCAAAAAAATCAATGTATCAGAAGTTCCGGCCAGTGCAACCAGGCAAGAGAAAGAAATAAAGGGTATTCAAATAGAGAGGAAGTCAAATTGTCTCTGTTTGCAGATGACATGATTTTATATTTAAAAAACCCCATC
>NW_012101388.1:1664411-1668572 GCF_000951045.1 Mandrillus leucophaeus | reverse complement strand
TAAAAGAGAGATCATTGATTTGAATACTCTCTTGTGTCGTGAATGCAGAATGTTTTTAGTTAAAAAATAAGTTAAAAGTTCTTGTGAAACTGAGAGATGGTTAATAGTTTGCCTATTTATCTTAAATATTATTTTTAATACAGAAGAATGTAGCAAATGTATTTGAGACTGAACTAAAGCTAGTTATTCAAGATTATTTTCTTTCAGAATAAAAATATACTTTTTTTCATTTATGATAAGTGATAATGCTATAAAAAATTCTATAGAGTATAAAAACTCTTAATGAAATGACTGAAAATCTAGGGATTTGGTGTCTGATATACCAAATATGAACACAACTGATGGAATTGTTCAATTTTTACTTAAATATTTTACCTTCACCTAAAACTGCCCTAAGTTAATAAGTTGCCTGTCTTATATCCCACTATATATTATCTTAAAATTTGAACTTGATTCTACCATAAAGACACATGGGCTCAAATGTTCATTGCAGCACTGTTCACAATAGCAAAGACATGGAATCAACCTAAACGCCCATCAATGACAGGCTGAATAAAGAAAATATGGTACATACACACCATGTGATACATATGCCATGGTGTGTTACGCAGCCATAAAAAAGACCAAGATCATGTCTTTTGCGAGAATATGGATGGAGCTGGAGGCTATCATCCTTAGCAAACTAATTCAAGAACAGAAAACCAAATACTGCATGTTCTCACTTGTAAGTGGGAGCTAAATGATAAGAAAATATGAACACAAAGAAAATAACAAACACTGGGGTCTACTCAGTGGGGGGGCCGTGTGGGAGGAGAGAGAGGAAAAAATGACTATTGGGTACTGAGAAAAAATAACTATTGGGTACTGAGTTTAATACCTGGGTGACGAAATAATATGTACAATAAACCCCCCTGACGATATTGGGGAAAACCACCCCCGATATTTAACGTGGGTTCTTTTCTATTTCCCTAAGCATCTCGACTGGTCTGAGAAATAAAGGGGAAGAGTACAAAAGGGAGAAATTTTACAGCTGGGTGTCCGGGGGAGACATCACATGTCAGCAGGTTCTGTGATGCTCCCTGAGCAGTAAAACCAGCAGTTTTTTGTTAGTGATTTTCAAAAGAGGAGGGAGTGTATGAATAGTGTTTGGGTCACAGAGATCACGTGCTTCACAAAATAAAGTATCTCAAAGCAAACGGAGGCAGGGCGAGATCACAGGACCACAGGACAGGGCAAAATTAAAATTGCTAATGAAGTTTTGGGCATGCGTTGTCATCGATAACCTCTTATCAGGAGACAGGGTTTGAGAGCAGACAACCTGCCTGACCAAAATTTATTAGGCGGGAATTTCCTTGTCCTAATAAGCCTGGGAGCGCTACAGGAGACCGGGGCTTATTTCATCCCTTTGCCTTCCACTGTAAAAGGCAGCTGCCTCCAAAGGGGTCAATTCATAGACCTACCCTCAGGGGTGCATTCTCTTTCTCAGGGATGTTCCTTGCTGAGAAAAAGAATTCAGCAATATTTCTCCTATTTGCTTTTGAAAGAAGAGAAATATGGCTCTGTTCCATCTGGCTCACCAGCAGCCAGAGTCCAAGGCCATCTCCCTTGTTCCCTGAACATTGCTGTTATCCTGTTCCTTTTTCAAGGTGGCCAGATTTCATATTGTTCAAGCACACATGCTCTACAAATAATTTGTGCAGTTAACGCAATCATTACAGGGTCCTGAGGCGACATGCATCCTCCTCAGCTTACGAAGATGATGGGATTAAAAGATTAAAGTAAAGACAGGCATAGAAAATCACAAGGGTATTGACTGGGAAAGTGATAAGTGTCCATGAAATCTTCACAATTTATGTTCAGAGATTGCAGTAAAGACAGGCGTAAGAAATTGTAAAAGTATTAATTTGGGGCTCTAATAAATGTCCATGAAATCCTCACAATTTAGGTTCTTCTACTGTGGCTTCAGCCAGTCCCTCCGTTTGGGGTCCCTGACATCCTGCAACACCTGACATGTGTTTATCTATGTAACAAACCTTCACATGTACCTCCAAACCTAAAATAAAAAATTTAAAAATAGATAAATAAATAAAATTTAAGCTTGATGTTTTTATTTCCAAAATATTTATATTTTCCAAAGTATTTTAATATCATATTGTTATATTTTGTATGTACACAAAATGTATAACAGTGTATACTTACAATGTACATACCACGTATATGTGTAATACTCTTAAAACAATATTTTTCAGTAGTGTGCTATACTTGTTTTTAGAAATAAATTTGTTCTGTGTTGATAATTTTCTTTTATTTATCACTTTATTTTTTATCACCCATTTTCAGGATTTTTTTGTTAAAATACATTTAGTGATTTATTTAATTTACTTAATCGTGTATTTCACTCAGCAAGTGCATTTCTTTTAGTAATGTCTTTTTTCAATATGAGAATAATTGATGGTATATGATTATGTCATCTCAAAAAGTCAAATAACTTCTAAATGGAGAGAATTTTTTAAGGAACACTGCAGGAAATGTCTGAGTGATTGTATAGTTCAGGCTTGACAGAACTGCTGACTAAAGTTAATGAACCCATAGTGTTCTTGTCAACAGTAAGGAATCTGAGATGTTGTATATTTCCACAACATTCATCCATTTTGGCTGACACTCACTTAAACAATGGTTACTTCAATTACACTCTTTATCTGACTTGCTTCTCAATCATTTATTTTCACTAAATTAGCTATTTTAGGTGGGATTTTAGAATTAGTTGTTTAAGTTGAATAAACTCACTAACAAGTAGAACTTTTTTACATGGAAACTTAGATATTGATAGTGACATGTTTACAGTATTTTGAAAGAAGTTTTTGATTACCTTCAATTATTTTGGATACATAAATGTAAGTCATTTCGTGTAATTACGCAAAGATGCATATTTCATTTCTGACGTCATGTTCAGAGCATTTTAAAAAATGTTTTTGATAAGCGCTAATTATTTTTCATGTAATAAAGGATTACTTGTTTGTGGAAATAGGTTAGACAGATATATCCAGTTCTCGGCTGCTGCAATATGCATGGCTTTACAAATAATAAAGTACTCATATAATATTTAAATAAAATATATGAGAGTTTATGTGCATTATTAACATTTGACACCCTTTGGATTAATATAATGATGTTTTCAAACTAGAACAAAGTATTTTGGAAATGAGGTTGGTATGAAATGAGATTTTTTTTTTTACAAACTATTGTAGAAATAAATGTTGTTTTATTGTAAAAATTTGTTCTACATATTCTAAACTTTATCTAAAAACTTCCTATTTTCTTCACTGGAAATCTCTCTTTTGTATTGGTTTCACATATCAGTTAAAAACTTTACCTCTCCCTACAAAATATTAATGTGTTAAAGAGAAAATCTTGATTAACTGGAGCAAAGGGTTTTATGAATGGATGCTAAAAGAGGATAGTTTCAAAAATAGATAAAGCAGCAGGTAAAGACTGTGGCATTTCATTCAGGTGTATGGTTCAATTCCCTAGTTCTGGAAAATTAACCAAAGTGAGACTTTAATACAGTCCACTGCTGACTAAATCATTTATAATTACAAAGTTGGCAAATCGGCACAAATGAGGGAAATCGATAATATACTAAGTTGGTACTACTTCATCTTGAATCATAGGAAACACTTAACATCTTAGTAAGTCACACTTAATAATCTACCACATTGTACACAGTCATTGTATCAATCCTAACTTATAATAGACAGAAGTTCCAGGGTTAGAAGTGATTAAAGTATTTGAATGTTTTGAAGATACACTATTAGAAGCAATAGTTATTTCTTAAAATGAAAAGGCTAGGTTGCTGATCTCAATAACACAATCTCTATCACATGGTATAACCTTAATAATGCTGAATACAATTTAAAGGGCAGGTAAATGATCATTTCTATTATATTTTTTAAAAAGTGGTTCCACGCAACAGCTTTGTGTTTTCTATAGAAGTAATATTCTCTCTTTTTCGTTAACCAGCACGTGACATGGGAAAGGAATGTGTGGAGAGCGCTGAGATTCAGACAGCAGAATGATAGGCATGGATGGGGCAAAAGATGGAAACTGGATGTTTACACGCAGAAGAATGTAACTTGATTCTGATCTTTTACCACGTATAAA
>NW_012101388.1:1660518-1661656 GCF_000951045.1 Mandrillus leucophaeus | reverse complement strand
TCTTTGCTTTTTCCTTCTTTCTCTTTCTTCATTCTATCATGCTATTGATCTATCTGTCTGCCTGCTGGCATGCTAGTCTATCTGCCCATCCATTATCCATTCACTCATCATCCGTCCATCCATCCATCTATCCATCCATCCACCCACAGATACATCTATTTAAAATAAGGGGCAAAAAAAAAAAAAGGAAAAAGAAAGAAAAGAAAAGAAAAAGGAAAAGGAAAAGAAAGAAAGAGGCTAGGCATGGTAGCTCATGCCTATAATCTCGGCACATTGGGAGGTCAAGGCAGTTGGATCACCTGACCAACATGAAGAAACCCTATCTCTACTAAAAATACAAAATTAGCTGGGCTTGGTGCCTGTATTCCCAGCTACTCAGGAGGCTGAGGTAGGAGAATCGCTTGAACCCGGGAGGAGGAGGTTGAGGTGAGCCGAGATCACACCATTGCATTCCAGCCTGAGCAAAAAGAGCAAAACTCCATCAAAAAAAAAAAAAGAAAGAAAGAAAGAAAAGAAAAGAAAAGAAAAAGAAAAAGAAAGATTACAAGATTACAAAGGTAACATATTTAGAGTACAAATAAAATTATTTGTATTTTTACCTTTCCAATTCACTAAGTCCCCAACCTTTTCTAGATCCTCACCAAGGTTCTCTTACATATATATGCAAATATTTGGATATATGACCAACTTTTATCTTGTATTTAAGTGGTATCCAATAGAAGACAACACACACACACTTGTACGCCACATGCATGATCTTAATTTTTTAATAGCCGAATTAACAAAAAAACAAGTAAACACTTTTAATAATACATTTTATTTAATTCAATATATGTGAAATACTATATTTTCAACAAGTCAACATAAGGCATACTAATGAGATATTTGATGTTTTAAATATTGTCTTTAAAATTAGTGTGTTTTACACTTAGAGTACATCTCAATTTGAAGTAGCCACATGTCACATGCTGAAAATCCACGTGTGGTTATGACTATTATATATGACAATACTTATACAGGTTATTCTACCATACACACTATGGGGCACTTCATCTGCTTCTTATAACATATTTTGGTCATATTCTTGAAGAGGACGGTGCGCTATGTCTCACTTTCTTTCTTTCTCTTTTTTTTTTTT
>NW_012101388.1:1655141-1656853 GCF_000951045.1 Mandrillus leucophaeus | reverse complement strand
ACCATGTTAGCCAGGGTGGTCTCGATCTCCTGACCTCGTGATCCGCCTGTCTCAGCCTCCCATAGTGCTGGGATTACAGGCTTGAGTCACCGCACCTGGCCCAGCAAGTATATTTTTAAAATGCTCAACATTACTAATTCTCAAAGAAATGCAAATGAATATCACAATGAGATGTCATCCCATACCAGTTAAAATGGCTATTACCAAAAAGACAATAACAAATATAACAAACGCTGCCCAGAATTCTGAGAAAACAGAACTATTATACATGGTTGGTGGCAGTGTAAATTGGTACTGCCATTATGAAAAACAGTGTGAAGGTTCCTCAAAAAACAAAGAACATAACTACCACATGATCCAGCAATCCCACTGCTGCCTATATATCCAAAAGAAACGAAATCAGTATGTCAAAGAGATATATGTATGCTGGTATTTATTGCAGCACTATTCCCGTAGCCAAGATACAGAATCAACCTAAGTTTCCATCGACAGATAAATGGTTAAAGGCAATGTGGTAGTTATACAGAATAAAATATTTTCAGCCATAAAAAATATAAATTTCTGTCATATGCAGCAACATGGATACACCTGAAGGATATTGTGTTAAGTGAAATAAGTTAGGCATAAAAAGGCAAATGTTACATGTGCAGGAGCTTTAAAAAGTTGATTTTATGAAGGTAGAGAGTAGAAAGGTAGATGTCTGGGAAGGGTATTGGAAAGGATGGATAAAACCAAGTTGGTAAATAGGTACGAAAATACAGTTAGATAGAAGGAATACATTCTAATGTTTGATAGTTTAGTGGGGTGGGCTACAGTTAATAATTTGTTATATATTTTCAAATAGCTAGAAGAGATTTGAAATGTTTTCAACACAAGTAAGGGATAAATATTTGAGGTGATGAAATCCTAATTACCTTGATTTGATCATTACACAATATATGCATGAAAATATCACATGTACCTTATACATACAATGATTTTATGTCAATTTATATAAGATAGGGAGCTGTCTAAGCACCAGTCCCATGGTGAATGTAAATGTAGAAGCATCTGGTCACTGAGGGGAAGGACAACAATGTGAAGATATAGTATCTGGATAGAACTTCTTTCCCCAAAAGAAATGAAGACCAAGTCATTATCATAGACAGACTTGGCATTGCAATGTGTGCTGATGCAGGAGCTCAGTCACTAATTTTAAGATAAAGCATGTGGAGCTTGTCTTCAAGAAGCAAGATGCGAACATAAATCTATTACTGCAGCCAAGGTGCAAAATTAGGTAATATCGACAACGAGGTGTTCTTAGAGTGATCCTTGGTGATTTTTCTGTCTTTTGTATTCTTTCTGCCCAGAGACAGAATGAGAGAACAAGCATCTGGTGTGCATAAACTACAATAAAAGTTTGTGTCCTTTCCTTCCTTCCTCACTTCCTCCCTTCTTTCTTCCCTTCCTCCCTTCTTTCTTCCCTTCCTCCTTCTCTTTCTCTCTCTTCCTTCCTTTATTCCTCCCTCCCTTCCTCTCTCTCTCTTCCTTTTTCCCTTCCTTCTCCCTTTCCTTCCTTCCTTCCTTTCTTCTTCCTTTCTTCTTTCTTTCTTTCTTTCTTTCTTTCTTTCTTTCTTTCTTTCTTTCTTTCTTTCTTTCTTTCTTTCTTTCTTTGCTTTTTCCTTCTTTCTCTTTCTTCATTCTATCATGCTATTGATCTATCTGTCTGCCTG
>NW_012101388.1:1649288-1649861 GCF_000951045.1 Mandrillus leucophaeus | reverse complement strand
AAGTAATATTCTCTCTTTTTCGTTAACCAGCACGTGACATGGGAAAGGAATGTGTGGAGAGCGCTGAGATTCAGACAGCAGAATGATAGGCATGGATGGGGCAAAAGATGGAAACTGGATGTTTACACGCAGAAGAATGTAACTTGATTCTGATCTTTTACCACGTATAAAAGTCAACTCAAAATGGATTAAAATATTAAATGCAAGAACCGAAGCTATGAAACTACTAAAATAATGCATTGACCTGGACAAAGAATTTTTCTTTTTTTGGTAAGAACATAAAAGCACAGGAAACAAATACACGTATAAATGAATAAGATTATATTGAGCTAAAAATCTGCTGCACAGAAATGAAAACAATCAACAGAGTGAAGAGAGAATACAGAATGGGAGAAAATATCCACTTGTCAAGGGATTAATAGCCAGAAGAAGATGGAAAAGCACTCAGTAACAAAAATAATAACCATCTGATTTAAAAATGAGCAAAAGGTCTGAGTAGACATGTCTCAAAAGAAAACACACAAACAGCCAGCAAATGTGTGTGTGTGTGTGTGTGTGTGTATATATATATAT
>NW_012101388.1:1589740-1646050 GCF_000951045.1 Mandrillus leucophaeus | reverse complement strand
TTTTTTTTTTTTGAGATGGAGTATTGGTCTATTGCCCAGGCTGCAGTGCAGTGGCACCATCTTGGCTCACTACAACCTCTACTTCTTGGGTTCAAGCGATTCTTCTGCCTCAGCCTTCCCAGTAGCTGGGATTGCAGGTGCATGCCACCACACCTGGCTAATTTTGTATCTTTAGTAGAGATGAGGGTTCACCATGTTGGCCCGGCTGATCTTGAACTCCTGACCTCGTGATCTGCCTGCCTCAGTCTCCCAAAGTGCTGAGATTACAGGCATGAGCCACTGCGCCCGACTGGCTATGTCTCACTTTCTAAGCGCTCCAGACCATTCCATTTTATGGATGTTTCAAGTAGGGCTTAAATGTCTCTCAATGCAAATGGAAAGACTAAGAAAGCTTTAAACATTATGAATGAGATAAAATGTTATGAGTTAAAGATGAGTAAGTGAAATTTCAGTTGTTATGCAATGGAAATTGAGACATTGGAAGTCTTAACAAATCAATATACAAAACTATATTTAAATGTTTTACTTGAGTATTAGGATTGAAAATCCTAAAATATTGACTACTTTTAATGATAACTGGAAAAGATAAAGAGAAGAGGCTTAATAGAAGCATCATTTACATCTTTATTGTGACTTTGAGATTATTAGGTGTGATCTGGTTATTTCCTTATAATTATTAAAAATATCAATAATATATTTCTTATGGAATACAAAGTTATTTTCCTTGGAAATGCTTCAGATAATGTTCCAATACATTTGAGTTAACTCACATAGTCAGCATTGAAAGGTGATCATTAAAATAAATTATCAATTAGAAATGCAAATTAACTTCAAAATGTATGCCGACATGTACACTCAATGCTGAATGACTAGGCAAACCACGCTATTAATTCTATACATGTATAGGATCATTCCAGCTGCAATCTCTGAACAGAGTGTTGGAATCAGGCAGAGATTTGAAGCTGAGCTTAGTTGCTTTGGCCAAGATTCACTGACACAGGACTTAGACTTGCTCTGCTGTAGTTGGCTGAGCACTGATGCTCATAGATGCACACATATACTTTATACCAGATCGAGCTAACTGGTTCGTTTGAATAGACAAATTTCTCTGTTTAACACTAATTAATAGCATTATTTCATTTTAAATGCTGAATAGTTTTAAAGGCTATATTTGCATGTACAAAAACCTTTGTTTTTTGTTTTTTGGGTTTTTTTCTTTAGAACTATGCCAAAGTCTTATACTATCAATTTTATTTTGGGGGAGGTGTTCAGGTAAGTGTTCAACCAACGAATATTCATCAATTCTAAAATAATATAAGAGAATTCCTCTTTTAAAAAAACACTAACTTAATTGAGTTTTCATTTTATTAGCAGCCTTCTGGTAACTGGGACTACATTTACTGACAAACATACAGCAATAAAAGAATAATTATAAGATTAAAATTATTAATAGACTGGGAGAAAAAAATGGCAGATAAAAGTACTACATAATGAGGATATGATTTTTATTTTTACAAAATTCATGAATGCTCGTCTGATTTAAATACTGACTTAGCCCTTAAAATCTTTTAGAATGTGCCTTTAGTGTTTAAGCACCCCCAGAAAGAGATTTATTTATGAAAAACAATATAAAATAATGACTTAACTTTTTCATTTGTAAATATAACATTTTAATATTGATCATCATATAATAATAGTAATAATAATATTTAAATCTCATTAAATTGTAACATATATCAGAAAATTTAGAATGAAAGGATTATCTTAGTCTAGAGATGAGGCTAATTTATCTTTTAAATAGACAGCATTATAATTACTAATTTGATCAGAGAAACTAAGGCATAAAACACCTCTTCATTTGGAAAGTTAGTACTATAATTTTCCACCATTTCTTAATAGTACTATTCTTGTGTTAATATTTTATCTATTTAAAAACTTGTGAAAATAAATTAAATCCAGAGTGCCTGATTTTTCTCAAATTACAATGTAGTGTTACAAAAATGAGATTACAGAAAATTGTGACACCTCATTCCTAGTAAAAGTAAGAAAGAAGTAAATTTTTAAAACAATTATCTACAGGATTTAAAAGACAAATGCATAAAAATAATTATAAATCTCTACTATTGGACCCAAATGTATAAAAATATAATGTGTGACCACAGCATACAGGGTAAAAAGATAGAGCTGTAGACATATGTAAATTTGGTATGCTATTGAAGTTATGTTGATATCAATTTAAATCAAGTTGCTACAAATTTAGGATTTTAAATGTAATCCCCATGGAAACCACAAATAAAATGTTTTAAAAATATACATAGAAGGAAATGAGAAGAGAATCAACAGAGTTCACTAAAAAAAGTCAACTAAACATAGAAGAATGCAGGAATGGAAGGAATGAAAGAAAAAGAACTATAAGACATAAAGAAAACAAATAATAAAATGACAGAAGGTAGAAATAAGTCTTTCCTTACCAGTAATTGCTTTAAATGTAAATGGGTTATTTTAAAATAAAACACAACATGATACAACTACACACTATCTCTCAGATACTCATTTTAGATCCAAGGACACAATATATTAAAAGTGAATGAATGGAAAATGGTATTATATGCAAATAATAATCAAAAGAGAGTTGAGGTAACTATACCAATATCATGCAAAGCAAACTGTATGTGAATAAAAGGTTACATGCAACAAAGGACATTACATATTGATAACAATTTCAATTTCTCAGAAAGGTATAACAAAAACATATGTACCAAATAAAGCTGCTCCCAAAATATATGAAGCAAATTAAAAAAAAAAAAAAGAAGGGAAAAGTAGACAATTTTACAACAGTTGGAAATTTCAATACACCACTTCCAATAATGGATAAAACATCTATATATAGATTAATAAGAGAATAGATAAGTTGTACAATACTATGAACCCACTAGGCCTAACAGATCTATATAAAACACCTTACAGTAGCAGCACACTCATTATTTTCAGGTGCACGTGGAACATTCTGTAGGACAGATCAAATAGGCCACAAAACAATTATTAGAAAAATGCAAATGAAATACAATCTCACACCAGTCAGAAGGGAGATTATTAAAAAGTCAAGAAACAACAGATGCTGGCAAGGTTGCAGAGAAATAGGAACACTTTTACACTGTTGGTGGGAATGGAAATTAGTTCAACTACTGTTGAAGACAGTGTAGAGATTCCTCAAAGATTTAGAACCGGAAATATCATTTGACCCAGCAATTCCATTATTGAGTATATACTCAAAGAAATATAAATTATTCTATTATAAAGGTACACGTATGTGTATGCTCATTGCAGCACTATTCACAATAGCAAATATATAGAATCAACCCAAATGCCCATCAATGATAAACTGGATAAAGAAGGTGTGGCACACCTTGGAATACTATGCAGCCATAAAAAGAAATGAGATCTTGTCTTTTGCATGGACATGGATGAAGCTAGAAGCCATTATCCTCAGCAAACTAATGCAAGAACAGAACACCAAACATTGTGTGTTCTCATTTATAAGTGGGCGCTGAACAATGAGAACACATGGACAGAGGGAAGGGAACAAAACTCACTGGGCTTAATACCTAGGTGATGGGTTGATAGGTGCAGCAAACCATCATGGCACAGGTTTACCTTTGTAAAAAACCTGCATGTCCTATACGTGTACCCTGGAACTGAAAAAATAATAATAAACATAATTTTAAAAAATGAAATAATATCATCTATCTTTTCTGACCACAGGATATGAAGCTAGATATCAATAACAGAAGGGAAACTAGGAAATTCATAAATACAGGGAAATAAAATAATGTACTCAAAACCAATAAGTCAAAGAAAAATGTCACAAGAGAAATTTAAAAAAATACAGACAAATGAAAACAAAAACACAGCATATCAAAACTCATATGTTTGAGTAAAGGCAATACCAAGAGAAATTTATATTATGAATGCATACCTTGAAAAAGAAGAAAGATCTCAAATTAAGAACCTAGTTTTACATTTTGAGAAACTATAAAAAGAGAGCAAGCTAAACTTAAAGCTAGAAGAAGGAAGGAAATAGTAGATATTAGAGTGGAGATAAATAAAATAGAGAGTCTTGTCTTTGAAAATATCAACAAAATTGGCAACTTTTTAGCTAGAGTGACCAAAATAAAATCAGAAATAAAACTGTTGACTATACTATCAACCTTACAGAAATAAAAAGGATTGTAAAATAATATTATGAACAATTTTACACTACAAAATTATAAAACCTAGAATAAATAGGCAATCTTTTGGAAACATACATATTACCTAAATTGACTCAAGAAAGAACAGAAATTTTCAACCATTGTGTAACAAGACATTGAAACAGTAATCAAAAACTTCCTAACAAGAAAAAGAACCAGTGGTTTTACCAGTGAATTCTACCAAATATTTAAAAAACAAATACCACCAATACTTCTCAAGGTTTTCCATAAAATTGAAAAGGAGGATACACTTCCTAACTCATTCTAAGAGGCCAGCATTACTCAGATACAAAAGTGAGATAAAGACATCACCAGAAAAGAAAACCACAGGTCAATATCCCTTATGCGTAGAGATGCAAAAAGCTTCAAAGAAATATTAGCAAATTGAATTCAACAGCATATTAAAAGGATTATAAATCATGACTAGGTGGGATTTATCCCAAGAATGCAATTGTGTTTCAAAAGCAAAAATCAATTAATGGAATACATAATATTAATGGAATAAAAAAAATGCACAATAATCTCAATTGAACAGAAAAAAAAAAATTGACAAAATTGAACATTCTTTCAGTATAAAAAAATACCCAACCTAGGAATAGAAAGAAACTCCCTCATTATGATAAAGGCCATATATAAAAAATCCACAGCTAATAGCATATTCAATGTGGGAGGACTGAAAAATTTTCAGAAATAAGACAAGAATGTCCACTTTCACTGCTTTAATTAACATAGCATTGGAAGTCCTAGAAAGGGCACTTAGCCAAAACTAAGTAAATTAACTAATTAACAAAGAACATTCAAATTGGAAAGGACTAAAATTTTCTCTGTGTGCAGATATAATCATCTCATACATGAAAAACCTTAAAGATTACACTATAAGTTAAAAAACAAAACTAAACTAAACTAAATCAAAAAAAACCACTTATAGCTAATAAACAGAAGCAGAAAAAATGCATGATAGAAACTCTATACCCAAAAATCAAATGGGTATTTATACACTGGAAATGAGCAAACCAAAAAGGAAATTAAGAAAAAAATGCCATTTATAGCAGCATCTAAAATAGTAAAACACTTAAGAATATATTTCGTCAAAGATATGAAAGATCTGAACGCTGAAAACTACAAGAAAAATGGTGAAAGAAATTAAAGACTTTTTATTTAAAAAAGAAATGTATCTTGTTTTCTCAATTAGAAAACTTAATATTGTTAAGATGTCAATCAATATTACCCAAAATGATCTATATATAGACTCAACCCCAAACCTATCAATATACCAACATCCTTTTTTGCATAAATGAAAAATCTGATTTTTTAATCCATACAAAATTGCAAGGGGACCTAAGTAGCAAGCCTAATATTTAAAAAGAAGAATAAGTCATAGTTCTTATATTTTTCAATTTCAAAACCTAGTACAAACTACAGTTACCAAAACAGTAAGGTATTGGTATAAGGAAAGACATATAGACCAAGGAAGTAAAATTGAAAGTCAATAAATAAAATCTTACATTTATGGCCAACTTATTATTGGCAAAGGCCCAAAGTTCCTTTTCCATTAAATGGAAGAAGAACTCATGTTGAAATTTAAATTCCCATTGTAATGGTCTTCAGAGGTGAGACCCTTAAAAGCTAGATAGGTCATGAGTACTCTTCTCTCATGAATTGACTAATGCTATTATCTCAGGAATGGGTTAGTTATTGTGGAAATGGGCTCCTGAAAAAAGGATGGATTTGGCTCCATTGTATCTCTCTGTCTCACGTCCCTGCCTACCTATTCCCCATGGGATAATGTGCAAGAATGCCCTTATTATCTGCCAATGCCATGCTCTTGGACTTCCCAACATCCAGAAATGTGAGGCAAGTAAACATCTACTATTTATAAATTACTCGATCTGTGGTATTTTGTTACAGCAGCAGAAAGTAGACTAAGACAGTCTCTTCAAAAATATGGCTGAGACAACTAGATCCACATGCAAAAGAATATGTTGGATATCTCTATCAAACCATGATCATACCGAACCACGTATAATAAAATGGATCCCACTATCATACAACTTGATATCCTCAAAATGGATCAATGACCTAAATATCAGACCTAAAATCATAACTCTTCAAGGAAAACAAAGGAGCAAATCTTCATGACCTTGACTTTGACAATAGAATCTTAGGTGTGCCATCAAATGTGTGAGCAAAAAGAGAAAACAAGATAAATTGGACTTAATCAATATTAAAAATTATTGTTATCAAAGAACATTATTAAGAAAGTGAAATGAAAAATATTGTATTATCAGTCAAATAAAAATATGAAATATATCGCTTCTCGGCCTTTTGGCTAAGAGCAAGTGTAAAAACATAAAATATTTTCTGCAATGTTTGTAGAGACTACCTTTTTCCAGTAGCTTGATTTTACTTAAATTTTACTCGCCTCCTTTTATAGTAATGTATAAGCAAGTAAAATATAAATGAATATATAATTTATATAAAGTAATTTATATATAAATAATGATATTTTATATATATATATTTCCCCATAAAAGTTGTTCAAAATTCTGCATATACAAAAATGCAAAATAAACAAACAGCGATAACAACAAACCTGGAAATCAGAAATTAGATGCATCCACGTTAAAAATCTTTGATTTGGGCCGGGCGCGGTGGCTCATGCCTGTAATCCCTGCACTTTGGGAGGCCGAGGCGGGCAGATCACGAGGTCAGGAAATGGAGACCATCCTGGCTGACACGGTGAAACCCCGTCTCTATTAAAACATAAAAAATTAGCCGGGCGCAGTGGCGGGCGCCGGTAGTCACCAGCTACTCGCGAGGCTGAGGCAGGAGAATGGCTCGAACCCTGGAGGCGGAGCTTGCAGTGAGCCGAGATCACGCCACTGCACTCCAGCCTGGGTGACAGAGCGAGACTCCGCCTCAAAAAAAAAAAAAAGAAAAAAAAAAAAAAAAAAAGAAATAGACCTGTAACAGGTAATGAACAAATTCAGGCTTCTAATGCAATATTCCAAATGAAACAAAAATAAATTCTTCTCTGTGAAATTCTGACTTGCTAGATTATGACTTCAAAAAGTATTAATAATATAACATAAAGTCACATGAGTGATTAAAATATTTTATATTAGATAATGATCTCATAAGGACAAGGACCTTTTTTATTTTTAAATACTACTGAGGATATAAATATTTTAGGTAAAGTAATATTTTTGAAAACAAAAGCAATGATATTTGATGTTTTTTAACACTTTTGCAAATCTAATTCTAGCTAAAGTAGGATTCTCATATTTGGGTCTGCATTCAGTTTGCTAAGATACACCGTTTGGTTTGAAGAATACAAAGAAAATACAATCTTACACACACATGTAGTCGAAAAGGAAGCATCTAGCAGACCCTGAACAATATCTCAGAGACTCCAGGAGACTTCAAGTCACAGTTTAGGAACCACACATCTATCTGGAAACAATTTTACCAAGAAGACAAAAAGACACTTATAAAAGACATAGATGACATAGGTTCTTTCTAGAATTATTCTCATTTTCCAGGACTCATAGGAAAGACACTTTTTTTTTTTTTTTTTTTTTTTAAGGAAACAATCACAGATACATCTATTTTGGGATAGGTTTTCTCCTGCTGTTTCCCCACAAAGCTATGGCTTATGGCTTATCGCCATCCTTGTCCCATCGTTTTGAGACAGGAGAATAGGGTCTGCAGAAAGGAAACCTAAGGCTAATTTGTGCTGACTTCCTAGAACTGAATCAAAAGGAAAACCTCACCTGTCCACATCCGAGTAACCAGAGGATCAGAGGCTACTCCCATTGCACCGCTGCCCAAATACAAAACGGAAAGTACCTCTGACTGGTCCCCTCCCAGAACCAATCAGATTGGTCATGAGCCATCTTTATTTACATAAGGTGTAACTTTGTAACTTCACTTCAGCTCTCATTAGTTTCCTTCCACAACCAATCAGACTGGTTGCAAACCAAGTTCTAATTTACATATGGTGTAACCAAGTAACCAGTGGGAAACCTGTAGAGGATATTTAAACCCCAGAAAATTCTGTAACCAGCACTCTTTAGCCCCTTGCTCAAGCCTGCTACCACTCTGTGGAGTGTACTTTCTAACAGTACTGTTTTAATTACTGTTTGTCTCAATACACTGCCATTGTTTACAGGGCATGGGAAATGTCTTTCCACTAGTTAGGACCATGTCACAAGTTAAGAGTACAAGGAATCACTTGGAAGAGTGTATAAATGATTAGTTGAATACACGGATAGAGCAAAATATTTAAAGTTTTATTTAAAAGGAAACATCAGTTCTTATGGTAAGACTAAGAAATCATCTAAGTGTTCATGTGGTCAGAGGATTTGGCAGGCTGGCAAGTGAGAGGCTTACATTCATCCACGCTAGCTATTGAACCTCTGGGGGAGAATTTGACATCTTGTAGACCTCCTGCTGGTATCCTTGACAGGTAACCAGCAAGTTTCTTTCTTTATTCTTTTAGTTTTCTGATGTGGTTTCAATGGTGGCATTGTTTTTACACTAATATGACTATTTAGAATCTGAAAAATATTTTTTATAAAATTATTCAATTTGTCTAGGATAATTTCTAAATTTAGATAATGTGATGGGAGCAATGAGAGAAACAATCTTTTATAATAATAAAGCAATCATTCTTTCCAGTCACTTATCTAGATATCTCCTAGCAAAACTTCTTACACATCTCCCAAATCCTTGACAAGGTAATTTCATCAACGCCATTTAATTTAATTTTAATTTTGCTATAGTTTTCTATTGATAGTAAAATTGTGTCTTTCAGTTTGTGCATGCATATGTGTAAGCATGAGACACAAAGAGAAAAACATTGTATGACCTGTAGAATAAAAATATTAAATATTGTCTTGCAATTTTTGTAGAGACTTTACCTTTTCCCCGTTGCTTGATTTTACTTAAGTTTTACTCCCTTCCTTTTACAGGAATGTATAAGCAAAATATAAACGAATTGCTCAAATTTATATAATTAGAATAGAGTGAAACCTCTTGGATCTGTACTCTTTTTCATGACATTACTTTGCCTCCTTTCTCTTCCTCTCACCTACTCAATCTTATTACCATAGATGTGCATTTCCTCTTTCTTTTGGTGTTTTGGATGAAAGCATAGTTGACTTTGTAGATCTTGCATAATGAAGCATTTGGTGGAAGTCCTGAAGTGGCTGGCATTCTTGTGTTTGCTCCACAGCTCAGTACAGATGGAAGCAGCATTGATGAAAAGATAGCTTCGTGTACACAATGAGCCACAGGGACAAGTTATTCCCTTGGGTTTCTCTTACCAAAACCCACCAGGGAAAGGAATTACCTTACTCAGGGGAAGGGTGGCTATTTGTGAGGCGGCCACTGGGTGGGGCAAAAGTGCATCCTTTGTAAGAGGACATTGCCCTAATTGACTAGCATAACAATAAGCTAAAAGTGTTTTCTGTTGCTTTTGGTGTTTTAGACATGAAGTCCTTGCCCATGCCTATGTTCTGAATGGTATTACCTAGGTTTTCTTCCAAGGTTTTTATGGTATTAGGTTTAACATTTAAGTCTCTAATCCATCTTGAATTAATTTTTGTATAAGGAGTAAGGAAAGGGGAAGGGGAACATCACACACCGGGGCCTATTATGGGGCGGGGGGTGGGGAAGGATTGCATTGGTAGTTATACCTGATGTAAATGACGAGTTGATGGGTGCTAACGAGTTGATGGGTGCAGCACAGCAACATGGCACAAGTATACATATGTAACAAACCTGCACGTTACGCACATGTACCCTAGATCTTAAAGTATAATAATAATAAAAGAAAGAATAAGTAAATAATTTTTTTAAAAAAGTGTTTTCCAAATTTACGTTTGAAAACAAATTGGAAGACTTAAATTCAGAGTTAAGGAAGGTCTGCATTTTTATTATCTAGCATAACTCCTTTAAAATATTTTTATTAATTGCACATATCTTTGCACACATTAAAGAGGATTGTTCTCTCGCACACAGTACATGGACTAAGCACGATCATTAATTTGCATAATAGAAAGTAAAATACCAAGTTATTGTCGTATATAATAAAATTTTGTCTCAAATAGATCTTATCTGCTGAGTGTTTGCCTTTCTTAGTATGTATGTTATAATTTTGCTTCAGTGTGGCAATTTAAAAAATGATAGTTTATTGCATTTTTCTTCTTAGTTCTATTGCTTTGTGATTGTTGTAGCTACATTCATCAAACGCTACATTCATATGCAGCAACATAATTGTGGCCGTTCAGTATCTATAATCACTTACAGAGAATGAGTGGGAATTAGCCCTTAGTTGGAGTGTTTAAAGAGGGAAAGAGTGAGTGTTAGTGTTTCAGAACAGATGAGCCATTTTCTACCTTTGGATTTCTTGCAGAATTTGTGCCTAGTCTGATTTTCTTCAGATTGAGAAAAACGCTGTCTCTCTGAAGCATTTAAACAAGTACATTATACAAATGTTCTATTCAGGTGAAATATAGTATAATGTAGCAGTTTTTAAAGAGAGTCACTGCCTAAAAATCCAGCGCAATACGTCTGATTCTCACAGACTTTCTTTAAAAAAAAAAAAAAAGTTGCTTTAAAAATAGTTTCACATATGAAAGACTCATCTTCATATACATTAGTAACAAATGTGGAAATGCCAACTGAAAATGATACTATCACAAACATTTAGACATTAAATTAAATTAAAACATTTCGTGATGTATCTGGATGTATTGAGTGACTTTGTTTTTGTTTTTCTCTTTTTGTCTGTGAGGCAGGACTCTTCTTTCCAACAAACGTGAGGAGATAGGTGCAGAGATATTGAAGTACACAATTTGGAAAAAGGAAATCAGTATTTAATGGTACCTTTCTTTTCCTTTTCAATTTTAATTTTCATTTGTTTATTGCCAAGAATTATTGCCAAGAAATTTCTTTCTCACTTTTTATTGTCAGTTTTTTTTGTTTTTTGTTTGTTTGTTTGTTTGTTTTGAGACGGAGTCTCGCTCTGTCGCCCAGGCTGGAGTGCAGTGGCGCGATCTCGGCTCACTGCGAGCTCCGCCTCCCAGGTTTACGCCATTCTCCTGCCTCAGCCTCCAGAGTAGCTGGGACTACAGGCGCCCGCCACCTTGCCTGGCTAATTTTTTGTATTTTTTAGTAGAGACGGGGTTTCACCGTGTTAACCAGGATGGTCTCGATCTCCTGACCTCGTGATCCACCCACCTCGGCCTCCCAAAGTGCTGGGATTACAGGCGTGAGCCACCGCGCCCGGCTTATTGTCAGTTGTAAGATGAAGCATTTTTAGAAGAAAGTCCCTGACTTTATTTTGCATTTATTTGTTATAGTTTAGGGATTTATTCATAACAATATACACAGTGAGTACACAAGATATTCAACTTTTCCATATGCAATCTCATTTTAAGTATGTTGTAAAGTGTTGCAAGATAACCAAAAATTGCATCCAGCAATAAAATGTGCTATAGTCAATGTTTCCACTATTCTGTTGCAACTGAATGGATAAAGCACCATCTTAGTATGATTATTCCTCGGCCTTATTTGTGACCACTGAGTAATGTTAGAGAATGGTTCACTAACAACTTTAGGAATCAAGATGATACCATTCTAAAACAAATTGGTCCATCCAGATATATCATGGAAATGCTACGGGTATCAAGATGTGGGTAAAGAAAACAGGAAAATAAATGAGACTTTGTGAAAAATAGCAGTAGTAGCAACAATAATAAAGATAAAAGTAATAATATATAATAAGAATGCAAATCCTATGTACAGAACAATGTACCTAGTCTGCACTAAGAGATACATATTCCCTAAGTCCAATCCCTGTAATTCCACAATACAAGGTTTACTCCCATTAGCAGATGTGAAAGCAGCAAAGTGAAGAAATACAGTTTTCCCAAGACTGGCTTGAAAATTGGTGACAGAAGGGTGGTTCCAGGATGCATTTAGTATGACTATAAAATTAAAAGTAAGAAAATATAGATATTTTATACTTGTTCAGTGTTTTACAGTTTACAAAGTACTTTCATACCACTATTTGATTCTTTCTGGAATCCTAGGAGATAACAGATATTATTACTAACCCTGTGATACAGAGGAATTAGTGGATACTTAAAATAACAATAATGACATGCCCAATAAAGCACGGAGGCTAAGGGGGTAGGAAACTAGCTCAGTGCTGTCTTCATCAAATCACACCAGCTGGCTTGGAGAACTGAACGAAATAAAGGAATATAGATATATATGGAGAAGGAAGATATATATATATATATCCTGGAGGCCAATTTAGACCAGGATTTATGACTTTTTATATTTATCCTTGTTCTACAGGTTACTGGAAGAAATGTGCCCGGAGAGGAACCATGGCGGAGGGAAATGGAAGAAATAAAGGTGGCTTACAAAGGCTGCGTGTGCTGTCAGAGCTCTGGAAGAGCTAAATCTGCCAGCAGTTAAGGGAGGCAATGAGTTATTCAGAAAAGAGCCCTGGGCCTGCAGGCAGTGGATATGGGTTCGAGGCCAGCCTTTGACATCAACAAGCTGAAAGATCTTGGAGTCACCTAATCTCTTGAGAACTTATTTTTCCCACTTGTAAAATGAGAGGATTGAATTATATGATGTGCGATGGATTTACCAACTTCAAAAAGTTATGATTGTAGAGTCTAATTATATTTCGAGCCTCATTAGAAAGCTATCACGGATACGGGAACAACTCCAGTGGACCCGCCAAAGCAGGAAAAGCCCAAGGAGGAACGTTGGCACTTACGCCTAACCCTAAACATCAAAATTGGCAGCAATAGTATTAACCTGCTAATTTATTTTGTACTTCTCTTCCTTGCAATTAAATCAGGTGAGGAATAAAAGGAAGATTCTGAGGCAATAAAGAGATCAAAGAAAAAAATTGGAAGCAAAAGATTCTTCTAAATTTTCTTACTCCTCAATTAGAGGTTATATCTGCAGGACTGCTTTGATACTAGATTACGGATTCGAAGAAATAAACTAATAACATCATATTGTTTGAGGCAACTGAACCATGTTTCCCTCCCACACTTTCTGGTCACGTTAAGTCCAGGACAACTTTATTCTCTCCATTCAAATGATGATCATCTGCCTCTCTGACCTTAACATACAACAATAAAGAGAGAGCACTGCTGTTGAGGCCAACCCAATTATCTGTCACTGTTTTCTTTACATGTATCACAGAGACCCAGGAATAGGTATTCCAGATCTCTAAAAAGACAATGCCTCTGTCCTTCCAAAATGTATCGAAATCCAACATTTTCAGTACAGGCATTTTGGGTATTGGCAGGGGCAGTTCTGCTTCCCCCACCAAGCATTTACGTATTGAAATATACATTATTTTAGTATAAACTACTTTTTAAATTTCTCATTTATTTTTTGTTGGGATATTATATGGATAATTTTTGGTTATTGTGAGTGTATAGGTGGGTTTGCTATTATGAATTCCATTTCAGGATATTGAACAACTATTATACAGTACTTATAATGAAAGTAATTATTGGGTCTTACAGGAATCTTGCTCACTGGTCTAATATAACTCACAGTATTGATGAAAGGTTACAGTCCAGGTTGGACAGACCACAATGCTTCCCTTAGCTCCAGTGTTCCTTTAACATTTGTGATTAACCAGCTCTCTAACTGACCAGGATTCGATATTTTATATATTGATATATCTGATATTCTATATGTTCCCATATGGATTGAAAACACAGGGATCAAAAAAAAAAAAATCTGAAACCAGTGCTGCTACATCTCCAGCAGACAGGTAGTCGGCTCAGCTAACATTTACTGTACTCATGCAGCTATGAAAGACACACTCACTATCTGAAAAAGGTAACGCCTATTGTTGGCAGGGTAGGAAGAGGCACTTGAATAAAAAACATAAGACGCTGGTGTTCTATTAGGAAACAAACAACATTCCGTGGAATTGCAGAAGGAGAAAAAATTCTAACAAGAGCGTTCAGAGAAGTTTTTATGAAAGAAATAACATTTGAATGGAGACTTAAAGGTCGAACGGGGCTTTGATATAGTAGGAGAGCAAACGCTATGAACAAAGTTAATTGGCATTAAAAGTTGTCTGTGTTCAGGGAATAATAAGTCGTCAATATGAACACAGAGGTGTGCTTCCAGATGGAGCAGGAAGGGGAGACGCGGCCAGACCCTGGACAGTCTGGAATGCAACCTAAGGAACTGTGGCATGTCCCCTGAGGCAATAAGGAGACTCTACAGGTTTTAAAGAGAAGGTACCAGCGTAATTCAGTCTAGTTTATGAAAATGACGGGCAGCAGTGTAAAAGATCAAAATGTGAGCACAGAAAACAAAACAAAGCAAAACAAACAGGCAGGGAGACTAATTAGGAGTTTCTTCCATAGGCCAGTCATGCAATGACAACCCAGGCCTGAGGCTGGGCACGGATGTCAGAATGAGGGGGAGAACAGATAGGAGAGAAAATGGTATTTGATAACTGGGTGTAGAGAGTGAGAAATATCAAGGAGAGGCAGATGGCTGTAACTGAAGGAGAGAAGTCACTCTGGCAGACTAAATATTGAAGCTGTCCTCACAGAGTTAATAAGAATTTTGATGGAAATATAGTTGTAATTAAGCATTAATCAGGCAGTGCTTTCACCCACTGCCTCCTAACCAAAAGTCACAAAGCATTAGATACTGACCACTTACACCCCATTGTTACTATAGATAAAATTTCTGATGTTAGAAACATAAGGCTTTTGTTTTAAGAATATGTAAGCAGATCCTGAAGTCCAGTGGAACGGCTGAAACCAATCAGTTTAAAGACGCATCAGAGGAACCCAATCAGCATGAAAATACAGTTTCTTTATCTTTTTGTTCCATAACGTCACCCTGCACTCTTCGATCAATCAATAATCTCCACATTTTGGCCACTCCAAAACCCTTAAACCCCTAGTCCCACATTCCCTGGAGAGATTAATTTGAGGTTTTCTCTCATCTCGTCTCATTTAGTGGCCCTACAATTAAACCTCTTTTTTCTGTTTCAATCTAGTGTTTCCGCATATTGACTTTTCACATACATGTACAATATTTAGAGAGAGGATAATGAATGTGGTTTGGAACAAGCTGAGTGTCCCTATAACAAACTTTTCTCTCAATGAAGGTGGTATCAACAACAAAAGCAAAGCAACTTCCCAAAATCAGTACTCACTTGTGAGTAACAGCTGTCTTCATGACACTACATGGCTGGTTTAAAAAGTCATTCAAAGCATAAAAGAGGTTCTACCATGTTTTAAAGAATAGGTAATTGAATCAAAGAAGCTTCAATGTTATAAATAAACTTCATCAGCAGATACAAATAAAAAATTCTTAAACGAATGCTACAATTTAAAAAATGTGTTGTGTACATCATTTGGTAGTTAAAAACAGCTGTTTACCCTACTTAATGTGTGTTAGAATACGACTTGATATGATACTATGCAAAAGAGTAAACTGATGTTGAAGAAGACATTTATATGCATATGCATGCCCTAAATCAATTTTCAGAAGCCACTTGCTCTTACACGCTTTGAGGATGACAATCGTTCATAAGGTCTTTCACTAAATGCTAATATTTTATTTTTCTTATTGTTTTTGCTGTTGTTTGACAAAAGCATTTCATGTGCTCTTCACGCAGACTCTAAGGCTGTTTCGATGTGACAGCCTAATTCTAATATGCTATAAAAATAAGTGACTATAATTGTTGGGCTTTTAAACAAGACATTATTCTCCATCTCTCAATGTCAAAACCATTGGGAAATGTTTCTGCTAAGGATTCTGGCACTGCTCTGGGTGTAGGGTAGTGGAGAAAGAAAGATTTCAGAATCAGACAGAGCCCCTATGTCACTTGATGGATTGAATTAGAGATCAAGTGAAGTCATGAGCAAAGACAATAGCTCCCAGATAAGATAAGGCTTGGAGAAAAGAAAAAGCAAAAAACAAGGAAACAAACCAAAAAATCTTAGCAATGTATCTAGATAAATAAAGTGTTGATCAAAGAAGGTGGGTAGTAAAAAATGGAAACACACTAGTAAATTATAAGCTATTTGAGTAGACATACATGAGCCTATTTTAGCTTGATGCCTTCACACTTTTAAATCACGTAGTTAACAGTCCTCATTGTGATTTCATGCTCACCATGTAATAGCCCGATTACTGTGTGGCTTCCCATGTGATACACCTGCAGGTGGAGTGTCTGGTTGCCTCTCCAATTAGATTGCTCATTATAAATTGAAAAACTGCTATGCATCATTCTTTTTGAGTGGGATTACTTCTGATATGTTGATAAATCAGTTTTCTAAGCCTCCTAGATTTAGAGCCAATCTTTGAACCATGATGAATTTGAAGCGGTTGCCCTATGAAGCTCCTTGGAGATGGATAGAATGTCTTCTCTTAAGACTTCCAACATCTCATTGATTGCAGCTTTATAAATTGCATTGCAGTAATTGCCCCTACTGACGGAGTGAACATCAGCATGCAATAAAATACTAGGTAGCACGTTTGACGCAGTACTGTCATAGAGCCAGGGTGCAAATATAATTCAGAGTTCAATATCAGCTTACATTAGAGTGAAATGGAGCACTCACCAAATTTGAAAACAGGAATTTTAAACAAGGACTGTCCTAACGAAACCAAGGTATATAATCATCCTACTTATAACTCAGGCTGTTGGACCAACCTTGACATTGAACTGGAAACATTTATGATCATTCTTTTGTGAATCTTATGAACCAATAATGCCTCAAGCTATAGCTTCTCTTCTGACAGCTAAGTGTGGACCCCTCTCAGAACTGCATGGTAACTCCCTGGGGGTCACTCTCATGGGGTGCCATAGCACACACTTCTCTTCTAGATGAAATCCAGGCCTAGTGGTCCCAGCTTGGTTAGTCTGTATTTGCTGTGCCTTATCTGAGAAAACCTTTTTATTTTTCATTTTCAGTATTGTTTGGATTTTCTTTCATTCATCCAATTTTTCAATGATAGTCTTATTTAAAAAAAAAGTTGTTTAAGCTCTTCCAAAATTTTTACATATTTCTGCCCTTGTGCAATGAAGACCCCTACTGGTGGCCCATGAGCTTCTGAAAAGAGCAGAAATAAGTTGGGCGCGTTGGCTCACACCTGTAATCCTAGCACTTTCGGAGCCCGAGGCAGATGAATCACCAGGTAAGGAGATGGAGACCAGGCTGGCTAACCCGGTGAAACCCTGTCTCTACTAAAGAAAAAAAAAAATTAGCCGGGCATGGTGGCAGACCCTTGTAATCCCAGCTACTCGGGAGGCTGAAGCAGGAGAATTGCTTGAACCCTGGAGGCGGAGGCTGCAGTGAGCCGAGATCGCACCACTGTACTCCAGTCTGGGCGACAGAGTGAGACCCCGTCTAAAAAAAAAAAAAAAACGAATATTCGAATTTTGAGTCTCACCAAGGCTTACACACAGGGCTCCAATCCAGGGGAAAATAGATATTTTATATAATGATAGATAGATAGATAGATAGATAGATAGATAGATAGATAGATCATTAGGGTTGTTGCTTTCTACAGATTTATTTCTTTACTGGATTTCTCTTTCTCTCCTGATTATTCTGTGTGGCAGTTTATCACTAAGAAGAGTCCTGCTGAAGTCTCCATGGTATACAAAGTGAGATGTCTGGGTGCAGACTTTATTTACTGAAAAAGATTCCTCTGAGCACACTTTACAAAAGGAGACAGCTGCTATACATCATGAGAAATTAAATAGTATATTTCAGACTTCTTAAAATTAAAACATACCGGTTAGTGAATAAATATAGAAAAACAATTCTAAACTCAACGGCAAATTCCTATGGCTTAAAATCAGCTCCTTGTTTTAGACTGCTTTCAGTTACAATATCAATGGTTGCATAAAATATATTAAGATCTAATCCAAAGAAAGAAATTCCAGCATAAGTGATTACAACAATGCAAGTCATAGAGATCCTGGCCAAGAAGTAAGTTGCAGACACATCACCTTGACTTGTAATATAGATACTACAACTTCTCTAACATAAAAGACTTTCCAATCTTATTGACTTAGAAAAAAACTCAATCCTAGACAATGGAATAATGAGATTTGGGGTACCTCTGTTTAGAAGTATCAACTAAGAGGGATAAGAATTTTAAAAAGAAAATACTAAAAACAAATTGAGGAGGAAACAAAAACTTGTGTTACTACGGTTTAATTACTATTTGCCATATGACGCCGTTACATATAATGTGCTCACAGAAATTAGACAAAAACATAATACATTCAGAAATAGGGCAGGAAGAAATAGTTAATTTTCAAATGAATGTCTAGATGAGTAGAAAATGTATGTATGTGGAATTCATTCTCAGTGAAGCGATGGAAATTGTATTACAGTTCTCATATCATGAAAATCTAGCCATACATCCTCCTAAACACTTTTATTCAAACATCTTCAGGCTGATGACAAGGTATTAGTCACTTTTAAGAAAATTATTTTAAGGGAGAACAATTTTGTGTATGAAGATATAAATTTCAAAGTGTAAGAGTAAATTTCAGGATACTAATCTTAAATCTCTAACATTTACTGAGTGCTCACAAAATACTACGGACCCTTCTGAATTCTATGTACATGATTTTTCATCTACTGGTTTAAGTGAACCAAAAAATTAGACATTATTATCATTTCCATTTTATAGATTAGAAAATAGAGGCTACATGACTTACACAAAATCATACTGCCAGTAGGTAGTACAGTCAGAATTCTAGCTCAAGAAATCCGTCTCCAGAGTCCTCACATTTTGGAATGAAACCAAATATATAACACTAGGAGAACAGCTACCTAATTATGGTTTATCAGCCTTCAAGTACATCATTAAATAATACTAATGAGTACTGGATGATACATAAAAAGCTTTCGATATTTAAATGTATTTTATGTATTTAATACATTTTTAAACATTACATTTAACAAATGAACAATTGCCCTTATAGTTTGCCTGTAGTTGTTTAGAGATTCTGAATTCCTATGATGGTGAAACCAAACATGTGAATGTGAAAATTGTTGATGCATTACAGTAGGCAAACTCTGATAATGGAGACAACCCAAAGGCAGTGAACTAAAAAGATAGGCTATTTGTCTCTCAGGTGATTGTTTCAGGGAAGATAAGCAGGTCGCCAGCAACAAAATCATCCAGTGACCTAAGTTGACAATGGCTCTGTCATGTTTACTATGCAGTATCCACTGCTGCTCTGTGCATGGTCCTTTCAGACAAGAAAGGCCTGGAAAGGGGGACGAACAGAAGAGGCAGATATTTCTCTTTGGTGCACACACTACATCACTCACATTCCTTTAAGAAAAATTTGGGCTCGTAACCATGCCCAGCTCCAGAAAGGCTGGAAAATGTACTTTATTCAAATGTCCACAAAGAAGAGAGAGACCAATATTGACGGACAGCTGCCAGTCCTGGCCACATAAGCATAGTGGATATTTTTCCTCTTTACCTTTATTATGATTATTTATTTCATAAAGACAGATGAAATTCCAGTAATAATTGAAAACTATTTCTAAATAATCTTCTATTTTTCTTTTAGAAGTTTAATGAAAATGCAAAAGTATTTAAGAATTGAAGGGTTGGTCATAAGGATTGTGTGACTTCAATTGGTATACACAATCGTTTTGTGAGCAAAAATTGGAGTTATCATTCTGGAACAGACAGAGGGTCGATCTCGTCCGGTGGCCAATGCCAGATGTTTCACTAAGAGAAATAAACCTCCCATAATACACTTAATTTCACAATACTATACCATAGAGGGGAATATCTTCCTGACCCATCTGGTGAGCAGCTTCTGCCCTGAAGCATGAAGATTGATAGCTGGTGTAATTCTATCCTAGCTAGTGTACTGTAACTGCAGATGCTACTCTTCCTCATGTGAGTGTCTAATTATTTTCAGGATCATTTTCTCGTATTCATATCCTGTTGCCTAGAGTTACACAGGTGAAAAATATTGTTCATCCTTGAATGTTTTTCTGAAAAAAACACATTTGAGTGTTTAATATATTGTTCTATCTTGTTTTACTAGCTACAGGTCAACTGTTTTTAGAAAAGCTGTTCTACTTGTATTTCATATTCCCCTCAGTAGTTTGAAAGGTGCATTATTTAAAAAAAACTATGTTTATCAAAGTATATAATTGGCTCCATTTCACTTATGTCAAATGTCTTTGTTTATTTTTCCTGAAAATTTATTTTCATGAAATAAATTCTTTGCTGTTAATTTCACTGTAAATTTCATTGTGTTATCACACACACTCTGGACCCTAATGGATGAATACACTGAAATTATATTTGATATGGAGCTATTAGCACCCATATCAGCAGGATAACTAACTTCCAAAACAGATACCATTCCTTGTCTTCATTATTAATAATGTGTATATCTTGAAGAGATAATTCTATTTGCATCTAATGTACTTCAAATGAATCTGTGGCTAAATTCCAAAATCCATGTGAATTCTTGACTTTAGGAACAAGATTTCTTGGCATAGAATCATTTTAAGATATATTAGGAAACAAGAGAGTTGAAAAATATTTAAATTGCCAATCATGAAAAGAGCTACGCATAGGAACAAATTATAGAGGCCACATGGAAGAAAGATTTCAATTTTAAATACTATGCAGAATTTAGATCATCCTTTCAGAAACAGTGGAGTCAATCTCTATTTAAATGACCATAGAATTCACTTAAAGGTCAGCTTTCACTCAGTAAAGCAAAGGCCAACGGGCTTTTCATTGCCAGAATAATTCCCCCTTTATAATTTAGGAGGTGAATAACTTGATCCAAAAATATGCTATATGCTTAATGACAGCTAAAAAAAATACAGTAGCTTTCACATATTTGCGTTTCTTTATTTTTGCATTGTTATTACATTAATTTCATTTACATTAACATGTAAATATAATTCATTCATTGACTAAATGCATATGCTATATAAGAGCCTCTACTAAGCTCTACTAACATAGACGAAGAATGTTTTCTATCCTCAATATCTGGCAGTTCTAGTGGGGATACAAAGAAAAGATATTCTGAAGCAAAATTTTCACACATGAAAATTTCATCACTGCCTATGAATGGGAGATCTGGAATTACACTGGTCTCAGGGAATAATTTTCCTGAACCTTAACATTGTAATAAATGTTGGGGACTGGAATATGTAGGATTGATGCTAATGATTAAATGATTATAATTCCATCAAATAAAAAGAAGCTCATCTATTTTTAGATAATGTTTACCTGATGTTCTTATGTCAATTAATGGATTAGGCACATTTTATTTCAAAAGTAAACATAACAAATTTGAAGCATGCACATTTAAAATTTCTTTGTCTAACGATTTCTAACCTAAGATGATAATGTCACTAAAATCTATTTATGCTGCTTTTTACTTAACTCATTTGTTACCCTTTGGCCACTTTCTTTTACTGCTTCATTTTGGTATAAATGTAGCTTTTAGTTTGAAACTGCTCATCTAATTCTATGCTTAAATTGGAAGACAAACTAACAAATGCTGCCTGATCATCACTTTGCTTAAAATCACCTCTTATTTAATGAAAGGTTTCTCCTTTATGTTTTCAGCCACCTTTTCTGTATGTACCAGGTGCACCTAAAATGTTTATGATGTATCTAAGTGCCAAAGAGAATTCCTCAGGTGTTAGGAAGAGGCAAAACTTATAGGGCATTTGGTAATTAAGTGTAACTTAATAAACACCCAAGTACTGTTTTTCCTTATTGTCATTCATGTAACTGTCTTGTAGTTTTCTTATGACATTACGGCCTACTTTTCAATATGACCATGTCTTAATATCAAGTGTATCAAATCTAATCCTATGGTTTATTGTGGGCAACCCCAGTTGGTCTGCGCTGAGCTTTTTCCTCCCTTCTCAGTGAATGGAAGTTATGCTTATGCCCGGCTGGTGGCTTGAATCACCTCAATTTGTTCTGGCAATCAGAGGCAACGGCTTCATGGGAAAGGCGTGAGGACCACTGAACATCACATTAGGACTGACCTCAAGCTGAATGTAAAAGGCTCCAACCTTTCTGCCAGACCAGCAGAGCATGTGCAAACAGATTTGCTGAAGTGCAAAATGGTCCGATGATTTAGAGCAAGACTTGTTCTCTTTTCTTTCTCTCCCTCCCTCCCTCCCTCTCTCTCTCTCTCTTCTTTCTTTAAAAATGAAACAAGATAGCAGACAGGCTGGTATAATCTTAGCAACATCTGTTGCCTTTCACAAGGGTCTTGGTTGAGCACAATAACTTTTCAAAAGGGGACTCACGTCCTGTTGAAAAGGGTAAAATAAAAGATCTCAACTGAAGGGAGTATGGCCATGTTGCCTCAGACCCACTTGAATCTTTTGTGGTTTCTGTCAGAACGAGTATAAAGAAAGTTTATTTTCCTCTACTTCCTGATGAAACTGCCAGATTAGTGCTTAAAGCCCTTAAAGAAATATAGAAAAGTTACATTTCAAACTCTTCATTTTCATTCCCAGTGATATCTGAACTTTAAGCTCGGTTAATCAGAAATGTGAAGAAATTTATGCTGTACGTTTTATCATGTCTGTTACTTTTGGCCTTTCTTATTAAGTTAGTTTTATACTTTTTCCTACAGTTTGGGAGCAATAGGAAGGTTCTTTTTTTGTGAAAATGAATATTTCACACTGATTATTTTTCCCTTCAGTGTGACCTGTTCATTTTACCCTGCTTATCTAATGATGGGTTACAGTAAACATTAACTTGGGATAATTTATAGAGAAAAAGTTACCTGCTTTTATTTGCAAGATGAACAATTTTGTTCATTCCAACCATCACATACTTTCACATCAATGAGGATGCAGATGCAGCTGATGTGTATATATATCACCTGCTGGCTTCTGTTTTGTAAAACAAACATAGAGTTATATATGTATATATATCATACATACATATTCTAGGTATTTCTATTGTTTTGTATTTGTTTCATACGATTCTCATTTCCTTTTATATATATATATATATTTACACATATATATAGAGAGATATATATATACACACACATATATATATATAGAGAGAGAGAGAGAGACAGAGAAAGAGAGAGACAGAGAGAGGGGGGGGGTCTCACTCTGTCACCCAGGTTAGAGCGCAGTAGCACTCACTACACCTCACTACAGCCTCCACCTCCTGGACTCAAGCAGTTCTCCCACCTCAGCCTCCAGAGTAGCTGTGACTACAGATGTGAACCACCATGCCAGGCTAATTTTCTTATTGTTTGTAGAGATAAGGTTCCTCTATGTTGCCCAGGTGGGTCTTGAACTCCTGGGCTCAAGGGATCCACCTACTTCTGCGTCCCAAAGTACTGGGATGATATTTTTGGTATTATTGGTATTTTTATTAATAATATATGTTTTTGGAGTTATTATTTTATTAATTATATATGTTTTTGGAGTTATTCACATAATTTTGAAAATATATTTAAAGACAACATCTAAAGATGTAGTTTATGCTTATCAAGATAATAATAGATTCGTATATGCTTTTAATACTGATGAGCCTTGTCCTATTATAATAAGGACATAGAGATTAGCTGAAAATATCTAAATTTATACGTCTATTAAAAAATATGTAATGGATCTTTTGATGCTCAAGTTATTTTACCAATATAGTTTATTAATACATGATGTTTTAAAGTATTATTTAAAATGCCCTTTAAACTTACAAAAGTGAGTGTATTTTATTTCATAATTAAAATGTTAATGCCTGAAAAAGTTAAATTTTTTTGTTTAAATGCATTATTATGCTTTCAGTGCTATTTAAATATGTGCCATTAAAAATTTGTGCTTATGACTCTTTTCAGTAATTATCAATTTTTAAAAAATTTTTTATACGAAAAGTAAAAATAGCAAAACAAGGTCAGTATAAGAAGTAGAAATGGAGAAATACAAGATCATGTACTATAAATGTGGAAAATATTCTGGGAATAAGCAAAATAGTTGCATTTTTTAAAGAAAAGAATTTTTACAAACGGGGTGGCATTCATTAACATCTAGATCATCTTACTAGGAGAGAGGATATTAGAATTACTTAAGAGAGTTTCATAACTAGTGTTTACTGAATGGGATGATTCATATTTTGCTTTTCTTGCTTCTACTAAAGTTATCTAAATGTTTTCAAGTTTTCCAGGCTTTGCCAAGAAAACAACAGATTTGCCAAGCCTGGAAAACTTTGAAAGCATTCCATTTTACTTAAAATGGAAAAAATAAAATTGGTCAAAAGTAATTTTCAAACTCATAAACAGTAAGGTAGACATGACCTAGTGGACGGTACTCAAGGTTTCCAGGTATGTAATAATGCAAATGGGCTAGTACTGAGGTTTCCATTCACATCAAATACACACTGCACACAACTGTCATACACAAGGATGATAAGATCTAATTACGTCTAATGGTTAAATGACAAAAATAAAAACCACTTTAGGCTTTGACGTCTGCCTGCTTGTATATCTTACCTTTGATATTATACTAGTAATTCTAGACTCACATGCCTACAGAAGCCCGACGGCTAAATTAAGGGGTAAGTTGACTATGGTGAACTGGAGTATACATGGCCCATTTCAAAGAAATAGACAATCCTGAAGTTCAATCATAGGTGATATTATCAAAATGAAAAACCAGATATGGTCAGATTTTCACTGAGTTTAACAGAAGTAAAAAAATAGAGTGTTGCGTGCATCATCTTTCAATGACAAACCCTAGAAGACACTTAAAACTCTTAAAAAAAAAAAAAAAAAGCACTGTGTGGGCCAAAGTTTATCTGCAGGTTGGGTGAAATCAGAACTGTTAGCTGGCACATCTTGATTAAATCAAACTATAACACCTAAATATTATTTGCCTTACATTTTTTTGAATTCATTCGAACATGATACTCACGCTAGACAAACTTCAAGGTCAATTAATGAACAGTCTTTTGGGGATTAAGAAAGACATCTTGGCCGGGCGCGGTGGCTCACGCCTGTAATCCCAGCACTTTGGGAGGCCAAGGCAGGTATATCATGAGGTCAGGAGTTCAAGACCAGCCTAGTCAAGATAGTGAAACTCCATCTCTACTAAAAATACAAAAATTAGCCAGGCGTGGTGGTGGGTGCCTGTAATCCCAGCTACTCGGGAGGCTGAGGCAGAGAACTGCTTGAACCCAGGAGGCAGAGGTTGCAGTGAGCCGAGATCACGCCACTGCATGATGGGAGATACAGCAAGACTCCGTCTCAAAATAAAAATATGAATTATGATTTATATTAGTATTTAAATGAAATTTCAAGGTGTGATTGAGAACCACATCTACAGAATTATTTATAAAAATATTTATAATTTTTAAATAAATTATTTATTAAAATACTTAGTTTTTAATAAATAATTTATAAAAAATTTATAAAATTATTTATAAACATACATTCAATTTTTACAATTGTAATTTCACTATAGTATAAGCTATAACAAATAATTCAAAACAAGAAAGGCTACAACCAAGCTCTTACTCCATTGCTTAGAAAAGCTAGGGAATGTGAACAAAAGTCCTATTTGGTATTTGAAATACAAAATATCAAATAATAGTGGTCTGAATATCTAGGATCTTTAGGAATCTTGCTTTGAATATTGCTGTGTGGATCAACCAGGCTTCATTACTGGGTTTAGATTCTTATATCCATACATGAAGTTTGCCATGAGGTCATAAATCAATTCCTTTAATTCCTTTACTTTTGTAAACTTCACTTTTGTCACTGATAAAATAAAAAGAAATATGCGTGTCTTCAAAGATGTCTTATATAGGCCATTTCATGCATATGGTATGGAGCTCAATTATCTTCGGTGTCTACCTCTGGTAATTTAGTTGCTTAACGAGGCTCATTAACCCTTTTAGAACATTATTTGTACTCACAACTATATTTGGAAGTAAATTGTTACATTACATACTGTAAGTATAACATTTTTCTGCCAGTGTTAAATGTTAAATAAAAAGCCCTAAATAAATAAATGTGGCATAATGATTGTTCATTTCCATCAAAACTTATTCTCACACAAATACACAAATAGGCTAGAAAATACTGTGTTTATTTCGTTTCATAGATCTATTTGTTTATGTTGGTTCTAATATACAGCATCACTCTGAATGAATTAGTGTTTTATTTAATCTTTTATAGGCTGAAGCCCTCCCTCAATTCTGAATTTAGAGTAATCATGTTGCTAGATAAGGATAGAGTGAAGGAGATGCTTGCTACATCCCTTTTTAATCATTCAGACCTAAAAGTGGAAAGTGGAGACACTTGCAGTTCACAAAGATAATGACTGCCTCAGAATTCACCTTTGTGCACAAAGTAGTTCAAGTTCATAAAAGGATTACTGCTCTTCACCACAAGTATCTTCTAGGGTGGCAGTATTTCAATATTTTATTAAACCTCCTTCTCTTCCTAAAAGTTCACCTTTGAATAAACTGGCTTATTTTATCTAATCTTTCTTTCTCAGGTATGTAGTTTTCTTCTTATATTTTTTCCCCTCCTGAATTTTCCTTTTGAATATGAGTTTAGCCTCAAAGTCACATACACCAGGGAGTTGTACTCGGCTCAATGCATCAGCTGGAAGTAGGGTCATTTCTACATGCACATTTTATGTGTGTTAGGAGAGCACTAAATAAAATTGAGTGGCACCAGCTATAAAACCTGCAGAACCCAGGGCAAACCAGCTCTCTGGATCTACATGCGGGGAGCAATCAGGTTAGTTCTTCTGAGAAAAAAGCAGTGGGCATGGAGTGGAGGGGGGAAACAGTACTCCAAGTACAAATACAGGTGAACCGAGTGAGTGCATGCTTAGGAAGCTCTCTTTCTGTTTAGGTGAGTAGAGAATTATATATACCTCATTTTAGCTTTAAAAAATTACATTAATTCCTCATGCTTCTGGAAGATTAAAGTTCTCTGGACATTCTTTCAATTTTCTGCTGTCCCTTCCTGTCTGTATCCAACTCATGTTTCGAGCCTCAAATGAAATGTCACATTGGTTAATGGTTTTAGTACTCTGCAATAGCAAGTGCTATCTTCCTCCTTCAAATCCCATACCCTACTGCTTGCTATTTGCTTACTGAGTTTAGCCTAATCTTTCACTTTTATGTATTTTAGTTACATTCGTGCCTGTACCTGCTTGGAGTCTTGGTCTTACTTTCCTCGGTAGATCTCTCAAGTTTTGGCATAGAACCTGCTACACAGCACATACTTAAGACATATTCGTTAAATGAATTGAGATGTTGCAAAAAATCTACTTTTTAAAAAAGATTCTATGGCTTACGGCAAAGTGAAAGATAGAGAAACGCTTAGCAGAAATTTGCATTATTTTTTTTCTCTCTCTCGAGGTTTTAGAAGGTTTTTATGGAACAACTATAATTCAAGAGACAGTGTTGCCCTAGCTATATTATTTCTGACCATTTTAATTTGAGCTGCTTTTTTTCCTTTCTTTTCTTTTTCTTTCTTTTTCTTTTTCTTTTTTTTTTTTTTTTGAGATGGAGTCTCACTCTGTTGCCCAGGCTGGAGTGCAATGGCACGATCTCGGCTCACTGCAAGCTCCACCTCCCGGGTTCACGCCATTCTCCTGCCTCAGTTTCCCCAGCTGAGCTGCTTTTTAAAAATAATTTTTGTCCCAACTATTCTGAATCCAGAGATACAACCACACATCAGTGGTATCATATGCTATTTTAATAAGTAAGTGTTCTCCTGCTTTGGCATTTGACACCATATTGAAATCACATGTTTATCTGTTTGAGTTTGTTCTTCAGAAAGAAAATATTGAAATTTGACATGTAGTGGAGAAAATTAAACTCCTACCTTAAGATGTTAACCAATGACCCAACCGTCACAGATTTTCCCACGCCTGAAAAGAAGCCCTAAGTATCTATAGGAGAATGGAATAATAATAGGAACAACTTCGTTTGCTGAGTACGGGGCTAAAATGGACTTCTACCCTTGCTTTCCAACCCCACTAGGTGTCCTTTCATTCCATTTCTTTTCTGAAGGATTTTTCTAAGTGGATCAGGGAAGGAATAAGTTACCTACAAACTCCCAGCTGAAGCACTATCTCTGGTAGCACGGGCTGAAAGCGCCACAGAATTCTTCCATGAGGATTTGCACGTACCTTCTGCCAGATTACACAGTGAAATTCCTTAGATCCCACCAAACATCTTTGCCTTTTTTGTTTTTTTTTAGATGGAGCCTCACTCTGTCACCCAGGCTGGAGTGCAATGGCGTGGTCTCGGCTCACTGCAACCTCTGCCTCTCAGGTGCAAGGGATTCTCCTGCCTCAGCCTCCTGAGTAGCTGGGACTACAGGTGCGTGCTACCACACCTGGTTAACATTTGTATTTTTAGTAGAGATGGGGTTTCACTATGCTGGCCAGGCTGGTCTCGAACTCCTGACCTTGTGATCTGCCCACCTCAGCCTCCCAAAGTGTTGGGATTACAGGCCTGAGCCACTGCACCCGGCCATCTTTGCATTTTCTAAATATTTCTGTGGTGCGTAAGCAGCTCCATTATTCTATGAATATTTTAGAGTTCTTTAACTGAGTGGTATATTCTCCAGGTAAGTATTCATTTTTGTGCAAAACTGAATTTTTTGGATAATGAAAGAGGAGACCTTGAGTGTATCCTAAGAAGCAAAATGGTTGTATTACCTCAGATTTTGGATTTTTCTAGTTTAGTTACTCTACGAAGTGGCATGGTCATAAGTGATGCTGTTTGGGGGTTCACTCCATGATGCCAATCTGAGGTACCAACGTCTTTCTTCTTTTAGTGATTATTTATGCTCCATTAGTGATAACTCTAGTCAAAACATCTTTACATCTATTTATATTTTCTGACTATATCCAAGGAACTTTCATATAATACCAGGGCCACAACTAGGGTTCAGGCCAAGGTTTTCCTCAGCAACTGGATTTCTAAAACAACTTCCTAAACATTTCTTAGGGGCTAGGGTGTATCTTCTAATGCAAATGTGATCACCATTGTTCTTCATAACACTCCTCAATAGAGTCTCTTTGTCCTCGCAGCACATTCCAAACATTTTTCCTTCATTCAAGGTTTTTCATCATATGGCTCCTTTGTTGTACTCCCATGCGTGACATTTTGTGCCCACTTCATCACGTGGTGTGTGGAGATGTATACACCTCTTTATTTTCACAGTAGATTGAGAAGTTCCTGAAGAACTAAATCTTATTCATCTTTGGGTTCCCATGCCCTAGTTGAGGAGTCACATAGCAGGGGTTCAGTAAATATGCACTAAATGGCTACCTTGTGCTGGAAGTCCTTACTTTCTAGAAGAAGGAATCATATCTAATTAGATGAACTAAATTGAAGGACACAGATACCCTCAGAAAAAATGTTAAGCATTAAATACAGATTTTCATTATTATTCTCAGTTAAAGTAGGAGAAACATTCACAAGAAACCATAAGTGGCCCCACGTTTTGAGACCTTTTGAGGCCTTATGGGGAGAGCCTCCTACCTTCTGCCACATCTCTGTTTTCCTACCTGAGGTTCTCCAGAATGTTTAGAACTACTTAGTTCTCAAGGATTACATCTCTTCTCTTCTTAGCTACCAGATACCAGGCCTATGTCTTTGGCTTTAGAGTACGATCATAATGTTATGAATATGAATAAAATCTGATCAGTAATCTCATAAGAAAGTACTTGCTTGCATCGTATCTACTTTGTGTGATAAAGCGTCTAAGAATATACTTTTCATACCAACAGAAACCATGACAGAATTCTCCTACATTTTACTGATTCCTCCTTCTCCAAAATATAGTTTCAGTGCAGGTAACTTTTCTCAATTTAATCAAGACAGTGAAAATAAATTAAAAAGAGGACTTTTTAAAGTAGGGTAGAAAAGGGGACATTTATTCAAATAATGCTATATACAACACTAAAGACATAAAGCCTTCAACTGAGGGAATTTGAAAATATATACACACGTAAGGATAGAAATATTATAACATACATTTGAAATGTATAAGAAAACATGAAATTTTGTAAGTAAGACATTATGGCTTGCATTTGCAGTTCAAGGAATCTTAAACAACTTGCAGTGCCTTGGTTGGCAGTGCCTTGGGATTCATCTACTACAGTTTTTTGTTGTTGTTGTTTGTTTTTTGTGTGTGTGTTTCTCAGAAAACTGGGTCTTCTAATCAAACCGGAAATCGTGAGAAAAAGAAAGGAGAGGAGAAAGGACCTAATAGAATATGTGTTGACCCTAAATTTGACAACAGCTTAAGCCCGGTGAACTCTTATTTGCTGTTCTTGATGCTGGGCTTCCTCCTCAGAATAAAATAGAAACATCTTTCAGAGGCTGGAAGACTTAGAAAGATCTATTCCATGTCCATTACTACAACATAATCCATCTCCATTCTCCTCCCCATCTGCAGTAGATACATCCAACCCCTTCCTGCCACAGACATTCCCCTTGTTTATTCTGCCTAGATCATTCTTCCCTCAGAGCTGTACAACGCTGACTCATTGTCATCATTATGTCTCAGTCTATGTGCCATCTCCTCAGAAAGAGACCATCCCCAGCCTCCTTAGATAAAAGGCGTCCCTTGGTTACTGTCTGTATTATTCCCAGTTCTTACCCTTGCTCTAGGTTGTGCCTTTTGGTCAAGAAGAATCTAGGCCTCCCTCTAAGACCAACAGCTGTTAATGTGGGAACCAGGGCTAGAATTTTGGTCAAGTGAAATTACTTCACCTGTTTTGGATTCTGTAGAGGTTATTGTTTGAGGAAATTTTTTAAAAAAGGAAGGCACATAGAATGGTTTAAGAAGAAAGCATGCATTTGGAATCAATATTTATGTGTAGTCGTAAGAAGAGAAAAAATATGAAAACTTGAGGAAAAATACATTTTTCTTAAAGGGCCTCAAAATATTTTCCTTTTCTATGCAATGTCCTTTGATCAAAACAAGCTAGTAGATGAAGACAGCGCAGTTTCTGATTCCCAATCACAACATGACCTCCTATAGATAAACAACCCAGGCAATCCATGAGCAGTTTAAAAATAGCTTGACATGGTCGGATTTGTGATAAATGCTAGATGGGATACAAACACTTCTTTATTCAAGAAATGCTTACTATGGGCCAAACATGTGCTGTGTCTTGCTGATATTGAATATTAATTACTGCCCTCCTGAAGCTTTTAGTTCAGAACAGTTATAAGAAAAAGTCTCATCCCAGAAGTCAGTTCATAGGCAAAACAAGGCAAATATATGTAACGTTACCAGAAAAATCTAAAGCTGATCTAAAGATTGTACTACATGAGCCAGAATAATTGAGCATTTTAACACAGAAAAGCATTTCAAAGAGCTCAAAGATGAAGCCAAGATTTGATATCTGGGTATCAGGTGAAGGATAGTGCCCCTGACAGAAAAGAACATAGAGGGGAAATTCAAGCTAATATCTAAGAAAAGATACGGAGGTCTTTTCTAAGCATCTTGAATTTGGGTGATGGCTGACAGCTGAGTGGAAATGGACCATGAAACGGTCATCCAAGCAGCCCTGGATCTGGGGAGTTTTGGGGTTGTAGTTAGAACTTTTAAAATGCATAATGTTAAGTAAGCAACATAGGATGGTATCTGGAACTTAATAGGAGTCCAAAATTGCTGTTAGAATTATTAGCATAGAATTTGGTTTTAAACATTGACTAAATTGAAAGGGCGAGCTGGGGGAGGCATGGTGCCAGTTAAATGACCAGGAGAGGCTGGACTCGGGACAGAAAAGTGTGCTTGACTGCACAGGAAATCAAAGATAATAGCACGGACAAGTACAAGC
Source organism: Mandrillus leucophaeus (assembly GCF_000951045.1). Lineage (NCBI taxonomy): Eukaryota > Metazoa > Chordata > Mammalia > Primates > Cercopithecidae > Mandrillus > Mandrillus leucophaeus. Next base: position 1,613,886 of record NW_012101388.1, on the reverse strand, counting down.
CCATGTAACTGGTATTCGAAGAATTACTGCTAAGGTTAAGTAAGAGTAAGTGCGTAACAGAAAGAGGACACTTTCCATTGGTAGAGTGAGAAAAATGAAACGAACGTAGTTGGAAATGATCTCTTCCCCCTCCTCACCCCTATGACAGAACACCCAGTCATCAGATTAAAACGAGCACCAGAGCAGGGGAAAACAAAGCGTGCTCAACTCCAGGGACTGCACCGTGCTCTAAAGAAAAGACCAGATCCCCTTCCTTCCTTTTTTCCTTCCTTCCACACCTTGCAAGGGTCCTCTGCCCCGCCCTGCGAGTAAATCATACACTTTGGAAGTTTTGCATTAGAGAGCCCAGCTGGAGAGAAAATTGTCTGCAAGAAAAAAAAAAAAAAAAAATAGAACTAGGGCAGTCCGAGGAGATTGAAAGGGCAAAACTATCAAGCAAGAAAACTGTAAGTTCTGATTAGTTTTATGACTTTGCCTTCATGCCTCAGGAGCTCAATTGATCACGGCTTTCACGACAGGCTAAGGTGGGTGTTAGGGGGGCAACTTGAAAATACCCTCAAAACTCTCCTCCAGCTCCGTGCTTTCAGATGCAAATGCCTCGCGGAGAGATGGATGGGCTGCAGCCCCTCCTACTTTCACCCCTCTTCTTTATTTTCCTGCGAAGGAATCCATCTGTACAGATCTGTCAGGCGGGAGGTGGAGGAGGGTGCGCGAGGGTGCGCGCGTGTGTGTGTGCGCGCGTGGCGGCCGAGCGGCTCCGTCTTCGCGTTCATTTCCAGTAGCCCCAACCGGGTCTCTGGGAGGCGCGGAAGTCTCAGTGGTTCCCCGGACCGGCCTCCGACTGCACTGACAGCGGGCGCCCGCCGCCCACCACCGTCGCCCTCTTCTCCTCCCTCTTCGGCCCCAGCTCCAGCGCGCTCTCTGCTGCTCTCCCGCGCGCCCTCTCGCCCTCTCTCCGGCCGCGCGCTCCCGCTGGCTCCGGACCTTGCGTCTCAACCGCCCGGGCGAGGCGGAGGGGCCCCTTTCAGCGAGCGGAGACAGCGGGCTCCGGGCCCCCGAGGCCGGGGCAGGGTCCCCGCGCGCCGCGGAGTGGGCTGTGATTGGAGGAGGAGCCCGTGCCGGGCGGGCCCGAGCAGGTGTCGAGCCGGTGCCTCCAGTCTGCCCCGCGCGCGGAGCTGCGCGCACTGGGTCCCCAAGAGCCCGCGGGAGCCCGGCAGCGGAGCGCACGTCCTTTCGGATGCACACGCCCGGGTCCCTGGCGTCTGACGCCGCGGGGAGGGCAGCGAGGCCCCAGGTGAGTGTGCCTGGCTGCGCGGGGCTGGGGAGGCGCCGCTGGGCAGATGTGCGCCCTTGCTGTGCGCCTTTGGAAGCAGGACTAATCAGTGAGCGGAGAGCGGGCGGGGATGTCGGTGCGGAGTTTCCCTTGGCGTCCCCAAGTTACTGCGTGTTGCCGTGAGACGTGGCTCTGCAAGGCAAGACAGGCTTGTGGACGGAGCCGGGGGCGTTTGGCCCGGAAAGCGGGTGTTGACAGACACCAGGTGCGACACGAGGAGTAGTAGTTGAGGGTAAGAGCAAATCCCGGCACTCTCCAGGTGCAGCGGCAAACATGGGCAGGCTGGAGCACTCTCCTCAAAGAGGAACACAAGCAGGCTCCTCCCTCGACCTCGGACTGATGGGGGCACAACTCCGCGCCGGCTGTGCCGCCGGGTTCTGCGGAGGTCTGAGGCTGGAAGGGGGTATGCGCCGCTGTGGGCAGGAGTCCTTTGAACCATCCGCTCTAGACACCTTTTACCTTTCGTGAAGGTGGAGCTCACCTCGGGGTGCCTTGCTTTTTTCCTCTGTAATTAGTATTCTGCTGATCTGGTTCATCTGCATCCTGCGTCCCCTTCGCCTGGCAGTACCTTAAGTGTGCGCTGGGAAAAGGGCGCCCTGCTTCTCTGAAGGCATGGTGGACTTCTTCATGGGTGCGCATGGTACACTGCTAGTTGCTGGTATTCAACCTTCCAGTGTGGATTAATGAGAAAAGACCCGTTGTTCTGTACCACTTCACGTTTTAGATCGTTAACCCTACGGATTTCTTAAATGTCATAGTTCAGGTGAGTAAAGATTGGCAATGAGTTCACCCAGCACTGGGCAAATGGCAAGCTGTTGAGAAGCCATCAAGGATTGGGTGTATCAAGGCTTTGGAGATCTGTAAACTGAACTAGGAATGTACTTATAACATCTTTTGCTTTGCAATAAATATCTTGCCTCTACTAGATCGTTTATTAAGTGAGACCTTTATGTAAGACTTGTCCTCATAATTTCTGTAACTACCAGACAGGTGTTCAGATCATTTTTCATAGAGAAGTAGATAAACAGAACTTTATACAAAAAAAAAAAAAAAACCCCGAAAAATGTAAGTGACTTGTTAATATATGGCCCTTGCCAAGTGACAAGTATGGTATGTATTTTTAAAAGCAGATAACACCTCACACAAAATATGTGTATTTTAAGAGTTTAGGAGCAGTAGCAGTCTTTTGCTAAAGGAAAGTTTGCATAGACACAATATCTAAATAGTTTTAAGAGTGTCTTAATAAAGGCAAATTGTTAGGGGAGAAAAGAGCTAAGAAAAAAAAAATTACATTTGAAGCTTTCAGTAACTCACCAAGAATTACTTCTTTCCTAACGAACTAGTTAGAGTTTGATTTACCTAAGATATTTTCTTGTTACTATATGTCAAGGGGAAATGCATGAAGAATCCTTTTCTTTCTCTTTAAGGCTATTTGGAACAGTATGAATTAAAATGCAAAAGAATTGAGGCAGGTAGGAAGACTGGCAACTTTGTGAAAGTCTTGCTTCTGTGTTAGTGTTTAATATGGAGTGGGGCAGCAGAGCAATTAGGTAACATCCAACGTTAATAGTCTTATCTGGGAAAGCTAGCCGAGTCTGTCTGAGGAAAGAAAAATAAAGAAAACAGTACTCAGTGGCACAGACCATCACCCTGCTAAAAGCTATTAAGGTTTGCAGCTTTAATAAAAGGGCATTGTGCATTTACAACGTGAGATATTATTGTAATTAAGGGCTGCAAGAGGTCATTAGAATTGTGTTAACAATCACTTGACAGACTCACAACTCTTCTTAAGTCTTCTTTTATTGATTTAATAGCACAGAGCTTTTTCCTTTCTTATAAAAGGATAATTGTAAAGCATCTATATTACTGCAATTTACCCTTGAATTGACTCTAGTGTTTAGTGTCCAATGAAGAAGAGAGGGTGGTGAGCACGCGGAGTTGGCCACTGTTCAGCCTTCCTTGGCCTAAAAATCAAATGACTGTCTCGCCTCGGGCACTGTTTCTTTACTGGTTTCCCTGTTATTCAGCATTTTGCTTTTTTGATGGCAAAGCTGATATAAACTCCTCAGAGTGTGTACTGATATGAGGAAGTGAATACATTTTTGTGTTGAGCAAATACTTTTTTTTGTCAGATCTTTCAGAAATACTTTATAAAATACTAAACTCACAGATTGTTCTGTGCTGTGGATATTTATTGCTGAATGATTCCAATCTTCCTGGGTTTTATAAGGTTTTACATTTATTGCTTTGATAGCTTGTATCACATCACGGTTCTCTCTCTTTTACACACACACAAATGTCTTTAACTTGATTGGAAGGCTTCATAGCCTTAGCTTAAATTGGAAGTTTCAGGAACTTCTAAAATAACTAACATGCATTAGTTGATTGCAAAGGGATTGAGATGGAAGCTTTTTCTTCCTTGGATGAAGGAATCAGATGCTACTTGGTGGGGTGATAAAGGGGAGCTGAGGACAAGGAAAGAAGACATGTGATCAGAGTCTTGTGTGTGACCATCTCCCCAGCGTCTGACAAGCAGAGAGGATCTAGCTGTAACCAGCAATACACGAGTGCCTCCTCTGGGGATTTGCTGGTTCTGCAGAAAGATACCCCTGCAAGCACTTCCCCCTTGTTATTCTGTGAGTCTCACAGATAAAATTACCAGTGCAAATGAATATGCAGACATCTGTCCATATCTTCATTTCAGACTATAGTATAGATTTTCATTCGGGTAGAATCTCTTTTCTGCTATTTTGCAAAGTGTTTATTGAAACCTGATGACTTTTGTTGAAGTCACATAAATCACACGTGGCACAAGGTAAATACAAGGGTAAATTAAACATTAAAGTTGATACAGCTAAGATTTCTTGTAAGAATAAATTATAAAAAAACTCTCTGGATATAATTTTACCATTTTGTTATTACATAAATCATTCAGAAAGATTGTGCCTTGTTACTTTGTTTACTTTTTAATTTACAAAGGCTTCTTCTAGTTAATTATAAACTCTTTTTTCCCCTTTTTAAAAATTCCTTTCACCCATGACAGAGGTTGTGCTTGGTTGAAATTGAGTCTGTAATCCACTTTGAGAAGTTTTCTTTCTATGTTTGATAGCCAGATGCACACTACAGGCTATGTGATTCATTTCCAGGGCCCCTGCCTGCATATTTAGGCCAGTTAACAGTAGGAGGTTGTGGTCTGTAGTTGTAATGTTATCTGGCCCGGGGAGCTAATGGATTTGATCACAGTTTCTTTACGTGAGAAGTCACATATCACAGAGAGTCCCCAGCCTCACTAATTAAAATGTAAAAAATTATACCTTTTAAGTAGAAAAGAGAGGGCTCTTTCATCAAAATTAAAATTATTGAATGTAATGTTAAACTTTAAATGGCATTCAGATGAAACAAATTAATGTTCATATATGACTGTACTGGAAACTGAAGATAGCAACATTAAGTTTAGGATGATTATAATGGGAATATCAGGAGCAAGCAGTCATCTCAAAATATAGGACTTATATCACCAACTGAAAGGGTACAACTGGAGTGATACTTATTTTGCCAAACAAAATGGCCCCATATATAGATTTTTCTGTCCTAACATACTGTCCTGAGTTGGTACCCTATTTCTAAAATGTTCGCTAGGCTGTTGTTTAAATTTCAGTGGAAATAGTTAGCTACCTTTTGTCATAATGTAGTAGGAAGTTATTTTTGGATTCCAGAGTTGTTTAGAAGGGAAAAAGCAATTTTAAATTTGGATACAGCTCACACTTCATTTTTTGCAAGATAGAAACATACAACCCTAGACAATAGGTTCCTTCACCCTTTCTTCTTCGTCTGCATTCTCTGCCCTTCTGTATGATAATTATGGTTACCATTGCCTCCTTAGAAAATTAAAACTTATGGTCATATAAAAATTTAAGTACAATCAAATCTACTTTGTTTGGCTTTTAGGAAAGATGGTTTCAAAGATCACACATTGCAAAAGCACTCATTAGCAGAATGAGCAATTTTTAACAAATACTTGAAAACACTCATTACATCCAGTTATGCAATGGCTATTGGATCAGTACCTAGCTGTGTGACCTTGGGCATTTCACTGGGAATCTGTAGATTTCCATTGTATTCAAAGTAAAGAAAGGGCTACTTTGTTTTTTTTAACATCTATTGCAGTTCAAACATGTCATCAATCTGTGGTTCCACCACTTTGGGAATCTTCAAACTTAAGGAGCAGCAGAATTTGAGGATTTTAAAATGTTTTTCCTCTAACATGAACCCTAATGAAAACCAAACTATTACATTCTTCAGTATTGAAATAATCTCCTCTTTGTTTATGTCTTAGACATTGTCCTGAATAGTGTGGCTGGTAGTGTTGTGGTTCCAAATAAAGTGTGGCTTCAGCTCTGAAAACACTCTGTCCCGGACTATTTTCTCTCTAGTGTTGTATTCTGACATCTGCTCAGTCATGAATGGGAGGGAATTAGAACATATTTTCCCCCTTTGGCATTCCCAAAAATGTATTAAGCGGTTCTACATTAAAAATAGGCAAAAGCAACAACGGATAAGTACTACCCTTTACACAAAGCAGACTACTCTAACTTTGTGGACTGGGATAAATCACAGGGAGGACGTCAGTGGTAACAGGTGGAAGCTGTACTGGGGACACGAGCAAATGAAGTCTTCAGAGAAGACAGTGGATGAATCAGGAAGCAATCTCTTCATTGAATTTAAATAAAACCATTGAATACCCAAGGAATTCCTAAAAAGAAACAGAGTTCTTCTCCCAGACTACACAAAACAAACAAACAAACAAACACACTAGTAAATAGAAGGTTGGTCTTAAAACATTGGTAATATCTTGCATAGTTCCCTTGCTGTGGAATGCTGTCATTTCCACGTTTAAACATGTGCATCTTTCACCTTACTTAGAGATTCATTAAAAACATGCTGCTGTCTAAATGTAGTTCATCCTTAAAGCAGTCTTGGAAATGATAGTTTACTCCCAATAGGTCAACAAGATTTTTTATATTTTGTTTCTATTATTCCGACTGTGATTTCTTGTACTCTTATGTTTCATAGGTCAGCCAACAAAATGTCTCAGGGAATATCAGTTAGATTCTGGAGGTGTTTGTCAGTCAACCATTATGGATTTTTTGATTCTTGTAGATTATTCTATTAAGTACACTGACAGTCCTCAAATGTCATTCCTACAGTTGTTTTTCTAGAAAATGCAAATAATTGAATTTATTTTCAGACTGCCATGCTCCATCTAGTCATAAACTATACCAATTTTTAAAAGAGAGGCATAACTTCTTTAAATCAGCGTTACCAATTGACAGTAAGCTGTGTGTTAGTGTGGTATATATTAAGTATATTTCAAAACAGTTTCAGAAGACATGAATCTGAGGCAGACTCCAGACAGCAGAGAGCATGAGCAGCTGCTCCTTGCCTCGAATTTAGAGAAACTTTGGTGGAATGTGGTCTTTAATTGTGATAAGTCGTTGCTTATTTATATTGGACTGCAACAAACATTCCAGTTCAACTTTGAGTGCCACAAAACCAAAAAGAATCCTATATTTCCTTTAGTATAACTAATAGTTAGATATTATATTACATGTTATTTCTAGAAAGCATACAGCACTGTGCACTTTTTTAAAAAGCAGTCTAGAACATATGAATTAATTGGCAATTAGACATGTTTTTAAAACTACTCTTGTGGTGATATGTTAATGTGCAATGGCTGAATATGATGTATACTTGTTATGTTTTTAGCATGCTAACTTTAAATGGAACAAGTTCTGGAAGACTTGCAGTTTTGCTGATTAGTAATTGATACGCTAATGCATAACAGTTTTGTTTTTTTTTTTTTTTTTTTTGCATAGAAGGACCTTTAGTCATTGTTTATAAGTATGAAAACACCATTTGATTAAGAGCACAATAGTCACTTGACCTGTTAAAAGTGGTTTCCTAGAGATGTCAAGTGGAGTAGAAATTCCAAGAAAACTTTATAGTAATGAATTTGTTTTGGTAAAATAACATTAGCTGTTAAAGTTAAATGGATAATAAACAGTCTACTTGAAACTAATACACTGCCACTTAGTTTAACAAAAATAATTGGAACAAAATGGTAGCATGATCAAGCGATTTAATATCAAATGAATGTTGATATAGTAAATACTGCCTAAGGGATTTTTACCTCTTCTTTTTTCTTTTTGCTTCAGTTTGTTCAAAATATATTTTTCAGTGTTTCATTTTATATTCTGATGATTAAGGTCTGTTATACTCATCACAGTACTACTTGTGATTTTCATGTATTTCAGTTTGTAAAACATGGGAAAATATTATAAATTGTTTTTTAAAATATAAGTTTTAGCCTTAAAATATCAGAGTAAATGAAATCATTTTAAATCTTCATCAGATTTTTTTTTCTTTTTCAGATTAATCATTTATCAAGTAGCGCACTACTCCCTCAGACATCTGTGATTTACCTCTGTGCCATTCTCTTTCCCAGATATAACCTGTTCTTCTTGTTTTTCTCTTCAGAAATGTTCCATCTTGTTCCATATTATTACTGTCCAAAAGTTGATACAGATCTGTGGACATTCTTTCAACTGTATACCCATACATATTTTATATTCTTTCCTGCACTTTTAAAAAGGACTAGTGATAGTGACGAGGTCAACTCTCCAAACCACATGCATGGATGCAGAGTACTCATTTCTTTCTGATGTGAATCTTGTTTTTAACTCCTGTATATGAAACTCAGATGGGAAAGGAGGTAGAAGAGAGAAGATAAACCACATAGACTTCTAAAGAGGGATGCAATGTATTTGCTTTAGGGCACAGATTTGTGAGACAATATGTAATCCATTGTGAAAAGTCAACAATTTGTTACTCTGTACTCAAGTTCATTTAAATATAAGAAAAGTTATTGTAGTGGCTTTCTACATGTTGATATTTGTGAGAATATAAAAAGCCTTATAAAGAGGTTATATAATATATGACAAAATTCTCAAGTTTAAGTTTGGGTTACTTCTGGTTGACAACCACAAAGAACTATAGGCTTTTTAAAATAATGCTTCAGAGCCCTTATTTCTCTCATGATACCCAGCTCAGGACAGAATGAAATCAGTTGAACTGCTATACTCACCTTTCTCTTGAAAATGAGATTTGATTGAAAAGGAAGGCAAACATTCGTGAAAGACTGATAAGGAAAGGTGACACCTGACCTGAGGCCGTGCGACTCTTCCGCTGCTATAGAGGACATATGTTCCTGGCAGAGTTGGTTACTGCCAAAAATACTGGGGAACACATTACGAAACATCATCACTTCAGATCACAATGGTTCACACACTATTTTCTGATTTTCGAAGTGCACTCCACAAAGGGTATGACAGGTACATTTATCTCAAAAAAGAAAATTTCATCCTCTAATAATATACACAATGCCAGTTAAATATCCTTGTGCACTCTGGTAGAATTTGGATCAGGGTAAAGATAATTTAGCTCAAGAGGTTGGCAAATACTTCAAATACTGCAGAGAAATATAATGGAATTTTCTTGAAAGTGATTGTGACTTATGAACATGGTTGACTTACCAAGGAATTTGTATCTTGACTTGTTATATGGTTAACTTTTCATATTAAAAAATGAGGTTGATCATAATGAAAATGAGCATTGCATAGTTTCCGAATGTCAATTATGTGCCTACTTCAGTCTTAGATGCTACAGATACAACGATAGGGTGGGTCTCCTTCTTCATCAAGGTTGATGTTTGTACTAGCTGCTTTTAAAAACTTTTGATTAAAATGAGTTGTACAATTATCAAGTATCTTCCCTTCACAGACATTATTTCAATGACTTTAATGTCACCCATGCCATGTTCTGTAACTCTCTTCTCTTATATGTTCTAGCTAGTTTGATAAATCCCCAGTCTTGTTGAATGGAAGAGAAATAATCTTCAAGAGCAAGAAGAGTATATTAAACACCTCTTCTTAAAGTGAATGTTGTATTTTATAAGCAAGTCAAATGTTTCCTTTACATTCTGCCCATTATCTTGTTTTTTTTTTTTGTTTTTTTTGTTTTTTGTTTTTTTTTTTTTGAGACGGGATCTCTCTCTGTCACCCAGGCTGGAGTGCAGTGGCACGATCTCGGCTCACTGCAACCTCTGCCTCCTGGGTTCAAGCGATTCTCCTGCCTCAGCCTCCCCAAGTAGCTGAGATTACAGGCACCTGCTACCATACCCAGCTATTTTTTTAATTTTTAGTAGAGACAGGGTTTCACCATGTTAGCCGGGATGATCTCAATCTCCTGACCTCATGATTTTCCCACCTCGGCCTCCCAAACTGCTGGGATTATAGGCATGAGCCACAGCGCCCAGCCCCCATTATCTTTTATTATTAACAATATGTATTTTATCACAGCTTTAAAAGAGCTAACAAAATCAATTTTACATAATTGTCAAAAAGTAGAAAAGTAGGACCTGAAAAAATTATAGACTTTATAAGATAATTGAGTTCAGCTGCTTCATTTTGCAAATATGGAAAATAAAATCCCAGAGCGATCCAAGGTCATACAGCAAGTGGTGGAGCTCGTAGGACAGTGAATCCTGTGATCTTATCCCTAGTCCAGACTGTGTGCTTTGTTCCTCATCAGTAAACACCTAGTGAACTAAAATAAATTTCTCCAGTTCTGATATTTGTGTTTGATTTCTAAAAATTACAGAAGGCGTGCCTTTAAGAAATAAAGGGTTATATATAGCACTTTGGCGCCTTTGTATTCATCTTGATTTTTTGATTTATGACCATATGGTTCTCTGGAACCAACTACAACTATCAAAATGCTTTCACTTGGTGTAAGAGTTGTCTAAAACATTTGAACATAGATAACATTCCAGTGAAAACTAACATCAACCCATAAACTAATTTTAACATAGCCAGTTTCAAACTAAAAATATGATAATAATCCCAAGAGCTGTTTAAAAACACATTTTTGATTGCCAGGCACTATTTTTGGCATCTCATGATTTGCTCATTTAATCCTATGAAGTAGGTGCCATTATTACTATCTTTGTTTTATAGATGAGAGACTTAAGGCTTTATTTCTGGAACTTCTTAGAATTGAACTTGTTCAAGATTAGATAGTTAAGACATGACTGGCCCAGAATTTGAATCTTTATCCAATGCAGACACCAAACAGTCTTTACTGGTAACTAACTCCTCAAGTATTGAATTCCAGAAGCTCATTTGCTCTTTAGGTTTTCAGAAGTTGAATGTATTGTCACTCTCTGAAACAATGTTACCACATCCACTCAAAACATAAAGTAGCCTAAATGATATAATTTTGCTCTATTGCATCTAAAAAATATATTATCTGGAGCCAAAGTGTTTATGTCATTGTCTTTAAGAGATAATTCATTCTCTTGAGAAGAGTGGGTGAAACTGGAACTGTTCTATGGCCACAGGCTTCACATGCTTGTCTCAGCCACCTGACCAGAACTCTAAACCATCCCTCCCTATCCCGGGGAGACTGGTTTGCCACTAGTTGAAGGAAGAAGCTACATGACTTTGCCCCTTCCCATTCTGTCAGCCATTCCTACTGAAGACCACACTTCACGATTCTCGTCTCATTACTGGACTAATCTCTACGCTAGTATACCATGTCCAGATCAAAGTTTCAACACCTCCCTGCCTTTTTAAACTATAGGATGCATGCCTTTCAGGTGGGTTAGTCAGACCTGTCTACAATAAACTTTCAACTTAATTAAAGTACCTATATTGAAATACCAAGGAATGATCCCAAGTTACTTGTTCTTTATAAGTCAAAGTCTAGAACAACTGGCCCTCTAGGGTGGTTTCTAAGTGGAATAAATTTATTTTTGATCCTTGGATAGGGTATCTGGATTTGGGGAGATTGTGTTCTCTGCACAGGCTGCAGTTAATGTGCTCTAATAAGAGTTACCATTCTGGTGGCTCTCAGGTACAATAATTAGATGAACATTGGATTTTTCTTAACTGCCCTCTGGAATATCAAAACTTTATAGATATATATTTTTAAATGTATGCATTCATTTTGACAGTTCATTGCACAAAGTCATTGGACACTGTTCTAGTTGTGTGAACTATTTAAAAATTTGATAAATTTGTATATATGTATATATTTATTTCACATTTCTTTTACTATATATAGTATTTTCTTAAGAAATTTGACTATCAAAAGTATTTTTTTATTGCATAACAGACAGTCCTCTTACACAAGGGACAGTTAGAAAGACTGAAAAGCTTATGAGGATAGTGCATTTTCTGCCTTAACGGGGAGACATCTTTTGGCTTTTGGCTTTATATTCTCAACGCTATATTTGTCTCCCTAAAACAAAACAAAACAAAAAAAAAAAAACAAAAAAAACAGAAATAGGCAAATGATACTTTTTTGCCTTAATTATTCTATTGTTGATTTATTTATAGGAAGTAAAATGAATTCCTAAACCAAAGTGCAACATGGTGAGTTAAGTGAGCATTTTGTCATAAATTCTCATTCCTCTGTGTTTTAGGGGTGTGTTCGAAAGTTTATTTTGTAGCTGATTTTATATCTCTTGCATAATCAGAATTCTGTAACTGAAATAAATAGACATTAGAATAAAAGGGCTTTTCCATGCTTCTGCTAAAGCACCTCCTGGGTGCATGCCAACAATGAATGGGCCTCACAAATACAGCTGAGTTTTCTTACTCTTCTGTTGGTCAACGTAATTCAGTTCTATCAATGTTTATGTAGGGAGGCCCTACTATGCACAACTCATGCTTCAAGATGCTCAATAAATAATTGTAAAATAGCAACTAACCGCAGTGCAATAGCATAAGCTAACATGCTACACAGCATACGTGACAATAAGTTCGAAGGATGGAAAATGGAAACTACTGAGCTTTTCAGCTGATCACAATCAAATCAGAACACATCAAAACAGCTGGTGTTCTGTGACTCAGAATCAATCAACCAGTTTCACATCACCTCATACTTCTTTATTTCTCTTTCCAGTTTCACAGAAGAGATTTAAACCAGCATATGTCCTTCCCATTTGGTTAAATTTCTGCTTCGAGTTGCTTCGCTTTCACATTCTAATACCAACGAATGAAAATCACTGTAATATAAAATAAAAAAAATAAAGGCTAACATTAAAATGATTTTTAAAATGATGCTGCTACATTTGTGTAAAATAAACCATATGCTCAAATAAAATGCCCTAGAAGAAAAGTGATACTTTAAAGTAGTGTTATGAAATGAAGATAATTCTGCATCAGCTGTATTGATGTAATTCACAAATATAGCAATGTTTATTATAATTTTCTAAGTATATAATATTTTAATTATACAAAAATGATATTTGTATAATCTTAGGAAATTTGTATAGTCTTAAGAAAATCAATAGTAGGCTAGTAAATGAATGCTAACTATTATTATGTGTTTTGGTTCCTGACACCAGCTCTTCTCTTTGTTCTGATAGGTACTTATTACACCATTCTTTGGCGAAGGCTATTCAGCAGTGGTGACCTCTTCCAATCCAACACTCTACAAATTATTATCTCTGGACTCCCAGCTGACACCCTGCCGGAGGCAAGAGCTACTAAGCCAACTGGAACTGTGCCTTTTCTCTTGTCAAGGTTTTTTTCTTACACAGGAAAAAGAAAGAAAAAAAAAAGATGAAGTTGGGCAAAGTGGAGTTCTGCCATTTTCTGCAGCTAATAGCTCTTTTCCTGTGGTTTTCTGGGATGAGTCAAGCGGAACTCACAAGGTCCAGATCAAAGCCCTATTTCCAATCAGGGAGGTCCCGGACCAAGCGCAGCTGGGTGTGGAATCAGTTCTTTGTGCTGGAGGAATACATGGGTTCAGACCCCCTCTATGTAGGAAAGGTAGGGTATGTGACCTTTCAAAGTTATAAATGATTATTGTCCATGTCTGTGGTTGGATGAAAAACTGCTATACACACACACACACACACACACACACACACACACATACACATATATATTTTTTGCTATGGGGATGATAAATACAAGACATCATTTCTATGAAAGACTTAATGAAGGTTTTTGGCGATAGCCACTGCGAAGTTGTAATCAGGGTATAATACTTATTACAGTGAAGCTGTATCTTAGGGAATGATGCTTCATTCCTAAAAACAGATGAGGATTCTACAGAGCCCTAGTTTACCATGGTTGTAACACACTGATAAAACTGTCGTTGCCAAAGTAGAGCAAGACTATTCACAAAAAATGAAGAGTGGTAGGTTCTTATAGCCAGTTGGTTTCAGCTGCTGCTTTTGGGCTGTTGTGAAAATGATGTCCATGCTAACATTCGTATTTAGATATCCTTCCCTCATACTTGCAGTGGAAAAACTGCAAAGTGAAACTATTGAGCCTAATGTTTCTAAATTATGAACCATTCAAACCCACTTTTCTTAGCAATCTTGTTTTGATGGGGTGTGTGTGTGTGTGTGTGTGTGTGTGTGTGTGTGTGTGTGTGTGTGTATTTTAGGTTGCTTTAAACATTTTCCTTTGGATTAAAAATGATGGTGGACAGATGTCTGTTAGAAACTGTATCAGACAAGTGATGGGCAGTTCATGCTGCATTTATTTATTGCGTGGCCAGGTGTTAGCTGGATAGACATTGTTTCTCACAGCTTCCTTCTGTCTGAATATTTGAGAAGGAGATTTTCATTGGAGAACTTCCTGAACCAAAAGATGCTTCTAGAAAGCATGACCTTTTCTCTGCCATTTGACCTATCATGTTCCCAGTTCCTGGTCTACTTCTGGTTCAGTTATTTTAATATTTGTAAAGGCCTACTGAGTCTCTCAATTTGGTACTGAGTACTGGTGAAGGTTTTCTAAATAGGGTATATTAGCAAGAAATCTGTGCCTCTGTATTTTTACGCTTCATTCTGTCAGTTCTACATTTGTCTTCCTGGTAAAATGAAGCATAGCTACCTAATGAGTTTATCTACAAATCAATTTTTCAACTTTAGAAGGTAGAGGAATAATCTTGGTGATTTACTCCATGGGTCCTTTTCTTCATTTGAGCGCACCTTAAGTAAGGGCAAAAATTATTTTTGTTGATGAGCATCTACATCAATCAAGGTAATCTGTATTATATTTATTATTTCATTTTAATGTCTCTATATTTTATAAATACTGACTTTTACTGCCTTGTAAACAAAAGGATAATAAGTTAAAGGCTTCTAGGGATGTGAATTAGGATTTTTTTTTTTTTTTTGGTCCAGTTATAGCATTTTCCTACCTAAGCTTATGTAAATACAGAGGTGTTTTGTGTACAAATATATATTTTTATAGCCATTCTACCAGTAACACCATCATATTTACTATACTTTTATATGCTAAATTTCTGTCTCACTCTCTTTTTACTTGTTTTCTTATAAAGAAATTGAGAAGGTAACCATAATGATCAGGATTTGATTAGGAAACTAGCTCTTAATTTCATTCATTTTTAATGGACATTTAACAAAGTCATCTAACTTTCTTAAATGGACAGATCTGTAATATTCAAGTAACGTATAAAAGGAAGTAATAGTTATTAAGCAAAATCATATTTTGTGACAATGTAAAATTTTCTAAAAGCAGCAAAAATGTTTCCAAAGTAAATGCCATTTAATTTGGTGTTAAATGGAGTTGCTTGGGTGAAGTTGACATTTAAAAAATCAATATAGTTTTAAAATTTAAGTGCCCTTCTTTTGAATTTCACAACCTTCACATAATAATTCAGAATGCTTATTCCATAAAACTCCTATAAGTCCATTTAAAATTATGAAGAGATATGCCCCTATGTTACTTAAATTCCGTATACATACAAAATTACTGGGCAACGGTGTTATTTTTCTAAGAGAAATTGTGTAGTTAACAAGAAACATTATGTACTTCCCTTTCAAGTAATCAAAGAAGGTCACTTATATTTATATGACAGAAATTAGTTCATGTTTATCTTTTGCATGCTGTATATTGGGAGTTCAGTGTCGCCTTTCATAGTAAATTGTCCAGGATGGAAATGGATTTAAGTTTCTTTAAAATTGACTAAAATACAGAAAAATGGCTGTAACATAATTTGAGATGGAGGGAGAATTTATAGACAAGAGAGACAAATACAAGGCCTTACAGGAACAATTTTCATATATCCTTGGAAAAAAGTGGCAGAGAACTTGAGTACTATAGATTTTGTATTTGAGATGATGAAATTATCCTTTTTATTAATAATTTGGTGGTCTGAATAAGCAGAGATATAACAACTTTGACTTAAGTACATTTTTTATTACTTGGGTAAATAGACACATTTTCTTTTCTTTTCTTTTTCTTTTTCTTTTTTTTTTGTTAGTTTGGGGAGGTGATGTCTATGCCCAGAAATGTTTATAGGACAGAAAGAACTAAAAGTTATAGAAGAAGATGTGAAGAAATGGCTGGGCAGATAATCATAGAAAGAAAAGAAAGAACCTAATTAATCAGTGCTTTTCACAGATGTATATTCAACCTAGGCTAGTTAGATGGTCACACTCTTAGTCATCCTAACACAATCTAGCTATTTGGGTAATTTGGAAAATATGGGTGATGACTTTGATACATTTTATACCTTAACTTGATCACATAATGGATAACTACAGTATGTGTCAAATTGACATCATTTTTATTTTCTTGCTCTACCACTTTCTACTAGTTGTATAACTTGGAGGCAAGTTGCCTAATATCATTAAGTTTAAGTTTTCTAATCTCTAAAATAGAAAAATGGTATCCACAATTCAATTCTGTTACTGAATAAATCGATTAAAATATTTATGACATTCAATTACTCTAGACATTATTATACTTTATATTTCACTACATATTATAAATTAACTTAGTTGTGGATCATCTATTTTGTTACATGTCAAATGTTATCTGTGTGGTTCCTCAGATGAAAGCCAGTATTATTTTATGTTCTAATAGTGTTTATATTTATTCCAGTTAATTATAGGAATGTCTGTTCTGGGGGTGCTTAACAATGCAGCTTTTAGAAATTATTTATATACGGTTAAACTATGGTGGAGATATAATTAATGGGTAAAAAATTCAATCCTTAATAGAAGAACTTCAAATGTTAGAGAAATTATGCCTGTGAGTTATTTTAGACTTTCAAATTTCGAGTCCATGTTAATGGCAAGTGAGCAGCAAGATCAATTAAATGACTCTTCAGTCAATAAAATTTGGTCATTAAGACATTGAAGATAATGAGGCTATAATATGGCTTTCAAGCATATTATTTTAGGTAGTTTACTGAGTTGGTTTTTACATATGATAACCAAAGACCAAAGTAGAACAGTCTGTTGAGTGGAACCAGGAGTGCTTCTAGAACCCATACTCAGGAACCACCAGGGCACAGACTTCTGGGCTATGCTAGACTCTGATGGTGCAACCTTTGTCGTTAGCTTCCCATCATTTTCTTGTGAAATAAGTTGATAAACCCCTGACCCTAAATGTATAGACTGAAGGAAGGAGTCCTTGGGTGTTACTCTGAGTTCTGTTTTGAAAAATAATAGTGCCCCTTTCCTTGCATGTATGTTTTAATTACCACCATGCCTGTTTTCTTGTTTTTATATGGGAAGAAGGAAGGGGGGAGGATCCTGTCTTTTCTCCTTTTCATTTATATCACCCCTCCCGTGGTTATTTACGGTACGTAGGAGGTCACAGTTTCCACCCATTTCATTGGATCACACTGCATTTTTTCAGCCCAGTCTTTTACTCACCTTGGCATTACTCACTTAATGTCCCCTTGTCCCCTAATTATCCGACGGAAAAAAAAAATTGTCTACAAAACCACTCAGCCTCTGTTCCGGGTATTAAGTGTTTTTCATCTTTCCTAACTGTAATGGGCTGCCAGCTGATCGCTGTGCCCTAGGCCATTACTTTCACTGAAATGTGTGCTTCGTGCCTCTTCCACAATCGCTCCCCTAGCTGTTAACATCACTCTTGCTTTTTTTTTTTTTACTACTCCCCTTTTTTCCCAGCTTATTCAGGGAAAATTTATACCTATTACCCCAGTACGAATCAAATACATAGAAATGCAGTTTGCAGGACTGGCTTTGCTTTAAATTTAAGCTAACTTGGAAGTATTGGTGAGCATTTTGAATGCATTTAATTATACTTCAGCTGTATCTCTCACCAAGAAATTATCTACCTCCTGATATCTAAAGATACATTCAGTGTTCCAAAAAGAAAGTTTCATATTGAAAATAGATTGTGTTTATTTTAAAAAACTTGGGTTACAGATTAGATTCCTTAACTGGAAAATTTTATATTAGATACAGAAAAGGTCAATAATGAATGCCAAGTATGAGCAACAGGAGAGAACATAGTCATCATAGTAACATTTACAGGTTATAGATTTTGTTGAGAAAAGACGAACAGGAAAAGTGTCCTCTGAAAATGTAGATTGCCTAACACCAGGTCAACTCTTAGAAGAAAACAAAGACAGTTTATTTTTTCTAGTAATGAGTAGAAACCCCATTTTCATAGTAACTTTACAACCAGAGTTAATTTGTAAAGGCACTTGTTCTTTGTCAGTTTGCTGATAGACGTGTGAAATTCCTGGTGATTTCAAAAGAAATTTGGACACGGATCAGCTCTATCAGATGCAAATAAGTTCAGATTTTTAGAAATACTTCTTGGCAGTTATATTTAGCTCTTATAATGCTCTAATAAACGAATCAATTGTCATTTTGTTTTATTCTTACCATTTTGTAAATAACATGTTAGGTTGTGCCACTAAAATGCGGAAACCCACCATTTATTCAGCTTAATATGGCTAATTATCTTAAAAAGTCATCTTAGTTCAGAAATGAAGGTTATAATTACCGAAGGCTTTAACTATACAGCTAAAAGTTGGACAGAATGGAGGACTTTCAGTTATTTGCCTGATTATAGCCGAACTAGATACTCTAGATTGGACTCCACATTTCCTGATTGTCTATGTATTTTGATCAAAATCATTTAAAAACTCTGCCTTTTTAACCATGTTTGTATTTATGTGCAGTCTACTTGCCTCCTATTTTGTGATTAAAACAGCAAACATTTTCAAATACAGTCTATATTAGTTGTGTTTTTTTGTTCTTGTTGTTTTGAGATGGAGTCTTGCGCTCTCACCCAAACTGGCTTGCAGTGATGCAATCTCAGCTCACTGCAGCCTCTGCCTCCCGGTTCAAGCAATTCTCCTGCCTCAGCCTCCCCAGTATCTGAGACTACAGGCATGTACCACCACACTTGGATGGGTTTTGTAGTTTTAGTAGAGACGAGGGTTTCATCATGTTGGCCAGGCTGGTTTCAAACTCCTGACCTCGCGTGATCTGCCTCCCAAAATGTATATTAGCTGTGTTTTAACATTGTATTTATTTTGAGGTTTTAGGTGCAAAGGACAAGATATAAACTGAAATGATGATTGAGTTTTTTCTCTACAAAGTGCACTGTAATTGTTTGGACAGGCTTTATGTGCATTGCTCATAGATACAGAGTCACGGGATCTGCAGCCCTCCGTGACTCACCAGGATACACGACAGATTGGATAAGCAGCAGGACAGTCACTGAGACTTCACTGGGTTGAGCATATGTAGGCAAGGACTATATTGGGAGAAACTGGGTCCTCATTGTTTTGTATGATTTATATTGATTATATGCCTTAGGTTGATTACCTGAGAGAAACACTAGTTTGTACAAACATGGTTAACTTTGTATCCAAGAAAATCTGTTGTGTGCTGCTAAACCTACCCTCTGTGTTTTCTTTCTTCTTGTTTTCCTCCTTTTTATTTTCAAATATTTATCACATACTTATACTGTGATTGATAATGTGCTAGATAGAAGCATTGAAAAATAAACTCGTTCATACAATTCACAGTCTGGTTGATAAGCCAAGCAGGTAACCCTATGACAGTGGATAGCAGTAAATCCCAAAGCTAACCAACAGCTGTGGAGGTGGTTACCACAGAGGAAGAACTCACAGATCTAAGAACAAATGCTTGCATGAGGACACCTGGTGCACCTCTGTGATTTTGTATCTTTTTCATACAATCTTCAAATCAAAGTAAAAGCAAATTATCTTCTTAGAAAATAGGGCAGAGTTTTCTAAAACTATATTGACAGAAGCTTTATATGGTGGAAAGATCAGTAAGCAGAAACTCCAGGTTAAAGTAGCAATCTTCTCGTTATTTTAAACACAGCCCTGAAACAATAAGTTTTGATTTTCTCATCTGTAAAATGTGATCAAATTGGTAAAGTTTTAAACTTTTTTATTTTGAACTAATTTCAAACTTATAAATAACGTTGCAAAGTGCTATTCTCTAATCCAGCTTTTTCAAATGGTAATATCTTACCTGACTACAGCAATTATTTAAGCTAGTAAATTAACATTGATACAATACTATTTACTAATTAACAGCACATAATCAAAATTTGCCAGTTGTTCTAATAAAGCATTAAATACTTGTTTCTGGCAGGAACCAATTCAATATCACACCTTTCATCTGTCCTGTTTACTTACATTTTCCAGTCTGGGATAGTTCCTTGGTCTTTCGTTGTCATTCTGACCCATAATTGGGTAGAACATCTTGTAATATAACCCTGTCTCGTGTTTCTTCTTAATGCATATGTTTCAGGGAATATATTTTTGGCAAGTATAAGACAGAAGTGATGCTTTTCTCTTCTCACTGTATCACGTCAGAAGATAGAAGTTGCTGACATGACTCATTCATAATGATGTTGAGTTTGATCACTTGGTTAAGGTGGCGGCTGCCAGGTTCCTCCATGGAATGAACATTATCTGGAAGTTCTAAAATCTTGAAAGAGATAGAAAATAACCTAAGCTCTCATTACAGATGGGAATAAATACTACTGCTGGTTTGAGGGAGGTGCAAGGGTTGATTCCGTACAATCTGTTGTCCATGTTTAGAATGAGGAGTGTGAGCCAGATTTAAAATCTGTAAGACAGTTAGGTAATGTTCATAATTTTATGCAGCAATTGACTGTTTCTCAAAAATGCATCGATTTAAGATGTCAAAGGGCAATTGATTTTGCTTATTTTTTTTTCTGAACCATGCAATAATATTCTTTATAGTCCAGAATTGCAGGAAAGTTTTCACTAATATAGAGTTAAAAATAAGAGCTTTCTCCGCACATTGCCTACAAAATGGAAAGAATTGTTTTGCATTGTAAGGTTGGGCTCCAAATACTTAGCCATTGTAATTACAAATGAAACATTGTTTTGGAATAATAAACACTTATAATCCTATAAGTTAAAGAACTAACACAAGACATTACAATCTGATGTATTACATTTTAATATATTCACAGGGTTGAAATCTAAACAACTCATAGAATTATATTCAACGTTGAAAAAAATTAGTAATGACAGTTTCTTCTAATTATTCTTGTTTAAAACTTATATTCCTGTTGCCTCGTCAGTAATTATTAAATCTTTAGAAAGCCTTGTGAATTAGAAAGGTGTCGTTCTTATGTTAGAGTTCAAGTAATGTATATGTTTGGTAATAAAATAAGTAAAATAATGGAACAGAATTAGAATTATAGTGGAGAAGAGCTAGAAGGCATATCAGATGTCTACAATGAATAATTATCATTTTTTAAAATCTTAAAATTTTAGTAGAGTTAGAACTCAAATTAATACTACTCTGTCATAATATCAACCAATCGTATTTTGAAGATAGATATAATTTCAGTATTGTATTTGTCTGTTCTGGTTTCCATAACAAAATATCAGATTAGATAACGATAGAAATTCCTTGCTCATAGTTCTGGCTGAGAAGTCCACAATCAAAGTGCCAGAAAAGTCAGTTTCTGGTGGTGCTTTTTTCTTGGCTTGAGGACAGCACAGCCTTCTCCATGTCCTCATATGGCAGAAGAGAAAAATTTCTTACTATTTTAATGAGGCTATCAGTGTTATGGGATTCAAGTCACAACCACATAACCTCATTTAACCTTAGTAAACTTGCAGAAGACATACCTACAAATCAGTCACATTGGGAGTTAGGGTTTCAGCTTATGAATTTTGAAGGGTGGAGGGTCATGACTCAGTTCATAGCAAGTACCTAAATTCATTATAATTCATAGGAAATGAATGAATAACAATTAATTGTTGACAATACTAATGTAATCTATAGTTTAGTTTTAACAAGTAGAAGTTTACATAGCAGTTTCAAAAATGTATTAGAGCCGGACACAGTGGCTTATGCCTGTAATCCCAGCATTTTGGGAGGCCAAGATGTATGGATCTCTTGAGGTCAGGAGTTTGAGGCCAGTCTGGCCAACATGGTGAAACCCCATCTCTACTTAAAAAAAAAAAATATATATATATATATGTGTGTGTGTGTGTGTGTGTGTATATATATATGTATATATATAGACATCATCGCCTGTGCCTATTGTATTCCCAGCTACTTGAGAGGCTGAGGAAGGAGAATCACTTGAGCCCCAGAGGTGGAGGCTGCAGCGAGCCAAGATCATGCCACTGCACTCCAGCCTGGTCTACAAAATGAGACTCTGCCTCAAAAGAAAAAAAAAAAAAATACAGTATTAGAAAAATAGTTTAACTGAAGGTTTAGAAATTTTACCCATGTTTGCTTCGTCAACTATAGGTCTCAGGCCAAGAGCCTGAGAATTACCTTCTGTCCTTTTGTCATGCAAACAAAAAAGAAAGAGCCAAAAGACATTGGGGGAAAACAAACCAGTATGGGGAGGCCATCTACATTTCTAGTTAGGCTAGAATCTTTGTCTTTTGTAAGATAAATGCAGAAGAGTAATTTCTCAAGATGGGGCTGTGTTACAGGAATGGTAATTAAAGTACCAGAACCAAAATGATTAACATCATTCTAGCAAGTTGTGTGTGTAAACAGTGCAGAATTATCTGATAAGAATGCTTCCCTTAGAATGTTTGCTTATCTCCTTCGTTAAAATGCTGACATGTTTTAAGGTATTTAACTGAAAACACACAATCAAAATTTGGACAACACATACATAATGTTCAACAGATGTGAGTTTGAAAGATTTGTGATGATCACCAGTGAAATTAGTCAAACCATGCTTAAATTAGATTTTTCTGATTTGTGAGTCATTTAAGGGTCCATATTGGAGTGGAATCTGTATGGAGAAGAAAAGATTACACATTCCGCACTTGATTCTTTGCAATGAAGAAGAAATAAGATAAAAATCGGCATTTTCTTTCCCATAAAATATCTGAGAAACTCAGTTCTGTATTTCTCATCTACTCTATCTCTGATGCGGTTTACATAATTTTCTCAACTGAATCATAAGAGCTGAATTTAGGTGGTTAACTGATATGTTTTGCTTTATCTGGAGAAGCAGATACTGGGGAGTTCTAGTCATTGGGATTTGATTTAATTACACCTAAGAACATGTGGCCATCAGCAGTTAAAAAGGATTACGAAAGAAATAGATGAAAATTATCACATTGAAAAATTATCACATTTGTTAAGCTGAAGTCATACATAAGGCTTATAATGAAATGTAGAGTCTATAATATGAAGTAAAATAAAAGTAACTGCATTATACGGCATAGACACAACCTTAGAAAAGTGATTTTTACAAGGTTAGTATCTAGTGATGAGATAAAGTTTAAAGCTTGCTATTGAAATTAAAAACACAAACTTTAATGCAAAGGCTAAGTTATCTTCTTGGCTGATCATTGTAATGCTTGCAAGGAGACTTTTACCTATGGCTGCACAGCTGCATTCAGTGATTTTGGAAGAGCAGTTGTGAAGCGTAATGACCTGAAACAAGACAGTTTTCCCATTGATTAGATCATCTGTGGGAAACATGAGTACAACCGATGATGGAAAATACATACGAGTAAGTGTGGATTCAGGGTTAGGGTCAGAGGAGGAAATGTATTCTGTTTCAGATCCAAATCAGATTTCACAGGGGATATTTATGACTGAAACAATATTTGAATGACTGACATCTTATATGTATATTTTTCTCAGTGCTGCTCTCTTCACCCTGTCTGTGGCTTCCAATTTATGTTTAATTTCTCTATAAACTCTGGGCACATTGATAAATTCCAGTTTTTCAGTTTTTTACTTAACTTTTAACTTTCTGCTCAACCAGAGCTAAGGCATGTGTGCAAGAAATAGAAAGTTTAAGGAGGAAGGAGTTTAGGCTACCTCGGAGGTTCAACAGTTATACAACAGCTCTTTTTATTATTTTTCCAAGCATCATCTTGGAATTCACCAAAAAATATAAAGTATATAATTTTGGTCATAAAATACACGTAAATCACATGTAACGATTTTATCAAATTATATAAATGCCTTAAACTTGAATATAAATATCATATGAATATCATATATGTTCACTAAAAAGAAAAAATATATTCTTCTTATTCTTGTATTTTAATATTAGAGTTTCTTGGGGCTTTGAAATTCATTTACTTTAGGTTCCTGAATTCAGAAATTCTTTGTACAAATCACTGATGAGTGATCAGGTAGCCTGAGGTCCATCTCTTAGTGGAAGCAGGAGTTGTCTTAAAAATACACATTTCAGGCCAGGTGCGGTGGCTCACGCCCGTAATCCCAGCACTTTGGGAGGCTGAGGCGGTTGGATCACGAGGTCAGGAGATCAAGATCACCCTGGTTAACATGGTGAAACCCCGCCTCTACTAAAAATACAAAACATTAGCCGAGCGTGGTGGCGGATGCCTGTAGTCCCAGCTACTCGGGAGGCTGAGGCAGGAGAATGGCGTGAAGTTGATAAGTAAAGTATTGAAGATACAG
>NW_012101388.1:1575704-1588910 GCF_000951045.1 Mandrillus leucophaeus | reverse complement strand
GTCCTTTAAATTACCTTTCCTTGTTCTCTCATCTATCAGAAAGGAACTGTGATGCCAGGTCTCCCTCCTCCTTAAAATTGGAGTCACCTTTGAATCAGATAACTCCTGCTAAAATACTTTGAAGTATATAAAGTATTAAATGTTAAATAAGAGTTATTTCTGATGGGAGAAACAGATACTAGTTATATTTATAAATTATTAGAGTAAGAACAGAATTGGCAACACATACACCCATTTTGGTGATTATTTATGAGTAATACTTTGGAACTATCTTTTGGCAATTATTGATGAGTGATACATGGTATTTTATACTTTATTTTATGTTTGTTTAGCGATGGAGTCTTGTCATTAACTGGGACAACAGGTGAATCCCACTGTGCCCAGCAAGTAATATTTTATATATACCAGAAGCACTTCCAGGATTTGACTGCTGGTTTAATAGTTTACGTATTCCGAATCAAATCAGAATTAAAATTATATAGGACAGCTTTTCAAATCACACATTTGAAAAAAATGTAGAACACACAGAGAGAGAGAGAGAGAGAAAGAGAGAGAGAGAAAGAGACAGAGAAAGAGAGAGAGAGAGAGAGGATTGTTCTATTCTCAAATACTTTCCAAATCCTGAAAGCTAATGAAATTCTTGAGAGTTTCCCAGGAGGCAAGAGATTCTAGTGCCATTAGGATTCTACTGAAGAAAAGTGATGCTTAATGGAACTAAATAAATGAGATTGCTTGTTAATCTCTCAGTTAATTTTCTCTCACTCTCTGTCCTTCTTTCTCTGTCTTTTTCTCGACCATGCCTTAGGTCAGAACTTCATTGAATCTTTGAATTTATTGAAGTTTGGCTCCAACCTATTATATCGCTGAGGTTTACCGATCCTATACTCCATAAAGTTCTAAATTCAGAATCTGAGTTTGACAAATTCATTTTAGTTCCACAAGTGGTAGCATTTAAATATCAGCAGCTTAAGTATTCAAAATTAATACTGATTGCATTTTTAGAGTAGTGAAATTCTGACAGTTTGCAGGGAAAAGGTGCTGAACATCTTGATATAATTCACATACTTCTATAAACAGGCATTTTTATACCTTTGGAAAGATAAATTAGTAGAAATCAAATATTTTACAATTCTAGTAGTTTTACTGACATATAGAGGGAGGGGCATAGACTGACCAAAAGGGGAACTTTTGCCAGGCTTTTAGGAATTGCCATTGCTAACAAATCAGTTTGGGTAGGCAGTTATTCTAGAAAAATCAAAAGAAAAATGAAGATCAGAGATTATTTTTCTCCTCTTTTCACAAATTAAATAAAATGAAAGACTTGATGCTGAAAGTAATTATCCACAGGGGCTTCCTGTAATGTAATTCTGCAATATAAAGCTGAAGAAAATGTGAAGATAAGTATTTCTTCATAAACAAAAATAATCATGTCGGTTGACTATATCTAAATGAAAAGTATATGAGTTTTAGGGCAAACTCTCTACATTTGAGTGTGCAAATACTCAAGGTTTCTTGATAAAATGCATGTGAAACCCACCAAAAGCTCCAGTCTCCAAAAGGAGATTTATTATATGATCTTTGAAGTGAGACTAGCCTACAGGTGAAAAGTAAAACTCTCCAAACCTGAAGCAAATTTATCCACTCAAATGGATATTACGTTTTATCCATCCAAGCAGAAGCATCTGGTTAAGTGGAAAGCATACTTGTCTTTGCATCACGAAGTCATCACTACATAACTTTGGGTAACACGCTTCCTCCCTTACTCCCTGCCGTTTATGGAATGAAAATTCTAGTAGGAATGCATGCTCTCCTCCCACCCACCACTAGAGTATAATTACTACTCACCAAATTATAGCTATTATGTAATTTTTAAATTTTAAAGAGTATGTAAGAATATGGCCATTGCAATGCCACCTTTGTTGGTTTTGTTGCAGTGTCTCCTTAGAAAAGCTAAATTCTAGATTCACATTTGTCAGAGCTTGATTGTATCTCATTGAGAAGTATTATCAGCTATTTAGCAATTTTAGTCTGTATTTTTCAGGCGCTCAATGAGATTTCCTTTATATTTTATGCTGATCTACAATAAAATGCTAAGGATACCTGTGTCTATCATTACTATTTTTATTTAGAACTAGCGCCAGTCGGGCGTGGTGGCTTACGTCTGTAATCCCAGCACTTCAGAAGGCCAAGATGGGTGGATCACGAGGTCAGGAGTTTGAGACCAGCCTGGCCAATATGATGAAACCTTCTCTCTACTGAAAATACAAAAATTAGCTAGGCGTGATGTCAGACATCTGTAATCCCAGCTACTCAGGAGTCTGAGGCAGGAGAATAACTTGAAGTGGAGGTTGCATTGAGCCAAGATGGTTCCACTGCACTCCAGCCTGGGCAAGAGAGCAAGACTCTGTCTAAAAAAAAAAAAAAAAAAAAAAGCAGGGCGAGGGGGCGCAGTGGCTCACGCCTGTAATTCCAGCAGTTCGCGAGGCCGAGGCAGGCAAATTGCCTGAGCTTGTGAGTTCGAAACCAGCCTGGGCAACATGACGAAACCCAATCTGTACTAAAAATACAAAAAAATTAGCCGGCCATGGTGGCACGTGCCTGTAATCCCAGCTACTCAGGAGGCTGAGGCAGAAGAATCCCTTGAACCCGGGAGGCAGATGTTGCAGTGAGTCGAGATTGCGCTACTGTACTCCAACCTGGGTGACAGAACGAGACTCTGTCTCAAAAAAAAAAAAAAAAAAAAAAAAAAAAAAAAAAAAAAAAAAAAAGAATTAGTGCCGTGCTGACTCAAAAGCATGCAACCCTGAATTCATACAGAATTATAGAACATGATGGACTAAATTACAAAACCAAACCAGGAAAACTGCACAGAGGAAACTGGTTTCTTTTTATTCCCGGGATATCCACCATCCTTCCATTCTCCTCTTCTGCAATCGGAACTTACAGGAGTCTGAGAGTGAGCACTTTTTAAAGTTTTGTGCCCCAGGTGTCTCGCTCTTAAGAAAGCTGACACTCTCAGAGTAAAACAGGGGTAGGGTTAGCAGTTGCCCACTGCAGAGATGGCATTCCTCCTTCAGTTTTGCACCCTTCCCTGCCATGTTTGCCTCTCTCTATTCCGTTTTTTTTTTTTTTCCCAGAGAAAATAGGAGGATTTTTCTGTCCAAATCTCTGATGCTCATTTATTTGCACTAGCTATGGTCCCATCTTCACTTGATTCACATATGCTCTTCATCAGTACTCTTTGGAAGTCCACAGAGCTATAAAACACAAATAAGAATCTTCCCAAGATGGTGTTGGAATGGGAAGAATTGCATCTCTTTCAGTGTTTTAGGAGAAACATCTGGCAGAGCTTAAATTTGATTCTTTCTCGTGGCTACATCGTTGCCAGTTTATCAGAGAATTGACACTGAATTCTCAGATTCGAGAGTGGTGCTTACTGCCCTTTTACTTAGATTAGCCTCATGTTACTTTTCATTGTATATATTTCAAATATATTTAATTTTATGTCAACCACATTTGGCAGGCAATAAAACATGATTGGGAAAAGAAGAATTAATTTAAATAAGGAATCAGGTTAACATTTAAATTTTATGTTTTAAATAGCATGAAATAATCTGACCATACATATAAATTACATAGAAATATATGCAAGCATATATAACATAACTATTTTTACACTGAACATTTTATATACTTGAATGTAGCTTTTTGGTACAAGTTTGGAATTATTTCACATTTTAGACATTTTAAAAGGCTACGTTATTGGAGAGAAGGAAATACAAAACAATACATGTAATTCAAATCCTTTTTCTTACCTTTTCAACTTTCTGCACTCTATTCCTTTTTAAAAGTCATGCTTCTGTCACATCTTAATAGCTGTCTGATACTTAAGAGGGAGAACTACAAATAGAGCAAACAACCTTTCTGTCTAGCTACCCTATTGGTTGATTTCTTTTTCTTTTTCTTTCTTTTTTTTTTAAAATTTTTGAGACAGAGTCTCACTCCATTGCCCAGGCTGTAGTGCAGTGGCACCATCTCGGCTCACTGCAATCTCCACCTCCCAGGTTCAAGCAATTCTGCCACCTCAGCCTCCCGAACAGCTGGGATTACAGGCATGCGCCACCACACCTGACTAATTTTTGTATTTTTAGTAGAGATGGGGTTTTGCCATGTTGGCCAGGCTGGTCTTGAACTCCTAACTTCAAGTGATCCACCCCGCCTTGGCTTCCCAAAATGCTGGGATTACAGGCATGAGCCACTTCGCTCAGCCTGATTTCTATTTGTAGGTAGAAGTGGAATGTGGGGTTGACAAGTATATTAAAATAGAGCAAAATTTTCTTTTGGATGAGTGATAATTTATGTACAGCTGACTCTCATCTATGATCGTTATTTCTATAGACACTATGAACACTGACTTGGTGCATAGGGAACCATTGCTCTTAGGAGAAATACGAGATTAGATTCTTTGAGACTGTGGTCCCAACGTTTTCCTGAACTGGTCAACCCTTAACCTTGCTTCATGTGTGTTTCTGTGTAATTTAATATATTATTTAATATATACTATTGATTCATTAATATTAAACTCACAGACAACACACTGTAACTAATGCCTGGAAAAGCTCATTTAACACATGTTTCTTCCCTAAGGCACATCACAACCTTTTTGTGCCTAGGAACACTGGAAAGCATTTCAGCGCTGTATCTGGGGATCATTTTAAACAGCAAAACCACAAACAGAAAGTGCAAAAGAGGAAAAATGTGTCACCAAAAAAAAACCACAAACAGAAAGTACAAAAAGGATAATTGTTTACAATATGGAAGCAGAATGAGGAGATGGGGGTGTTGCTTTCTCCAGCCTTAGTTGGGAATATGTGAATCAGGACACTCAGATATTTTGCTGGTCTGTGTATGTTCAAGAATGACCACAGATAAGTACATTTTATTGAGTAGATGAATTCCCAAACACAAATTCCTACAATAATAAATATCAACTCTATCTATTTAGGAAAGAGTAAGCTTTTGGACCACAGGGCATGAACACTTCAACGTTCTGTTTTTAGGTAATGAATCCAGCCAAATAAACAATCCAGAGAAAAGAAAATTGACAATAATAAAAGGTAAATTAACAGAAAGATAATTATAAGCAAGAATAGCAATAGTTGAACATTCTGAAAAGTTTGTAACATCACTGATCATCCAACATCCTTTCTGAAAACAAAGGATTTTTAAATCAGTTTATGCACATATACAATATAGGAGGTTGGCAAAATAATGCACTATTTCTTAACAGCCGTGTCTCTTGTAGAACTTCGAATTAATCTACAAATGACCGTTGTGTCTTAACTTTAGATTATGAATACCAAATTAGTCAAGTACTTACGTTAACCCTTAACAGTATATAGAGTTTCTATGGAAAATTTAGTGGTCCAAAAATTTCTGTAGAATTTGTGAGGACGTTGGTGGGCTGAAGATAGCACCTTGAGGGTCACTGATGTAGGCTGCCGGGGGGGTTCACAAGTGCCTGACACCGTATTTTATTAGTCTAACCTTTTTCATGAAAATCCTGACTACAGCTGTTCAAGGAGTAGTCTTAATAGCTGAAAATGAAGATAGAGAAAGACACCAAGAATATGACAAGAATATTCTAGTGAGGAACACAACAAAATCAAATTTAAAAAAGAGTGTAATAGATGCTGATAAATACTGTAGATAAATCACCTAAGAAAATAGAAATAAAGGCTGTCAATGAATGGATAAGGCATAATTATTTATTTATTTATTCATTCATTGTTTATTTATTTGAGACAGAGCCTGGCTCTGTTCAGACTGGAGTGCAATGGTGCGATCTTGGCTCACCACAACTTCCACCTCCCTGGCTCACGAGATGCTCCCACCCACCTCAGCTTCTTGAGTAGCTGGGACCGCAGGCTGGCATCACTACCCACAGCTTTTTTTTTTTTGTAGAGATGGGGTTTTGCCAAGTTGCCCCGTTTGCTCTCAAATTCCTCGGCTTAATCACCCATCTCAGCTTCCCAAAGTGCTGAGATGACAGGCACAAGCCACCGTGCTTAGCTGAAAAGTTGTAGTTTTTAAAAGGGTGGTCAGTTTCACCTAAAGTTATATTTTTACAAAGTCCAGAGAGAAATGCAGGAATGAACAAAGTGGACACCTGGGGAAGGTGAATTCCAGACACTGGAAACAGTGAGAGCACAGACTCTTAAGCAGGCGTGGCTTGCTATGCTTGAGGAAGTAAAAAAGGCCAGCGTGGCTAGTTTGGAGTAAGTAGTGTATGAAAAGAAAGGAGAAGCAGCTTCTGACAAAGTTGGTGAATTATCTGACTCACTGTGTAATTCCAGTGGGTGAAGTGCTCTTTGACATAATGATGTTGCACTGCAGTTAAAATATACAATAAGGAGAAGAAGTCCTAGAAAACCCTTCTCCGTGTCTGCTATAGAAACACTGTCCTTAATCTTGTTAATTTCATTCCACAGTATTCTTTTGATGAATTCCTTGAGAGAAGTCATTATGTGGACTTTATATCAGGAATCATTGCACTTCATCTCCTTGTTGGATCTTTAAATCTGTAAGCTTTTAATTTTTTGCCACAATTCTCAGAACTTAATTTTTGATGCAACAAACGTCAAGAAGTTCTGCATAGCATGTTTTGATTCCCTCCTATTACTAATTCTTTTCTATGTCTCCACATTTTTACCCTTGTTCATTTATGTGTTATATTATATTTAGTGTCCCTGTCAGCCATTATAACTCCCTTCCAGATAAAGATATTTATAATAGGCAGATGAATAAATAAATAATAATCAGGAAATTGACCTTTTGTTCTTTTATGATATCTGTGGCAACTGTAGTTCAATTAATGAGTTTTGGGCTGATTTTTAGTTAACTAGAATTTTGGTTAATTTATTGCAATAATCCACTTGTAAAGCAATACATTTAAATTATAATTTGGCTGAATCCAATATGTTGTATCTGACAAGTTTTATGAAATTGATAATTAGAGAACCATGATATGTGTAAAACAAGCATATGTGTCATACAATATATGTCTTGTATATATAGATATAATTAGGCTTTTCTCAAATAATGGGAACAGATATGATATATAGCATTCTGTAGAGATAGCATGAAAATTGTGTCATTTCATTAGAATATGATGACAGTGTTGCAGATAAGGTTATGTACAACGTTAAATACAATTTAGTAAAAATATGTCTGGTTAAAGTTGTATCATGGAATTAATTGAGTCATTCTTCAGGCAAATACTGGTCATTTAAGAATCACATTCCTTAGGATAGAACTTTTATTGGTAGAGGGTACATTAACAATAAATTCTTAGCCAGCATTCTAAGTCAGCTCTGCCCAATGTAGTAGATATTACATATATAGAAGAAAACCTCTAAAATCTTTGAAAAAAAGGGAAAAAAAACCTAAGTGACAAACAATGAAAAAATATCTAATGGAGTTTAGGGAAACTTAATATATATTATTTTCCTAGTGGCATTAGTTTTGAGTTCATTGTATACATTATGGGGGGTATATTTATTAATTTTATTCTGATTTTGGTATTGCCAAATAAAAAGCAAGAAAATTATGATCGCAAATTTCTTTCCTTTAGAAGAGTTCCTTTCTGCTCAAGGAAGTAACACAAAAATTAAAACGAAATTAAACTTTTCAACATAAGAAATAAAATTTGTAAAAGTACAGATAGCAGTAGAGCATGTTTACCAGCGTATTATACCAGGATGCTAGATGTTCAGTGTAAAACACATTATAAATACATGTGGCGTTGATTGCACCTGCATGTTTCCCATACATTGGCATGCAGCTTTTGGTTCCCTAGGCCCCAAGATATTACCCTGAATAAATAAATGGTGATGATTGATCTGAGGTAGAGCTGCCCATTAATATGGTTGTAACATGAATGGATAACGATGAAATTTTTACTGTAATATTTAACATATTTTCAAGCTTCTGTCTGTACACTGAATGGACCTGATTATATCAGGGAGATCAATGAGAAAGTACTTTTTTTCAAGCTAAGTTTGATCTCATTGACAAATGACATTAGAAGCATACCTAACATTTCAAGTGATAACCAAGGATAGATATGAGTTTTGTGGGGTCTCAGGCTGACATAAAATATATGGGTTTTAAAGCTTCAAATAACATAAAAATTTATTTTGGACATTTTACAAAATTACCATTATGTTCCTAAGCCCACAACCTCCCTGCCAGTTCTTGGATTTTAAAATGACCTATGCAAGTGTGAAGCTCTAAATCTTAGCCTGCACTAGCTTCCGAGTAAATCTCCCTCTGCATAGCAAACCATAAATCTGTACTGATAATGTTTAATTGAATATATTAATATAATGTCTGTGATGGGATTCAGCTCTTGTTTAAAATGATGTTGTAAAAGATAGCTTTAAGAGGTATGATAAGTCTGATTACTCTGAGTCAGAGATAATTTCCTTGGCTGCTCCTCCCTCTCTCTCTCTCTCTCTCTCTCTGTCTCTCTCTTTTTTTCTTTGAGATAAGATCTTGCTTTGTTGCCCAGACTGGAGTGCAGTGGCACAGTCATAGCTCACTGAAGCTCCAAATTCCTGGTCTCAAACAATCATCCCACCTCAGCCTCTTGAGTAGCTGAGACTACAGGTGTATGTCACTATGCATAGCTAATTAAACAAAATTTATGTTTTTAGAGACAGAGTCTTGGTATGTTGCCCAGGCTGGTCTCGAACTCTTGGCATCAAATGATCCTATGGCCTCAGCCCCTCTAGTAGCCAGGATTGTAGGTGCAAACCGCTAGGCCCCCTCTATTTCCTAAGTTTCATGCCCATCAACGAAAAGTTTTTTTTTTCCCCCTGATACGAGACTGTCACATATTTATGTGTTTTCACCAAAACAGATTCAGGATCATTATCATTAGCAGTATTTTTCGACACATGCAGCCCAAAAGTCAGGCATGAAACAAAGTTTTTATGGAAAATTATTTATTTTAACATCTCAGTAGATTTCATATAGATGTAGAAAGGGCTTTTCTGACAAAACAGTTTATTGTTTTAAATTGATCGAATTATGCAACATACATTCCTTCTACATATAAGAAGGATTATTAGAACTTGACTGGGGGGTGGTTATCCGCTGTTCCCAATTATTGCTTCTGTTGCTGCCATAGTTGGTGCTGCTCCTGCTAGTGGAAATGATTTTGACATCAGTTCAATTTAATTTAACAGGGATTTATTGAGCATTTGCCACTCATTCTACAAGATTCAGCAGGCGTTTACCTACCAGCAGGAGGATGGAGAGTAGTTACCAAATACAAGTAACATATTTTAAGGAATTCTTCATCTACATTTCAGGAGATTTGGTATAAGTAATGAGGGTCCAGACAGAAAAAAGGACAAAGTTCGAGCTGCTTTGATTTTAAATTCTACACAATGAAAGACTGGATGGCCTTTCCAGATATATAAAGGCAGGAAGCACAAAGTCATAAGACAGAGCTCTGATTACCCATTTAGTGGACTGCTCCTCTCTCGGGTGAGAGTGGATCTGCTCTCAATTTTGCATTCTCAGCACCTAGCAGATGATGTGATGTATGTGTTTTTAAAATACATTACACAGGTGAACATAGCTACAATACTACAATTTTTAAGTAGTCTGAGGCTAATGGGACTATACAGTCAGTAGATATACGGATAATGTATTTCCTGAAAAAGTTGATGAAATTTAAGAGAAAGCGAGTAACCAGTTAGTGTGAAGAATGGAGAAGAGTAAATCCCATTTACTTTTTAACAGATTAAATTATATGAAAATCAAAGTGTTGAAATCATGTATTAAAATATTAGGCAAAGAGAAAAACATATATTAACTCTAAGAATTTTAGGGGTTTTTTCCCCCAATATTTTTACTGAATTCCATTCTTCATTTGAACACACTCTGGAAATAAGCTTGTATAATCAGGAATTGATTCAAGTTTATCAGGTGAACAACTTGTTAAACTGTTGGGCTCCAGACACAGGACTGGTTGCTTGCAAAGCGTGGGTTAATACGAACATCCTGACTGGATGTACCAAGGACACACCACTAAAATCCACAGCAAATTTTACATTACTGTCTAAAATCATCAATTAAGTTTACAGACAGAAGTCTTGCGCACAGGGAACAATATGTGGTCATCTTCACTAAAACAGTTGGCTTCTGAGTCCTTGCTTTGTCTAATCTACTCGTCCTAAGTAATGCATAAAAAATACGAAATTCTAAAAGAAAGAAAGAGAGAGGGAATGAGAGAGAAAGAAAAAGAAAGACCCTACTTATCACATGGTGTGTAAAGTTCGTGTTGGTAGCTGCAAGCCGTGCTGTGTGGTGCGAGCAGGTATGTTTATAGATGACCACTTCAGATGCAGAGATCACAGGGGCCATCTGCTGGTTTGCTCAACTGATGCGTTTGCTTGAGCCTCTAGCCACCTGCAGCCTTCGGAAAACACCACCTCGTGGATCAGATAGACCTTTGCTGATGCCACTTGCCAGACACTTGCACAGTTCAAAGAACAGAATAGTGAATGCTATTTTTATATCTATTTTAATGGAAAAGAGGAAATAGAGTTATACCTGCTTTTGCTTAGATGAAAAAGTTTCCAGTGAGTAAAAATTTTCAATAAGGATTTTTTCTGTACAGTTCTGCCCTACCCAAGTTTAGATCTTACCTATAGCTAACACAGTTTGCCTGGTTGAAAATCAAACTTATGGGTTAAGGAAGTGTAAAAAACCAAGAAGAAATATGTAGTCTATCATGGTCCTATAAAAAGTTATGTTATCAAGAATATTTTTAAGGATATTAATTTACCCTTTGAACAAATATATATGGTGTATGTAATTTGTACACCCATGTGGCCATACTGCGGATTTAAAATATGCAAAGAAATATTGTTGTCCTTCCTGCAGATTGTAATATGAGTAAACATACATGTAATCTCAGTGTCGTTTGCTGGTGAATTTTATAAATGTGCAGTGGATGATTAAGGAAAGACTATGAAAATCAGCCTGGCACATCAGGCAGGTCTTTAAAGAGAAGGTAATATTTCAGCCGAGCCTTGAAGAATGAGAAAGTGACTCCTAAATAAATGGGACTAGAGAAAAAGATATTGTTCAAAAGAAGCAGCTTATGCAAAGGCATAGAGACTGGAGAAAATGCAATCTGTTTAGGAGTCTGTAATTGATTCAGATGGTCAAAGTATAGGACAAATAAAAACGAAGACAACCAGTAACAGCCAGCCACATCATGAAAGTTTAATATATGTGCTAAGTATTTTTGTTGTTGTTGTTATTGTTTTGTTTTGTTTTTTTTTGTCTTTTGGTAAGTTTGAGGATGGTTCTGAGCCAGTTTGCATTTTAGAAACATCAATTCTGTTACAGTCAAAGTCTGTAACATTTGGGGTGGTGGGTAAGACAGGAGACAGAAAACCAAGTCGGTGAGAGTTTAAATATTCCAGGCAGGATATGGTGAGGACTGAAAAATGGTCATGGATGAAGTTAAAAGGATCAGATAAATAATGATTATTTGGAAAGTAGAGTGGTTGTGAGATGTTTAACAGTAAGTATGGAGTTGAGGATGTTAGGAGGGATCTAGGCAGAGGGAAAGGAGGTAGGGAGGTGTCTTACTCATTGGTGCATCTACAGCACCAGCAAGGGGACCTCTCCCATAGTATGTTCTATTCAATGAATGACAAATCCACTATTTTTGGCTCTAGGAAGAATATATAAGATTAAGTTGCAGTTTGACCATGTTAAATTTGAAGTTGCCTGAGGGAGGCTGGGTGCGGTGGCTCATGCCTGTAATCCCAGCACTTTGGGAGGCCAAGGTGGATGGATCACAAGGTCAGAAGATCGAGACCATCCTGGCTAACACGGTGACACCCTGTCTCTACTAAAAATACAAAAAAATAAATAAATAGCCGGGCATGGTGGCGGGCACCTGTAGTCCCAGCTACTCGGGAGGCTGAGGCAGGAGAACAGCGTGTACCTAGGAAGCGGGGTTTACAGTGAGCCAAGATCATGCCACTGCACTCCAGCCTGGGCAACAGAGTGAGAATCTGTCTAAAAAAAAAAAGAAGTTGCCTGAGGGATATCTATGTGGAGGTGTGCATGCATGAAATAGTCAAAATATAGAGGTATATGGGAAAAATAATTGAACCTGTTTGATGGTGAAGCATATATTATTTAATGCCTCTCAATAAAGAAGAATAGACTGTAAGCTTGATTATTAACAAGGTCCCTTGAGAGTGAAGGGTAAGAACAAGTACTCTACAATACACTGATTTTTATATTCTCTTTCTCCTCTTCATTCTCTTTTTCTGTTCACCCAAGTAGTCAGGAATACTTTTTTAAAAAAAATACTACATTAAGTAGACTTAGTAGTCTTTATCGGAAAATCATTGTTACAGACTATGTATAAAAGGTAACTGATTGCCTGCTATCCCAGCAATTTGGGAGGCCAAGGCGGGAGGATCACTTGAGGTCAGGAGTCCAAGACCAGCCTGGCCAACATTATGAAATCCTGCCTCTACTAAAAATACAGAATTAGCCTGATGTGGTGGTGCATGCCTGTAATCCCAGCAACTCAGAAGGCTGAGGCAGGAGAATCACTTGAACCATGGAAGCAGAGGTTGCAGGAAGCCAAGATTGCATCACTGCACTCCAGTTTGGGCAACAGAGTGAAACGCTGTCTCCGAACAAAACAAACAAACAAAAGGTAATTGATTAGTTCAAAATGGACCCATTAAAGTATGAAGTACCTATGAACCATTGCTGTTTTTGTAACAGTACATTATTTAGACACCTTGAACAGAAAAGAACTCTAGTTACTTACAAAACAGGCTTTCAAAAACGTAAAAAATGTTTAAAGATTTAATTAATATTCTTACTTATGAGGCAACCTTCCTTTACATATATAAAATATTTGAAGAATGATTTAATCTGAATATGAGAAATGACACCTCTGTCTTTTAGTCTCTGGTTATCATCTTCATTTGAAACATGAAACATCTGAGAGTACATGCGTGTGTGTTGATGTCTGTGTGCATGTTTGTGTATATTACAATGTTACACTGTTACACGTTTAATAGGCCAGCTCTTTGCATATGTTTATGCATACAAATTAGTAACACAGTTTGATTTGAAACCCTAGTCTTT
>NW_012101388.1:1569563-1570393 GCF_000951045.1 Mandrillus leucophaeus | reverse complement strand
AAAACACTCTTCACTCTATCCATTGTTACCCAGTCTCCAGAAGCCCTCTTATCCATGCAGGCTAATTCTGTTTGGCCTGCGTGAAAACTCAGCTCTTTGCCAATTTCCATAAAAAAACCAATTACATCAAGCATTTTGTAACATTTTAAAAATCATTATTAAAGACAAGGGAGGCAGTGGGGAGTGCAGTACAGCATCCCTCTTAACAAATCCTCATCTGGCATTCCGCCCTTGGCCGTCCCACCTCTGAGACCCTGCCTTGGAGGGTTTAATGTATTTTCCTTGATGCTGCACTCTGTGGAGCATCAGCTACTGGTTTATCTCGCTCTTCTTTAGTTGTATTGGGAGATTTAGTCATTATGTCTTACAACTTGAGCATTTGTGTGCAGTGGGTGAGTTTCTCACTCTCCACCACATGAAGTTTATGAAACATTTTTTCTGAATAAATCTAAAAAAAATTCTGAGGCCAGGTGCAGAGGCTCACACTTGTAATCTCAGCACTTTGGGAGGCTGAGGTGGGCAGACCACTTGAGCTCAAGAATTTGAGACCAGCCTGGGGCGAAACTCTGTCTCTACAAAAATACTAAAAAATATGAAAATTAGCTGGATGTAGTGTCATATATGTATCATCTCAGCTTCTCCACAGGCTGTGGTGGGAGGATTGCTTGAGTCTGAGAGGTGGAGTCTTGTAGTGCCACTGTACTCCAGCCAGGGTGACAGCGACACCCAGTCTCAAAAAAAAAAAAAAAAAAAGAGACAGAGAGAGAGAGAAATTCCAGCAAATACATTTATTTCTATTTTATTACACAGCAGAAATATTTCTCTCTGCA
>NW_012101388.1:1456891-1567218 GCF_000951045.1 Mandrillus leucophaeus | reverse complement strand
TTTTTTTTGAGACGGAGTCTCGCTCTGTCGCTCAGGCTGGAGTGATCTCGGCTCACTGCAAGCTCCGCCTCCCGGGTTCACTCCATTCTCCTGCCTTAGTCTCCCAAGTAGCTGGGACTACAGGTGCCCGCCGCCACACCGGGCTAATGTTGTTTTGTATTTTTTAGTAGAGACAGGGTTTCACCGTGTTAGCCAGAATGGCCTCGATCTCCTGACCTCGTGATCCGCCTGCCTCGGCCTCCCAAAGTGCTGGGATTACAGGTGTGAGCCACCGCGCCCGGCCTGAAACCCTGGTCTTTCTATGTGGTGGTCTTGATCCAGTAGCACTAACATAATTCCCTTTATTTAATATTATGTGGTTGGTAAGCTATGTTCTTTTACATTATTTCACTGGAGTCTTAAAAAAATGAGGTAGAGGAGGCATTGTTCTCACTGGTTCATTTGTACATATGGGAAAGTTAAGCTGAGAGAAAGTTTAATAAGCAGTAGAGTCAAACCGACTTGATCACAGACCATGCTCTCTATTCCACTCTGGGCCATTTTCTGTTGAATCCGATGTCAGATGCTGTGAATTCTCACTGCATGAACTAGTCCAATAATGTTACAGTGTAGCCAGCTTATGTCAAGACTTATTTTCTGTTCTTTAAAGATACAGAAAATGGCTTATGGAATTCTTAGGAGCCTTGTGACATGACATAATGTATATAATCGTGTAAAGCTCACTCTGGGATTCTGTTCAGTAAACACTGTCCCTAGTTTCATAATTTCTTTAGAATATGGCAGAATTATTGGGGAAACAAATGCAACTTGTCTAGTTTAAATTCCTTCTACTCTAGTGGTTGTGTGTGTTCTCCAGTCATCCTTATCTTTCATGTGTTTCTCTGTGGCCTTTATTTTAAATGGCTATCTCTGGTTTTTAATTAAATGGCCTTTGACTAAATAAACTTTCTCTGCCTAGTATGCTAATGTGTTTATACCGTACCCAGACATTAAGGTTTGCAAACTACATTAACTATTTATTACATAGGGGTATGTTAGATATTTTTCTTAAGTGCCCCTGAGGCTGACATTCTCTGCATTTAAAAATGGCTCTTAAAAGTTCTAACTGTACTCCATGGAACCCCAGAATGTCTGCTGCCGCCAGTCTTTTTTTTTTTTTTTTTAAGACTGACAAAATAGGGAAGACATCTTAGAGAATTTGGGAAAGAAAAGAAGAAAAGGAAAAAGGAGGGTTTTCTGATTTCTGTACTCGGGAAGAGTAAATTGATAAGCCCCCTAGGGCTCAAAATGAGGTCAATGTCTGTTGAGTATAAGTGTAAAGAATCAAACAACTAAACCTTGAAAAGGCCCCGTGTCATTTCCCTCAGAGAAGCTTGTAGGTGAGGCAGCAGGCAATATTCCACCCCAGGGCTGCGTGTTAGCCGTTTTACCTTACAGCGTTTTCACCTTATAATTTCAGAAAGGACAATGCAGATAGGAGAATCTATGCATCTTCCTTCTAAGGTAATATATGTGTGGATAATACTGTATTCTGGAATAGTAGGTTTTCAGCTTTTTTGCTTTTTCTTTATATGGCCACAGAGTTGCATTCTAATGTTGTAGCACTGTGCCCTCTAGAGAAGCAAAAAAAAAAAAAAAAAAAAAAAAAAAAAAAAATATCCATTGTTACCCAGTCTCCAGAAGCCCTCTTATCCATGCAGGCTAATTCTGTTTGGCCTGCGTGAAAACTCAGCTCTTTGCCAATTTCCATAAAAAAACCAATTACATCAAGCATTTTGTAACATTTTAAAAATCATTATTAAAGACAAGGGAGGCAGTGGGGAGTGCAGTACAGCATCCCTCTTAACAAATCCTCATCTGGCATTCCGCCCTTGGCCGTCCCACCTCTGAGACCCTGCCTTGGAGGGTTTAATGTATTTTCCTTGATGCTGCACTCTGTGGAGCATCAGCTACTGGTTTATCTCGCTCTTCTTTAGTTGTATTGGGAGATTTAGTCATTATGTCTTACAACTTGAGCATTTGTGTGCAGTGGGTGAGTTTCTCACTCTCCACCACATGAAGTTTATGAAACATTTTTTCTGAATAAATCTAAAAAAAATTCTGAGGCCAGGTGCAGAGGCTCACACTTGTAATCTCAGCACTTTGGGAGGCTGAGGTGGGCAGACCACTTGAGCTCAAGAATTTGAGACCAGCCTGGGGCGAAACTCTGTCTCTACAAAAATACTAAAAAATATGAAAATTAGCTGGATGTAGTGTCATATATGTATCATCTCAGCTTCTCCACAGGCTGTGGTGGGAGGATTGCTTGAGTCTGAGAGGTGGAGTCTTGTAGTGCCACTGTACTCCAGCCAGGGTGACAGCGACACCCAGTCTCAAAAAAAAAAAAAAAAAAAAAGAGACAGAGAGAGAGAGAAATTCCAGCAAATACATTTATTTCTATTTTATTACACAGCAGAAATATTTCTCTCTGCATTAAAAGCCTTTAAAACAATATTATCACAGCTATGTCTGTAGATCGGATCTCAAAAATTAGGTAAGATTTATTGTTAATGATGGTGATTATAAGTTCCCTAGAACATCTCATCACACTGTACTAATCACCAAAGTATCCTGTCATTCAGTGTGATTGCAAAGGAGACTTGATTTTGTAAAGAAAATAAGAGTAAGATAATCTTAGATGTGAAGAAAACACATGCACTAGCAGTAATAAACAAAATGCTGGCATTGATTGAAGCTGTTGTCATCATGTTTCTTTGAACAACACATAATATTCATGACTTCATGTGCTCCTTACACTTTAATTTGGTTTTTCTTGATTTTTATTTTAGAAAAGTGCAAAATATGAATAATTTTGCTATAGAATTTGCTGCATTTGATTATAGGAAAGCTGTGGGCGATACATTGTTGCTTTGTAAAGCCTGGTGCATTCCCAGGGCAGAAGGGGGAATATAGAAGAATAGGGAATTGGAAGTAGGAAGTAGGAGACAAGAATCAAAAATAGCACATACTATCAATTATAAAATGCATCTTTTTCCACATTTTACCTTCCAAAATCAGGATGCTTGTTATGATACATAATGTTTTAAAGTGATAATACACATTTTTTTTTCTTTTGTGGTAGTATGTAAGATTATAGTGTACATTACAGTCAATGACACCATACCATTGAACATTTTGAATACTAAGCTGATCTTTAATATGGAAAGTTGTAGGGAACTATCGATGATTTCGATCTAGAGAAGAATAGTGATGTGTTTTAATAAGATGCACATGATAATCATGTAATACTATGGATTAGAGATGTTGAAGAGTAGGTGACCCTTTAAACGTCTACAAGTCCTTTTTACTATACAAACTATAAATTGCTAAGCTGTTAATCTGTGTGAGAAATAAAACCATCCTGATTCAGGGCAGTAATGGGTGGAGTAGAGACAAAGAAAAAGGAGGTTATTGAGCTATGGAGATGGAACATTGTGAATTGACAACCAATTGGGGGTTGGGAGCAAGGGACAAGGAGGGGTCAGAAAAAAACCCAAAAATTTAGTTGTTTTAAGTTCACGTTTTTGCCTTAATAATGATTGGATTTTTCATGTGGAAAAATGTAAGAATCCAAGCTTTTCTAAGTCATGTCTTCTGAGAGGAGATGGGTGGGAGTGGAAATGGGCACACTCAGGGTGGTGTAGTGGGTGAGAATACTGGCTTCGTTGTTGGAGACACCTGCATTCAGGTCTGTGAAATTATTGCGTAAACTTGGGCAAAAGCCTGAGTCCTCTTAATCATAGTTTCCTCGTGTATAAAATTAGTACAATAATGCCTACCACAAAAGTTTGTCAGAAGAATCAAAGAGCCCTTTACCACAATGTCTAACACATAATTATGCTCAATAAATATTAGCTGTCAATTATTTGAATAAAAGAGCTATAAAACAATTTGTGAAGTGGAGTGAATAAAATTCAAGGTTGCAAATCTGAAGTAGTCTAAGGAATAGAGAAATAGTAGTGATGGGATTTTAAATTAGAATGGATCAAGTGTTCCAGGAAATTTTCCATCGTAATTTCATCATTGCTAAAATGTTCCCATTTCACATAGTACTGAAGTTCAGAGTCAATTCATAACAGTGATTACTAATTTTTTTATATTTGACACATGTCCATTCAGTTGTAGGATATGTTTTTAATAATTATAAGCAATGTAAAAGAAAGATGATTTAGTTGATACTTTTTTCCCCCATAGCAAAGGATGTTTTAGTTAATGGAAGCAACATGGATAATAGGGGAGGAAACACCCATCCGAAGTTACGCCCTCCAGGAATGTTTCACTATAATAATATCCCTCAGAAGCAGGTTTCTACCAGGAAATCATTATCATCCCAGTACTGCTGCAAGGAGTTTTGAGTAGTTAAAATTGAAATAGAATAATACATCTAAACGATGTATCTATTATGTGACAGGATGAAGTACAGAGAAAATGTATAACGTTGTAAATCTCAGAGAAATGAAGAGCAAATGAACATTCTTAGTGTGTGTATTTGTAAGGGATACCAATTGGATTTGTACATGATATTAGATAAATTATAAGTAAGTACCATTCATAATATGTCCTTTCAAATAAATGCACTTGTCCTGAAAATTGCATGTTCAGGTAACATATTATATTGACATACTTGAAATGGTTTGGCTTTGTGTCCCCACCCAAATCTCATCTTGAATTGTAATCTCATAATCCCGTCATGTCGTGGGAGGGACCCAGTGGGAGGTAATTGAATCATGGGGGGCAGTTCCCCCGTACTGTTCTCATGATAGTGAGTTCTCACAAGATCTGAGTTTAATAAGAGACACTCCCCTTCGCTCTGCCCTCATTCTCTCTCCTGCCGCCCTGTGAAGAGGTGCCTTCTGCCATGATTGTAAGTTTCCTGAAGCCTCACCAGCCATGCAGAACTGCCAGTCAATTAAAACTTTTTTTTTTTAAATAAATTACCCAGTCTCGGGTATTTCTTCATGGCAGTGTGAGAATGGACTAGTACAATATCCTTTAAATATATTTTGTGTATGTACTTGACATAGGTTTTTTTTGTTTTTTTTTTTGTTTTTTCTTTTTGAGATAGAGTCTTACTCTGTCGCCCAGGCTGGAGTGAGTGGCGCCATCTCGGTTCACTGCAAGCTCCGCCTCCCGGGTTCACGCCATTCTCTTGCCTCAGGCTCCCCAGTAGCTGGGACTGCAGGCGCCCGCCACCTCGCCCGGCTAATTTTGCCTTGGGACATAGATTTTTAAATCAAAATTACTATCTTTTGTTGAATTATCTTAACCAGATTGCAAGCTGGTATACACAAGAAAACACAGATCGTGGGCCAGGCGCGGTGGCTCACGCCTGTAATCCCAGCACTTTGGGAGGCCAAGGCGGGTGGATCACGAGGTCAGGAGATCGAGACCATCCTGGCTAACACGGTGAAACCCCGTCTCTACTAAAAATACAAAAAATTAGCCGGGCTTGGTGGCGGCACCTGTAGTCCCAGCTACTCGGGAGGCTGAGGCAGGAGAATGGTGTGAACCCGGGAGGTGGAGCTTGCAGTGAGCCGAGATCGCTCCACCGCACTCCAGCCTGGGCGAAAGAGCAAGACTCCGTCTCAAAAACAAGAAAAAAAAAAAAAAAAGAAAGAAAACACAGATCGTCACTCCCAAGCATCCGGAAATAAATGACCTAATGTCCTTTTTTTTTCACAAGCTATAACTAAATAGACATTTTGAAATTATAGAAGAATTTTTTTGAATACAATAGTCTGAACATGTTCTGAAAACATTCCTGACTTTCCCCAGGTGGCATAACTACACAATTCCTATGTGTCACGTTATACCCAGAACTTAGTCCCCCATGCCTTGTGCAGTTCCTGGGATGTACAATATTCATTAGGTAACTACTACATATTTATTGACTGAGTTAATTATTGTAGTTTACTCACATTTATTTAGATGAGATGTACAGAGTTTGGGGAATAGAAGAGATCTTTAAGACCCCTTGGTTCAATCTGTTTTGTAGATGAACAAAGTAAAGACCAGAGAAAGTAATGATGGCTGCAGGTTGCCCAACATCAGAGCAACACAAG
This sequence comes from Mandrillus leucophaeus, assembly GCF_000951045.1. Classification (NCBI taxonomy): domain Eukaryota; kingdom Metazoa; phylum Chordata; class Mammalia; order Primates; family Cercopithecidae; genus Mandrillus; species Mandrillus leucophaeus. Next base: position 1,561,117 of record NW_012101388.1, on the reverse strand, counting down.
GGCATGAGACCCCAAATCCCATGGCTCTCATGCATGTTAACGCATAACACAGGCTTGAAGCAGTTTTAATATCATGCTGACTCGCTTGAGCAATTCTAATTATGTTGCTGAAGAGGTTGTTTGATTCATCTTGAATCCCAGTTCTGTGGATTAATAAATAACTGAATATACTTCTGTATTTGATACTCATTTGGGCAGAAGGAGTGAAGAGTCAAACTGTGAAATACATGTAGCCATTAAGAAAATAGGACACCTATTACAGTTTAAAAATCTAAACAGAAATTAAACAGCTGAAAAGCTAAACAGAATTTTGCAGAAAGCGTCTTCCTCAAGCAATGGTGTTATTGATTCTCCCTTGCCTGTTCATCAGTTCCGTGATGTGGTCGACTCTCTCCAGGCAGTGTTAGTGGTGGCCTCCTGTTAACACCAGAGCAGCCAATATGCAAAGACAACAACAACAACAATGACAAATCATGGCCAATCTCTCCTTGGAAAGCCAATATACCTTTCCAGAGTCCATGGGATAATATTAATGGCTATTTGAGAATGTCGTATTCTCACATCAACCTAATTATTGACTTTATTATGGTCATTGCTTGTTTCTTCCACATCACTCTCTTTTTTTCCCTTTTTCTTCCTATTGATTTCTGCCCATTTTCTTACATTTCTTTATGAAAATGTTTATCCTTAGGGCATTAACAACTGCAGTCAAGATTGTTAGTGTGCAGGAAAGCAGGGGATGGAAGTTTCTCTGGTTGCAGAGATGAGTCCCTGAGAGAGCTCAGAGGAGACTTTGTTTTCCTCTGTATTTCTAAATCATATTTTGCTTAGAGAAGAAAACCTCTCTCGGGCCTCCTTAGGTCACCTGGGCTAGAGTATCGTCTTATTATTCTTTATATCAGCTCTATTTTCGAAGAGACAATTACATATTCCATGGAGGGTCTTGTTATGTGAACCAGGTTTGTTTTTCATTTAGGAAGCTTTAGTGTTTTGAAATTGAAATTATGCCAGAGACTTTTTGAGGTAAGCTTTTAAACATTTGTACCTTCTCATCAAATTATTTCAAACGTTCTGCAGACATGCTTATTTTCCCTCTTTTATAACTAGCTAATAACCCTGTTTCTCCTCTGTCTTTCAAAATGATAGTACAATGGAAGAACATTGTCCTCAAACTTCCTCTGTATTTCTCTCTTCTTTTTAGGCCAGTGGCTCTTACCTTGGGTATTAACTAGTTTGACCCAGGAAGCTTTTACGAATAAAAAAGGCTGGGACTATGGATGGATATTCTGATTGAATTATACAGTAGTGTGATCTGAGCATCACAGCACTTGAGTGAGCATAAGATACTCAACCCTTGACACAGAGAACTGAGGAGGAAGGCATGCAAACTGGGTCGCTGGCTTCCCGGAGCTAAGGCGATTTTGCTTCTTTCTCTTCTCAAATAAAAAACACCAGAATGAATTCTTCATGCTCTTGGGGTTGGTCCATTCACAGTGTGAAGTTTCCATAAATCAAAGCATTTGAGAGCATGGAAAAATAAGAGTATGTCAGATATCTACTGAAAGAAACGAGTGACTCACTGCCTGGGGCTACAACTTTTACGAATTTTGCCATTTGACAGCCTCTACTTCAGTGGCTGCTGCTTCTTATCAACAAGTATACATCTCTCAACAAATGGCATACATGTTCCCCTCTATCACCTGTGCCTCTGAAGGAGAGAGCATGGTATGCATGAGTACCAAGGAGCCAAGCTCTGTGATTCATTAGTTACTGGGTTGGTAATGTGTGTGCATGCTGCAGGTAAGGTTGCATAGGAAACAGACCTGGACCAGGGTGGATTTGCCCGTAAGGGATTTATTGGAGTGCATTCTTGGAATAAACACTTGTGAGGGAGAAAAGAAGGAAATAGGACTGGGCAGTAAAAGTTGTTGAACAAAGCAGCCTAGGACTTGGCTGACCTTATGGAGAGTTCAGGAGTAGGGAAAGGTCTTCATAGTTGTCCTGAGTTAAGGGGAGAAGGAGGAGCTTTAAAGGCTCACGGCAGCCAATCATCATTGGATGTAGCCTGTTCTTAAGAAAGATGTGTTACCTTTGGTCAAGGTGGCTCTCTTCAACTGAGGACAACTTTTGGAAAGGACTTAGCTGAGATGTGTTGGCCACCAGCACACCAGTGTTTCATTTGGTGAAGCAGGGAGGGGATCTGGGAGGCTTTCATGACATGCCCTAGAGTCAGCCCCTTGCACCAGTCATATCCACTTGCTTCAGGTAGTAAGTTCAGGAAACAGTTCTGCAAAAATATGTTAGGCCCTCTTTCCTGCTAGAATTCACGAGAAGATTAAAAATCTCCAGGTTGCAAGTGGTACTCATCACATCCCTCTCATCTCCAGCTGCCCCTTGGACAGGTTCTTTCACTTGTCCATTTGCCATTAAGATGGACAAGAGAACATCAAGAGACACTCTAGTGCCCAGACACTAACAGAAACCCCCATTAGATAACAGAAGCCCACCTCCTCCTGATGATCAAGATAGGTTACACCTACCAGGATTGTGACACTTGTCCTAGTCTGCTGGTCCCTTGGTGCCAGGAGTCCCAAGAGAATGGGACCGACATACCTTGTGAACCTGGTAGAGTCACCGTGCTGTAGGAATGAGAAGCACACATCAACACCCAGTGAGTCAATAGGAGTGAGGTAAGAAGGACAATCCCATTCTGATCCTTTGGTTCTTGGTCTTCAATGTTCTGCTTACCCCTGGGAGGCGGAGCTTGCAGTGAGCCAAGATTGCGCCACTGCACTCCAGCCTGAGCAATAGAGCGAGAGTCCATCCCCCCCATAAAAAATAAAAGGGAAAAAGAGGTGTGGCTAAGTCACCATCTGTCCTCCTCTTACCTAGCTCCTTTTCAGTTTCCCCTCCTTGTTCTGCATTATCTCTGACGTTCTGTGTTTGTCCATATCTTTGTCCAGGCATTGGCTTCCATTAGACCACATTGAACAAACATTATTCTTACATTAGAATTGAAAAGATGCTTTAGAAAATCCTCTCTTTAGATTATACAAGTGTTGACATTTTCTCCCCTCAACCAAATGGAGACTCTGAACTTTTATTTCCGTTGCTTTAGCTGTTATCGTTGATATTTTCTAATGGACAAAGCACTGTAGTGCAGACAACTCCGAGAAACATTTTGCGAACACCTTATGCTATTGGCGTCTGCAACATGTACGTGCATACCTTCTCCAAAATGCCAGGTACAAAACATTTGTGCAAGTCTTAAAGATGAGCTCTCAGATTTCTCTGCCTTCATCATGGTATCTTCCAGTCATCTCTAATGTTATGACAGGGAAGAAGTGTTAGATGGACTTTTGCCTAGAAGCATTGAAAACAGTTTTCATGTAGGGTTTTTTTCATGGGCCCAGTGCTTCTCAATGGATCTGTGATGAAAGGCCAGGGTGTGTTTTGTTGTTGGTTATGTTTTTGTGCACACATTTGTTTTTCTAAGAACTCACTATACTATTGTCACTTGATGCTAGTTTTGTAAAATGCAATAAAAATAAATTTCTTAGATAAAAAAAATCAATTCCCATTATTTTTATCATTGTATTTGGGTTCAACAGACATGAAATTATTTGGTGAGCTTACTATAACAGTTGCTAAGCCATTCATCTCAAATTCTGTTTTTATCTTAATTCCAAAAAACAGATACCTCACTTTGAGTGGTGTTGCTTTTGCCTTGGTTATATACATTTCCTGCTCAACCGGTCTCATTTTAAAAAGTAAAATTAAAAGTTATTCTTTTGATAAAAAGCTGAGTCTCTCCAGGGGTTGCTTTTAAGTGCTTCTGGCCTATTTCATGGAGTTTACAACTAAGAGAGCAAGGTACTCTCCTATCCAGCAAGCCCTCAAGTAGAGAACATGAAGCATTCACAATTACACTAAGCGAAGATGAAGCCTCAGCTTCAATTCTGATCATTAAGAATTCGACTGTAGGCGGATTTCTTAAGTTGTGTGAGAGTTGTGGATCTGGCCTGGAGACAGCAATCAGAGAGACAGGATGAGTGGGGTTTTCTTTAGGGAAGTGAATGTAGCTGTGTGGAATAAAGAATGCTTTTTTGAGTTGCTGTCTCTTGGTCCCTGATGAAAAAGCTGTGTCTGTGAACGTGAAGCTTTAAGTAACCATGTCGTAGGCACAGATCTATGACCTTTTCACTCCAAAGCGGGACTGTTTTCCCTAAGGAATGCAGATAAGTATATTACACCACTATATGGAAATGTGTTAATATGGATGGAAAATTTAATTTTACAAAATTACTTCCAAATGCATCTTTTTATTTTATCCTCACTCCAACATTCAAAGCCAATTGTCCATTTACAGATATGGATCTATAACAGATGCATAAACTGGGACTCAAGCACCATCAAGACAACACAACATGGAGCAGAATGAGATTCAGTAGCCAACCATACCTGGGGCTTCTTTGCATTGACCTTCCAATTGGGTCATTCTGCTTCTAAGAAAATGGACTGTGACCCCCTAGAATGGCTGTTTCTCACAAGTGACTTACTGTGAACTTTTTCTGAGAATAAAAACAGTATGAGTAGTGTTTTTTTCTTTTTATTACTTAATAGAAGAAATGAATTTTTCAGCAATATTACCATTACCCATGTACTTCCTGAGTTATATTTCTTTCCTTTATTCCTGTTTGTTAAACAATATCTTTACTTCTTAAACCACTGTCTTCATTAGAGATGCTTTACAAGTAAATTGTGTTCCATTACCTTGAATTACAGTAATAATGATAAATTAGGAATACTTCAACCAGAAAGAAATGACTCATACATTTGTTTTCATCTATAACATTTCTTCAACAGCTTGATAATTGCAACATATCCAGTGGTATGTGGAAAGTATTTATTAAAAGACATTATGAGAAAAGAAAATTTGTTTATCATATGTATATTCAGGCAGTTATATTTCTGCCAATCATTGTTTAAATCTACTTTCTGTACTTGTAATTGTAAACTTGTAAAATTTTAATAGACTTACCCTGCATGGGTTCTAATAATCTGGAATACACTTTTAAATTTTAAAAGTCAGGAATCTATAATAAGTAAATCAGTGGTAAAATTTACTTTTAATACTTTATTAATATTTAATACAAATCATTCTCAGATTGATTAACTTCCTGCTCTGAAAAACACATTTTTTACTTTGCTAGCATTACTTCATTTTTGTGACACAAATGCAATAGCACCAGTGTGTGTTTTATTTATATTACAATGTATTTTTTCTTATTCCAATGTTCATTATAAGGAAACATTTAATACAAAGCTGCAATTATTGTCATCCTTATTGTAAATAAGTCAGTGAGCATCACAGAGGCTTTAGTTTCTAGTTGCATTTATTAATGTTAAAGCTTTCACAATACGTATTATCTCTTTCAAAAGTTTCACCTTATGTTTGTAGATGGTCTTTCTGTGGCATGAAAATTTAGTATTTTTTTCAAAGGCAAAGACATCAAAAAGTGCAACTCTAACATTACAATAATTTACCTTTATGAATCCTAGTCCACTGTATCATCTCAAGTACTGGTCACAATTATGCAGGTTCAAGTGTGGATATATTTGTCTCCATTTTACATGGCTAAGCTTTAGGTAGTAAAGACAAAATCATCAGTAAGATCAAATAACAAGCAGAATTTAAGAAGTACTAGAGGAAAGAAAAGTTGATTAATAAACTGAATTGATTTTTTTTTTTACCTTCATCTCCTAAATAGAGTATGTTTTCCATTTTCAGACTTTTATTTAAGCAGATGGATTGAAAGTGGTAGACCGGGTAGTTCATATCAAGTGTAATCTGGTTATACAGATGTAAAAAGATCACCAGAACATCAGTGCGTTGCTCTTTTAGTTTTGGTCTCTACAATCTTAAATTTAAAAATAAGGTGGATAAAAATTTAATGAAGGTAATGGCTATTCTGGCACCCAAGGACATACAAGTAGGTTTCAACCCTCCCTTAACACACATGCATGTGTGTGTGTCTGTGTATTTATGAGAGAGAGAAAAAAAAGGAGAGAGAACTACTGTATAAAAGCTGAGGAAACAGGAATAAGAAAGATGCCTGTTTCTACCAGGGCTCTGTCTCCTGGGGAACAAAAACATGTAAGTGTGAAAGTACAAAATCATACACTAAGTGTTACCATGAGCAACAAAGCAAGGCATCTGAACTCCATCTAAGTGGTTCAGAGGATTATGGAGAAGAAACCAGAGATACAGGATTTTTTTTTTTTTTCTTTAAAAAGCTATTAAAACTTATAAGGACATAAATTGAAATAAAAGAAATACTGCTATTTTACAAAGTGGATTATAAATTTACCAAATTTAATACAACAGATTTTATTAAGGATGTAGAACATAGTGATAAAAGGAACTTAGTTCTTAAGGAGTTTATAAATTAAAGTTGAATATAAAAATAACTAGATTTTCAATATAAAGCAGAATTAAATGAATTCTATCATAGAAATTGAAATAAGAAACTATGGGAAATAAACAGGACAGTTGTAAAACTTCAGAAAAAGGGAACTTGCATCGAGCTGAATTGGATGTCTGTGAGTGGGTGTGTTGGGAAGCATGGGAAATGCTTGCTATGCTCAGGCAGTGAGAACTAGTCCAGCACGCTTGGACCATGGACTACACTGTGAGATGTGGTGGAAAAACAAGGCCAGGGAGATAGAATGGAATCGGATTGGGACTCATGCCTAGAATTTTCGATTAAATCCATAGACCATGGGAAGCAATTAAATATATTTGGTGAGCATGCTGAAAAGGCCAAAGAAGGAGGATCAAGAGTCAGCCCAGTAAATGTTCCATACACTTTGAAATAGCACAGATGTACTTTCCATAGGCTCTAAAATCAGCATAAATATAGCAATAGATGCTTCCTGGAATAATCAGCCACAATTGGCTGGACCATCGGGAAGCTCCAGGCCACGCCCAGGGGCTGATCCATCATGAAAGTCCTTCAGAGCTAACGTTGTGCAAATATGATATATTATGATATCTCAGTGTTATCTTTCAGCACTTATCAATAAAGATACTCTTGTGGACAGAAACATATTTAATGAGGGATGTGATATAATTTAATATATGTTTTAGAGGAAATAATTTGATTGTGACAGCCTAGACAATGTGAGTTATTAAATTAAAAAATAATTGAGGTGTTTTCCAATAGCCCAAGTGAAAGGTTTGATGATTCTGAACGAGGATTATAGTTCAGAATGAATGAAAAAGGGCTCAGATACAATAGACTCATGGTGGGGGGTGTTCTATCAAGCAGGGGCTGATGGAACATTAAATGGATTATTCACGGATATATTTTAGGGTACATGTAAAATGTGATTTGCATTCATGGTCTATGTAGTTTATGAGAGTCTGATATTTCTTACATATGAATACATAATGCTGACATAATGACACAGGATGTACATAATCGTACCTCCTCCTCAGCTTGTCTTTTGCCTTATCATGAGCTAGACTCAACTAAGGTTCTATGCCTCTCACTTTTTGTGCTCATTTGAAAAAAAAATCTGTAAATAGTTACTTTGAAGTCAAAACAAATACTTTGAAAATGATTTAGGAACCCAGGCAGTAAAGGTAAATTTTATCTGCTTATTAATATTTTTTTATTATTGTTTAGGCTAATCTCAGGTTCACATTTGCAAGGGTATTTGTGAGTAGAATAGACTTAGGTGATTCGCTGTTCTGCCCCCAAATAGAGCACAAATACTTGTCTTTGGTTGCATTGTTTCTTTTGCTTATGTACTTATTTACCATTTTATAGGATCATAGTTTGTTTTTTTCTTGGTCAGAGGTTTTCACAGCGGAGAGTAACATTTTTCTGTTCGGGTTGTTATAGTTATTCTCAAAGGTGTCCATGCATGTGTCCATGCATGTGTGTGTGTGTGTGTGTGTGTGTCCGTGGGCGTGCACGTGCCTGCATAGACACTTGTCAACTTAAGAACGTGATTTGCTATTTCTACACTTGAGAACATTTTTCTTCTTTGCTGAGCATTCTTTTTCATCAAAGAGAGAGGAGTTTTTTACTAAGAGTGTGGATTTCACTCCACCTATTAGGATTAGTAAAATGCACAAAGTCTCACAGATTAAATGTCTGAATGCCTCAGATAATTATGTACCCATTTTAACAATTCAAAGTTGGTCCCTTTTAACCACAGATGCTTACAGTAACTTTGCAAAGACACTGAATATAGGCTCCAAGCAATTTTCTGCTTGTGAATTTTGGCAGTGGTTAGAAGCCTAGTGATGGTACCAGCTGGGAGAAAATTGTCAGCGATGGGAAGAATAGTAAAGTTTAGGGCTCCTGAAACAGGATGTGTGCGGGGCCGGGGGGGTGGGGCATGGGTGGGGCACGGGTAGGTAGTAGAAGAGGAAGAATTTGATTGTTGAATGATTGGAGAATCCAGCAGTATGAAACTTTTAAGGTCTGATGTTGTCAGTAATGGAGAACAACTGACAACCCCATAATATTTAATAAAATGCAGCGTCAGAGCTCAGGTTGAAGTTCACAGTCAGGACTTACTGTGTGATTTTTCTTGAAAATAGATTTGTTTTGTTTCTCATACTTGGAATGCCACAGGGACACTGTAGCACCGTGCCACGAAAACAGTGATCAGCTGGTAGGAATTAGGTAAATGAATCATAAGGGTTTGTTCTGTAAATGAAAATCGTTCATGTGATTTCAGTGTAAAAAAGCTTTGATTAAAGACATGACTCATGTATAATTGATATTTCTTGTGGTCTTCTGGATGTTCTAACATTGCACGCCACTGTCAGCAGTAACGTGTAGATAAGTTGCCACCAGCTGCCGCCCCATGGGAGCACAGATGAGGGTGAGGGAGCCTTAGGAGAGCAGCATTGAGCATTTAAGCGGCCCAGGGACTGGAAGCTTGTTTTAAAAACAACTTGTTTTCATCCATCATCTGCATTTGTCTTGGGAGTCAAGTTTTTTGCTATGTGCTACTGAGTGTGGTGGAGTTTATTGTTATGTAATGGCAAGAAGGGACCCTGTTGGTAAGTCATAAAACGTACAGATGGAAACCACTCGAAGCACTGAGCTTTTTGAAGATTTGGGGGGTGATCAGGTGGGGTTGGTTGCATATTCCCTTCTTCCCTCACATTCCCCTTTGCATCAACTCTTGAAGACCCTAGCACACAGCACAACAGTTCCTATCCTGGAGGCTGGATCTCATTATAGGGAGTGGGGATGTGGGCTTTAGACCAGCCTGCCGGTTTTCATAATCCTGCGTCTGCCAGAGTTGGCTGGGCCACTTCAGGCAAGGTTCTTAGCCTTTTTCTACCTCAGTTTCCTCATTTGTTAGTAGGATTAAGGGCAAATGTGAATATTGAATGAGTTACTATGTAAATAATGTTTTACCCATGTAACAAACCTTCACATGTACCTCCGAACCTAAAATAAAAGTATTGTTTTGTTAAAAAAAAAAGAATGTTAAGCATAGTGACTGACATCTAGGAAGTTCTTAATAATTAAAACTATAATAATTCTCATATTTCACCCTTTGTATTATAAATTAGAGGGAGTTACATATATAATCATGACCCTAAAAATGACTTAAGAAAGTTAAATAATTCACAATAGTTGAAGAACACACCTTTTCCGTACACTGAATAAACGTATGGCTTAGGATCCACTAGATAATTCACACTGAAAAAATTAAATTATAACTGGTGCCAGAAATTTACTTTTTGTATTATGTAGTCCTATCGAAACCAAAAGATAAATCAGGTATTCAAGTACTTGTAAGCAGAGGATAAACACAGCTGTTACAGTGCAGTAAAACAATCATTTACAGAAATTCAAGGTACAAAAAGCTATGTCCTCAACAGCTACCAGGGAAGGATGAAAATGTACTGTGTCCATACTTTCCTCGGTGTTTTTTTTTTTTTTCATATTTTATATCTCTTTAGCACCTTGTCTTTTAAAAAATGCAAACGTAGTTCTGAAGGGCAGCAAAAAGCTTTATTATTTGGTAAATTGGATTTTACATTCATATTAACAAAAGCCCAGAATGATGGCAGTTATAGGGGGTGAAAGATTGTTGAAATGACGGATTGAGTAGCGCGTTTCTCAGGTTATGAAGTTCAGGAAAATGTGTAATTACGTCTGAGTTTCCTGAGGTTCCTGCGTTCAGCATAATGTTCTGACATACAGCAGGGACAGCTCCAGATGTGAAATGCAAATCTGGAGGGACTGCTGTGCTGCTGATGCTGTGCTTCATCATGCAAGTCGAATGCAGTTCTTGGTATTTCAAGAAAGGGTTTAGCTGAAGTCCCATGCGTGTATTGATTTAAAATTCCTACTTGAGAGAGCTGTGTCATTTTTTTTCAGCTCCAATTTTTAAAATACGGAACAGGATTTGGAGACAGATTTAGAGACTGGACATCCAGCCATACTCGTTAATCACAGAAAGGAGTGTGAGTGGGGACAGGGCAGGAAGGAGGGAGACAAGGGCACCCTTAAATAATATGGGGGTTTTTAAGCGTATTAAATGGTATGTTGGAACTAGATTTACAAATGTCCTATAGAAAGTTTCTTTGCTTGGAGTAGATCAAATCAATCAATTATACATGTTTACTGAATGCCTGCTCTGTTCAAAGAAGATGGCTAAAACTGGCAAGGACAGATCAAATAAAAAATAACACTACAATCAGTTCCCAACTTTGGGACTGATATAAGATACCTTTGGAAATGTGACTGTTTACAGGAAGAAATGAAATTGTCTTGCTCACAAGTACAAGCTGACACATTCTCACAGCCTTTCTGCTGTGCACAATAAGCGTTCAGCTTATCTTTCCAAGAACAATAAAATTTCGTGTACTCCTACCTGACATAAGAATTATTTTTACATATCTCCGTATCGCTGACTCTCTTGTAAGTTAATCTCATCTCACATGAATTTTTCACCAGCTTCACTCTGATGTTGATAAAGGAGATGGTTCCATCAAATACATCTTGTCAGGAGAAGGGGCAAGTTCCATTTTCATTATTGATGAGAACACTGGGGATATTCATGCCACCAAGAGACTGGATCGTGAGGAGCAGGCCTACTACACGCTCCGAGCTCAAGCTCTGGACCGGCTCACCAACAAGCCCGTGGAGCCCGAGTCGGAGTTTGTCATCAAAATTCAGGATATCAACGACAACGAACCCAAATTTTTGGATGGCCCATACACGGCAGGAGTTCCAGAAATGTCTCCTGTGGGTAAGTAAAGAACAATCTGCTTTTGTGGTGTGTGGCTGATTTGGGGAGCTTTTTATTTAAAATTAAATCATCATTAAATATATATATGTGTGTGTGTGTGTGTGTGTATATATATATATTTGTATGTGCGTAGCAATTGTCAGTTAGGGTGAGGGAAACATTTGAGACATGTTGGTGGCCAGTATCCATTAACTTATTAATTTATTTGTATGGACAATTAGGAAATTGTTTTTATACAGCTATTTCAATGTTTTCAGGAAATTACTTTAATCTTACATTTTTTTCAACTTGATATTTATTTATATTTTTAAATGATTACAGTGATGCCTCAGAAGTTAACAAACAGAATTCTTCCAGACACAGGCCAGTGTTTATTTTTCTTTCCATGATATTAAGATATTGATTGATTGTTCTAAACATCTCTCTATGGCCAGTGTATCAAGAAGGCCACTGATGGCTAGCCAGGCTAATATTTGGATCGGCTGATCTGTTTAATTGTAATGAGTATGATTGAACCTACAAATGGCCATCCACATGCCACCACTGATTATTTTAAAATTTTAAGTTCAGGGATACATGTGCAGATGTGCAGGTTAGATAGGTAAACGTGTGCCATGGTGGTTTGCTGCACAGATTATCCCATCACCTAAGTATTAAGCCCAGCATCCCTAAATTACTCTTCCTGATGCTCTCCCTCCTCCCCGAACCCTTCAACAGGCCCCAGTGTGTGTTGTTCCCTGCCATGTGTCCATGCCACCATTAATTTTAAAAAAATTATCCAAAAACTTAAATGAATGAAAATTTATAGTGAATTTATAGCAATGGTAAGGAGGTACCCATTTGGAGATATATATTTAAAAAAATGAAGGCTTTTTTGTTCAAAGGCCTTTTGTCATTGCACCATTACTAGAAAGATAGCAAGTAAAGTACTTCTAGTGTGTACTTTATTTATATAGAATAATAGAAATTCTCTTTTAAATTTCATTTATTCAAGTACTTTTGGAATAGTTTACAGCCAGTATGTAATTTAAGCATAGGCAATCTTACAAAAATAAAAATAAAAAGTTACGAGACTGGGTGAGAGATGAGTTGATTTATATATTAATTTCCTGCTGTTTTTAATATTGAAATAGGAAGTTTATTTAAAATAATAATGGAACTTGTATTTTAACACATGGGCATTTTAACCAATGTGATTTATTTTTTTTTAAAGGTCATTTCATTCATCCAATCATACAATCAACATACTTACGACCCTGAAGAGTGGGGTTGCAAAGATGTGTAAAATGTGTGCTCTTAAAGGGATCGCAGTCTAGCGGCCCTAAATTTCTGTTCCTATTAGAAGAGAGAGGGGAAATTATCTGGGGCACCACCATGCCTCTAGCTGTTAGACAAATGCCAAATGATAAGGAGACAGAAGAATCAATGCTTGTGGCCAGGAAGAATTTGAACCACAGTGGCATGATCTTACTATAATTAGCACATATGTAAGCATTGCTAGCATTTCTGTGACCAAACAGGTGTGTTCACTCTTCCTCACTACCATCCACACCTTCCAAGTGCTTTCTGCTGTTCCTGCTTACCAACAAGAGCAGCAGCAACAGTAACTGTTACAAGATTTTGGAGGTTATAGAAAAAAGAAAGGGCACATCTTCCTCCCCAAATTAGTAATGTTTGGTAAATCAGGAGTTTTTGAGATGTGTTTGAGCAATTTAATTCAACTTCATACTCCTAGTTCTCATGGACATTTTGGTTGTTCTTCATTGGCTTGCCAGTGTTTTCCTTTCCCACATAGAATATAGATATGCAAATTTTATATAGGTATATGTGAACTTTTTGTTTTAGAAGCTAATAGTGGCTGGGCACGGTGGCTCATGCCTGTAATCCCAGCACTTTGGGAGGCAGAGACGGGCAGATCACGAGGTCAGGGGATCGAGACCATCCTGGCTAACACAGTGAAACCCCGTCTCTACTAAAAATACAAAAAATTAGCTGGACGTGGTGGCGGGCACCTGTAGTCCCAGCTACTCGGGAGGCTGAGGCAGGAGAATGGTGTGAACCCGGGAAGCAGTGATTTCAGTGAGCTGAGATCTCACCACTGCACTCCTGCCTGGGAGGCAGAGCAAGACTCCATCTCAAAAAAAAAAAAGAAAAGAAAAATCTGATAGTGTACTGTCGTTTTGATTTTGATGGTACTCTGACATGAAACAGCATGACTATTATGCATACTTAATGTATGTTATAAGTCAAATAACTTATGTTATTTAAGTGTGCATAATAGTCATTAATAGTCATGCTATTTCATGTCACAATACCTTTTTTTTCTTTTCTTTATTTTTTCTTTTCTTTTTCTTTTTTTTTTTTTTTGATACAGAGTCTCACTGTGTTTACAGACTGGAATGCAGTGGCATGATCTCGACTCACTGCAACTTCCGCCTCCCAGGTTCAAGAGATTCTCTTGCCTCCTAAGTAGCTGGGACTACAGGTGTGCACCACCATGCCCAGCTAATTTTTGTATTTTTAGTAGAAATGGGGTTTCACCATGTTGGCCAGGATGATCTCGATCTCTTGACCTCACGATCTGCCCGACTCAGTCTCCCAAAGTGCTGGGATTACAGGCGTGAGCCACTGCACCTGGCCCATATCACAGTGTTTAAATAATTTATATTTAAGTTATTTACTTGGCTGATTCAAATGGGTTCAGAACTTTCTTAGAAAATTATTTTCAGATGTCTTCAGAGTTTATCTGACACCGATTCAGACAATTAAGTTAATATAAAAATTGGGACATAGAACATGGAATACCTAAACTACATAACATATGTTGTATGGACTTACAGTTTATCAAACACTACAGTTAATCAAAGTGCTTAAGTCTAACCAAGTATAATAACCATCAAATAGTATGATATAGGTCATGCAGGTTTTCAGTGTTTAATATCCAGGGATCTTTTTTTATTAGATGTTAACTAATCCTAAAATTTTAAACACACTGGTAAGCCTTTAGGATATTTTGTTTATTGCCAGAAGAACATAGACAGGCATGGAAAGTTTAAATTTATTTGTGAATATGTGTGTGTATTATCTGGTTTGTGTGTCTATATGTGTTAAATGAGATAATGAACTTTTCAGAAAAAAAAAGTATTATTGTTCACAGCCAAACTTACTGAAGTTTAGTTTTTATTATTTGGTTTAAAATTGTTTTCTTTCTTTTAAAATGAAGTAGCAAAATCATACTTAGGCATATTACCAAAATAAATATTGTAAAGCTGATACATATAGAGGAAAGAGAGAACATCAATGTAATTTATTATAACATTTAAAATATTCAAAATTTAATTCTTAAAAAAGATTTAAAAATACTCATTATTTACCATCTTGGCCCCACCAGACATCTGCAGGGCACAATCATCTAAGTCCATAAAATAAAAAACTTCAGGCTGGATGTGGTGGCTCACACCTGGAATCCCAGCACTTTGGGAGGCTGAGGCAGGCGGATAACCTGAAGTCGGGAGTTCGAGACCAGCCTGACCAACATGGAGAAACCCCATCTCTATTAAAAATACAAAATTAGCTGGGCATGGTGGCATATGCCTGTAATCCCAGCTACTCAGGAGGCTGAAGCAGCAGAATCACTTGAACCCAGGAGGCAGGGGTTACGGTGAGCCGAGACTGTGCCATTGCACTCCAACCTGGGCAGAAGAGTGAAACTCCGTCTCAAAATATAAAATAAAATAAATAAAAACTTTATGGTTTAAAGAATAGTACTGTACACTTAACTTCCATAATTTCCACATAATTTTAAAGAAAATGGAATTGGCAATGAAATATATATAGAAAATAAAGTGGATTTATAGCAAAGTGGACATTAATGACTTGCTTAAGGCATTTTGAAAGAGATATTTACATAGAAATCAATCTAAAAATATGTTAGCTTTAAAATGTCATATTCAGGAAATTATTTGAAACAAACTAGGACCTTAAAGAATACGTGAAGAAAGGGACCTGTTCCATATTTAAAAGACAGGATATTTACTAAATAATAGTATATAACTAAATATGTAAACTAAGCAAACATGAGTCTTTCTGATATTTTAAAGATTACATTCCAAATGGAAAAAAATAACAGATCAGAAGAAATGCTTTCCATATTGAATGTGTGAATACATAGTAAATGAAGAAAGAATACATTTCATATGTAACATCATATGTTGTACATCATATGTAACAACCAAAAAACTATCTATGCAATTTTTAAAGTTGCCATGGCTTTCCTCTTTTACAAGAGGTTTGGTTTAAATTTTCATTTCCTGTTTTGTTTTTAAATCAATTGGCAGAGAAAATTTTAAAAAAATCCCAAGGAGATAGGGTAGCCACCTAATATCCAGTTAGGTGCATCAAATATTCTTTGTCAGTTAATGACATTTTGGTTTCTATCTGGATCATCTTAACCATGACATTTTTGTACCTGCAATGATTCAAGTGTCCAAGATGCTGTTATCATGCTGTTTTCTAGACAGTGATTGAGTCTTGTAGAAGCTGCTCTTGATGAAAATATATTACCTGAACCCAATGGATGAGACACCTAAAGTTTCAGTCCCATCCGATTCGGAGTATATCCCAGCCTAATGTGCGTCATCGATGATATTTTTTTTTTTTTGCCAGAATATTTTCTTATCCCTTAAATATTTCAAGGGTTTTGTTAATATCTATCATCTCTTTGGAGCTGGTTTATTTTAAAATAATACTGTATCAATTTTTTTATGTGCCTTGGAAAAGATAAATGAAAAATTTCAAATAAGCTTAATGTAGAATCAGTAACATTTTGTAAGTTATTTTGTTTTGTGGTATTTGGAAGTTTTTAATTCAGTGGTTTTGGGATTGGCATCTAGGGACCTCAGTGGTACAAGTGACAGCGACAGATGCTGATGATCCTACGTATGGCAACAGTGCCAGAGTGGTCTACAGTATTCTGCAAGGACAGCCATACTTCTCAGTGGAGCCAAAGACAGGTAAAAATTGAAATGTGACATTCTTGTAGAGTCATAATTTGTTTGTTTCTTACAATTAATATGATTATTTCTAAATATAGTTGACACTAATACCATACTATTTTATTCTGCTTCTCCCAATATGTCTACTTTGGTAAGCGTCATATTATTGAGGATTTATCACCATTTAAAATATTTTATTTTAGTCATCAGTGTCTTAACAAAATGAAAAATAATGCTATATATTCAAAAGTATTTCAGTTTCTATCTCCTGAATGCTTAAGGAAATTTTGATACTTTACCTCAGAGTTTTACTTGTGTTTTGTTTTGTGTTTTCATTCACACAGGAAATTATACATGGTAATCTTTACATCTCAAACAGAAACCACTCTGCCACGTAATATAATAGGTAGTAGTTTCAGTTTATTCTTCTAGATGGTACTTTTCTCAGGGAAATAAGTTTAAACATAACAGGGTGATGATCTGCCAAATCAAAAGCGAAACTAAATATATCTATTTTTTAATTTTGGGGAACAATTTGTACTGGGTTGAAAAGTGGTATGGATAGAATATGTAGTTGGTTTGTTCTGTTTTGCTTTTAAGCTGAAACCGTTTACATTAAGACTATACCATGGGACATTGTTATCTTGGTTATTAATTGATATTTTAATGTATTCAGTTTTTCTGGTCCTGTGTGTGCAGGGAAGGGCGGGTGGGTGTGAATATTACTGATTCACACAGGCGGGTGTGAATAACACTGATTTTTTTAATCACTGTGAAAATCCATGTTTTCTCTTTTTAAAAATAATTTTGCCTTTATCATGGAGTTAGAATTATTCAAATATATAAATTTATGATTATGAATATTCATCAGTACCTGTAATCCTAAATGAATATTTTAATGTCATTGATCTTGTTTTTCATATTTATAAAAAGGGCAATATTAATTTATTCTCATGAACACCTTTTGGGAATGACCATTGTAATGTGCATGAACAGAGAAGTAAATTCAATCTTAGCTCATTCATTAGAGCTTTCATAGAGATGGAATGCATATTTTATACCAGTGTAGAGATAGGGCTTGGAAACCACATGGAAAGTCTAATAAGGAAGAAACAGTCATGATTAAGCAAGTATTAAAGGAGAAGTAGATGAAAGTATTTGATTTATGATATGAATCCTGTGAATGTGGAAAGCATGCTTCTGTTTGACTGGATGATAGATCTGAGAAACCTAAATTCAAACACCCACCTCTTCCCTTCTATGCCTACTCTTGACAACCTAAAAAGACATTGACAAGTTCCTGACAATTTGCTCACAATCATACACTCCTGCCTTATATAACTTGTCCAAAAATAGCGTGTATTAAGTTCAAGGATTAAATATTTTGCTGCTACTAATGATTGGCTTGTGATTTTGGCTTTGCAGCAGAATAACAGGATTTCCATGTAACACTATGGAGATAAAGCCTTACCGGTTGATCAACTAGACAATGGTATATGTCATAGGATTACATTATTAATACTTCAAACCTGATTTTAATTTCAGAGTTGAAGGGATTGTGTGTTTCAAGAGAAGAGGAAAGTTTAGTTTAGTTTTTTTAAATACTGTAACTATGGTAATCACTGGAACTTCTTTTTACATGGTCATTAATGCAGAGATATTCTGGGCATCTTTGTCCTCTCTGCTAATTTATAATACGTAGAGTACATTTCTTGTGAGAAAAAATAAATTACATGTTTTTCTGACAGAAATGGAAAGTTTTCAGACCTAAAGGGCAAGGGGAATTGTAAATCAAGGTTCACTTAGTCTTGTTAGTCTTCCTTTTCTGATGTCTGTCTGATTCATTTATATGTGAGAAATAACATTATTTCTCCTTCAAATCTGAGGGTTTTTGGGTCAGAAAGTAAAATTTTGACAGGAAAAATGTTGAAATTATGCTAAATAAAAATTATGTAACCATAGGCACAAGCCATCACTGTTAAGTGCATTTCTATAAATTTCTTCTTCTCAATTTCTAAGAAAATAACATGACTAAAATCTCAGAGCACAAATTTTCATCTATAGCACTATTTACAGACTGAATGACCAGAGGGAAACTGTATTTTCTGCATCAATTTCTCCTTCCCCCAAGCTAGAATGTGAGTAGTTGCAAAACCCAGTGTTGACAGTTGACTTTAACAAGCAAGGTAGCATGACACTGGAAACAAGGTAAAGCACATTCCCTTCAAACTTCTCAACACCTATCTTCATAGTGTCCACAAACTTACTAGGGGATTACGGACATTACATTTATTCCATTAAATGTACTTAGGATCATTCTAAGGTGTATCTATTTATTTTGTAACCTGCAAGCAAACAGATAACTTTTTTGGGTCTATGTGATATATGGGAGGACTGGCTACCTAATTCGTAACTTAAAATGAACATTCAGGTCCTTTATTCTTAAATGATTAAGGATTTGAAGACATCAGCAGCAGAGCTTTAAACTAAGTACAGGGTAAGAATGATGGTACAACTCACCTGACCATGAAGCAAGCCGTGGAAAATGAATTGAGTGTTAAACATCATTTGTCATTTAGGACTTCTTTTTTTAGACATAAGAAGTATGATTACGTGGTGACTGCATTATGTGTTGCATGCATACCTATTACATCATAATTTTATGTAAAGGGTATTGCCATAACAAATGACTCCTTCCAACTACACCCTTCACACACTCCCGGTTCTCATTCTATGCAAGAGTGCTGTCTCTTTTGAAAGCTTGCTGAGAACATCCCCCACAGGTTGCAAAAAGAGTCCTTTCCTCAATGACTCTTCCTTTTCTGCCAGCACTGGAATTCTTTGATGTTCCAGAAGCTTCCAACTTACTACTTCACTGTTGTTGGCTCTTCTCCATCTTTTTATAGCTCTTTCGTATCTACACTACAGATAGACAAGTCAAATAATACAGAGCTTAGGCACAAAATTTAGAAAGAAATAGAAACTCATTAGCAGATTTTTATCTTAAGTGTAAAACAAAATGAGCATCCAAAAACTTTTGTGATTTTGTTTTATAAATAGGTTCCTCCTCCCAAGAGTTTTCTCAGCTAATCAGTAACATAGTTTCTGCATAGCCAGGGCTGTGCATTTCTTTCATATTTGATTTACTGATAAATGTCTGTAATAAAAGTGCCATACTTGATTTTATTGCCTATTATATGAAATTCATTTATAATTTGTATTCCAGTATTTAAACGATTATCATCAAAGGATATTTTTAAAAATAGAAAGCAAGCCTGAAACATTTGTGCTCATTTCAGTTTCTAAGTTCCTTTGAAATTTAACTTTCAAGCATCATGAATATTTTTTTTAACTTGAAACTGCTTTGTTCAGGATCTGTTTCTTCTTGCCTCAGTGTCTACATTTGCAAGAAAGAGTGTTGCTTGACCCCAATCTGTATTCGTCTCTGTAATTCTACAAATATGTAACACAAGACTACACAATGTATTGCACTCATAATATTTTTAAAATATAAAGTGGTACATGTATCTTCACAATGCAATTCAAGTCTCAAAGATGCACATACTTAAGGATGTTTATACATCCCATTCTCCATTTTATTTCTAATTTACTTTTAGTTAACTTTGTATGCTACAAGGTTTCGAGTTTTTTCTTTTTTAATTTCAATAGTAATCAATATGTTACAGAATGAGTTGAGTTTATTATAATTGGTGAATTGCTCCAACAGGAGCTGTCCTAGGGAAAGAAGGTGGCAGTTAGGACTCAGAATAAATTTACAGAAGTGATCATTGTTATCCAGTCAGAATGTGCATGGGGGAGATAGCCTAACAGCTGATCACATTGCATTAAAATATTCAATTGTGTCTTCATTAGCAAAACATCGTATTGGATTTTTTTTTTCCTGAATATGTACTATATTTCTAAACATCATGTAACATAGCACTCATTGATATAATGTAAAACAGAATAAGTTAATATTAGTCACAAGCATCACTGAGATATTTTAAATACTAAGAATACATATTGACAGAAACTGATTACATAAATACATATTCAGTTCATTACCAGTTATATCTATTATTCTCATTCACTAGGGAATAATCACACAAAAATAATTATCTTTAAAGGAGTTACCAAGAGAGCTAACATGATATCCAATTAGTTCTGTTAGAACAAAAGCAAAGCAAACAGCCAAACTACATGTATTTGAAATGATTTTTTTGCTGTTGCGTCATTCTCCTGTCCATATCTCAATGGTGCTGCCTTCATTGGCAGCTCCATTTTGGTGGTGGCCATACCAAATGGCTTTAGTTCATTCATGGTCCTTATGAGGTAGGAGACCAGCAGGACTTATTTTCTGGTCACAACCTTGTTGACCAAAACAGGATCTGGTTCAGACAGGATAAAGTGAAGAAACTGGCAGGAACCAGCAGATGTCAACACAAGCAGTCCTAGCTGCACTCATTGCTCATTGGCATAAGACACTCCCACCAGTGCCATGACAGTTTATAAATACTATGGCAACAACTTGAAAGTTACCACCCATCTCTGTTGCAATGACCTGGAAGTTACTTCCCTTTTTCCTAGAAATTTCTAAATAATCTACCCCTCAATTTGCATTGACCCACTCCTTAATTTGCATGTAATTGAAATTGGGTTTACATAAGTATAAATAACTTTGCCAAGAGACCATAGATTGCAGAGTTTGGGCACATTGACTATGAGTTAGCACTGCTCCACAAACAGCAGTACCATTTAATAAAAGTTGCTATCCAAAACCCACTGGATTACCCTTGAATTCTTTCTTGGGCAAAGCCAAGAACCTCCTGGGCTAAGTCCCAATTTGGGGGCTTGACTGTTTGGTATCACTTACCTCCTGATATATATTATTAAGTACATAAAAACCATAAGGAAACCAGTTTCTTTAAAGTCTAATTGTATGGTTTTAGAATTCTTGGAATAGCTACAGACAATGAAGGCTGTAATGGAGAGAGAAGGAGGCATGAAGTGCTTTGGGAGTTGGAAGTGCAGATGACCCAGATCCTGGTTGCTGTGAGAAGGTACTTCCGCAGTTAACAAGATCCCTGAGGAAGCCGGTTTTGCAATATTGAGATTCCCCTTGGAATGGTAGTCCAGTCAAAGTGATATCCAAAAACGTTTATTTAGTTTTAGTGAGAACAAACCTAAAGGGTTGAGCCCTCACAATGTGAATCTCCCCAGCCCCTGGTTATTAATCCTTGGGTTTATGCAGTTGTCTAGACTCCTGAGGGTAATTTGAAGCCTGAGTATGCAGAACCCGTGTTCCATTCCTTCCCTAAAGTGCGGAAGATTTCAGAAATGGCTATCATCTGTTACATGAGGTACATATACCAAATTTTTAAAAAGATTCAATAGTAGCTGAATATGCATTAAAAAAATCATCTAAGGCTGATAGGATATTGGATCATCAGATTTTTTTCTTATACTTAAAAACAACTTTGAACAATAGCAATATAAGTTTATGTTTCGCATGCACAATGCTTTTTGTGAACATGGATTATAAATAAATGAAAAGTTCTGAGTTATGGTATCAGATGATGTAGTTATAGAAAAATTATTATTCACAAAGCCTAAAATATGAGCCAATGTCTTTTCCAAAGAGCCCACGGATAGAATTCCTTTTTTTTTTTTTTTTTGCTAAGCCTATGTGACTTAAAATTATTGATTATTATTAAGCATGAAAATCTCACAGAGTTAGAGGTATCCAGTTGGTCAAGACTAGACTTTACTAGTTCAGTAATATGATATTAACAATTTTCTGTCTGTGCGTGTATTTATATATACAATTATATAATACATGACAAAACACAAATGAAATCCAAGGTATGAGAATGCTTTTCCAAATTTAGACAGTTTTTACTTAAAAGTAAAAGCGAGCAAATGCCATACAAGTAGAAATCTATTAGTAGTGGGTGTTCTTATTTCAAATCAACTTTTCCCAATTATGTTATTCTTGTCAAAAATATGTTCAATAGTTGAGGCATTTGGAAATTACCTTTCCTACCTGCATTGATTTGCAAACTTTGTGATGATTTCTGCCTTGGAAAGGTGTTATTTATAGGCTCACTTATAAAGAGACAATTAGATGTGTGAAAAATAAGTGAGAAACGTTGACTACCAGACTTCTATCTTAACGATGCTATATTTCTTTTCAAAAATAATTCCGCTAAGCAAACCCTTGAGAGGATGAGGCTGCAGTGTTTCCCTTACTGATTAGTTGAGGGGTTATAGACTTCTCTCCATCACAATAAATATGCACAGACGATAACACACATATTGATATTAGAAGGAAAAATGAGAGATGAATCAAATTTTTTTAAAAAACATAAAAGTAAGTGGGACTTCCTTTCTAAAAATAACTCGTTTTATTAATATTTTTCATGTAAATGAAATATGTGTTGGTCATGTTCAAAATAAGTAATGCTCAATTTTTAAAAAAAGGGTTACAGAAATAAAGATGATTAACAGCAAAAAAAAAAAAACAAACAAACAAACAAAAAAACAAAAAAGAAAAGGTGGAGATATGTCCCAGAACTCTCACACAAAGATTGTTTATGTTTGGTGACAGTATTAGGGAAGTCAATATTTGCTTTGTTATAAATTAGAGTTAACAGAAGTATTGAAGAACAAACATGAAAAATCCATAAAATCATTATGGCTCTAAGAAGAATATGTATTAGATGCTTCACCTGGACCTAATTTGTATATGATTTTTTTTTCATTTTTATTATAATATTTCAAAGATCAATTATAAAATATATAGACACGCATAAGGATTCATTGAAAGTGTTACGTAAAGTGAGCCTGGATTACCGTGACAATAGCATCCAACTACAGTTCGTGTATGAGAATAAATGAGTAATGTCAAAAAATAAATAAGCAACCTGGACTTCTCAAATAAGTGTAATTTGAATGCTTAAAATACAGATCTGTTGCTGATGTATGTGTATGTTTGTGTTTGAGAGCTAGTGTGCTCAGATTTAAACAAAAGTTTTGTTGCTAAGGATAGTAAGAATATTATTTAACTTGAAAACTGATAATAAGTGGTTATGCATTTTTATAAGTTGTTGAGATGGAAGAAAAGGACGAGTTCATTGCTGTGTACTTGTACAGGTGTTTGTCCATTATTTTAGGTAAAAGGCCATTTTATTTATTTATAAATTGTTATTTTCTTAACCACTTTTCCCTGAAACCTAAAGATAATCCTCTTTATTCAGTATTGAGAAAACCACGTTAATAATGTTTTCTCTGTTTTGTAACATTGTATAAAACTATCATATTCCTTTGGTCTTTAATAAACAGTAAAATTACTTAAAGTAAATAAACGAAACAACAAAAGGCAACAACTCAAGAGCGACTTACTACTTGTATCAGTATTCTTTGTTAGTATAAATGCAGTGATTCATGATGGGTTTTACTGGGATTTGAAATTTTACAGGAGTCATCAAGACTGCCCTTCCAAACATGGATAGAGAGGCTAAAGACCAGTATTTGCTTGTTATTCAGGCAAAGGATATGGTTGGTCAAAATGGAGGACTGTCAGGAACTACATCAGTCACTGTGACCCTAACGGATGTCAACGATAACCCACCTCGCTTTCCTCGAAGTAAGTTGTTTTCTTAAGTGATACAAGTGTAATAACTTTTCCTGACAGTATAAAATATGTCTTTAAAATGACTTTTTTCAAATATTTCTAAAGCAAATAATTATCTTACTTCATTCCTCCAAATTTACATTTCATTAGAGACATAATTTTGATTCAGCAATATGGATTATAAGGGTATTGAGAAGAAATAGAAGCCATCATATATTTGCATTACTTCTAAGTAATGCAAATTTTGACTACCATGTCTTAAATATAGTAAGATTTTTCTTTCATTCACATTTTCAATACTAGACAATTACTAATTGTGTTTATGTATTAGTGTTTTTTCTAAGAATTACTTTTTATATTTTGTAAATTATAAAGTTGTTGCCCATTAAAAATATTCAAATACATTTTATTCATTCTATGCACTAAAATATTGATTTATTTTTGAAAATTAAAAAAGACTAATAAACATTTCCATTTTTTCATTTCACACTCTTTAAAGCCAGTTTGTGCACACTGAACATTCCATTAGTAGTTCCCCCACATCTTTCTTGTGCAAACATTCAGTGTTTTAAAAACCAATCTAAAGAACTAAAAAACCAAATGCCCTCAATTCCACTTATTTGACCAAAGGGGCTTTTGACTTAACCAAGAAAAAAGAAAAAAAATTCTCTAGGTAGAGGTGTGCTGTTTGAAAAAACGTTTCACCTCACTCTCTTTTTAGTTCCCTTTTTTCCCTAAGTGTGTTATTTCTTTAGAATGCTCAAGAAAATAAAGAGATTGTACAGACTACAATGTCTGTACAATGTCTCTAAAATGCTTTTCCAGTACAAATGGGAACTAAACTCCCTACCAACAGAATTTAGAAGTGAATTGTATCAAAAAAGGAAGCTTTCTGACCAAATACGAGTGTCACTGTTTTTTCCTTCAATGACTGCCTCTTTAAAATTTTCATCTTTGTCTTATATAGTTTTAATATTTATATTATACAAGAAATGATATCTCCTGGTAATATAAAAAAGTGACCCCAAGTTTAGCATTATTTTCTTTAAGTAAGCCTATTCTTAATTGTGATCTTGATGGCTTATCATGGAGAAGGAGGGACTTTTAGAATTATGAAAGCAAATAATGCAGTTATCTTGGGCTTATAATGAAATGAACTGCTTTCTTTTTGTTTAAGCCTAGATTGATAAAATTATGTAGAACTTTAGTAAGATATAGGTTTTCTAGGCCATTATAGATTCCCCTCAAACTTATCAAAGTGAAAAAAGCCAAGGATATATCATTGTTATTCATTTTTGCTGGGATTTTTCTCTACCATTGAATCACTAGTTTAACCTTGACATTTTTGAATTTTACAAAGGACACTTTGAGGTGTGTAAAAGGGGTCACTCAAAAGTAATAGCATATATTATAATCATTTTAAAAACAAACAGTAACTATTCACAAAATCTAGAAAATTGCAAACAAGTCTCAGTCTAATACATATTTCCATCATACAGACACATTTTCCTTTCTATGTTCTTCTCAGAGAGAATCCTTTCTTCTCCCTTCCCAAGACAGGACAAATGCAACAAAATTTAACAACCAAAAGAAACGGAAAAAGATGGAGGAGGCAGGAAAAAGTAAATGATTAGAGAAAAAATAGTGAAGGAATATAGTGTGCTGAGGTGTTTCCTCATTTCTCAGTGATGTGGTTCATGTATTTCTTCATCTGCCCCCAAACTTTTCCTTTAGTTTGAGGGATGGCGATGAGGAGTTATTACAAAATTTAAACAAAAATTTTTAAAAATTATTTTTTTCTCTTTTACTGGCTTTTTTTTTTTCAGTTCGACTAATATTGCCTAGGCTCCTGGACCATTGTGGCCCAACTCAGTTCTACGTACGACCCACACAAATCATTCTTATCCTTTCTTATCCAGTTTTCTTACCCAGTTTTCTGAAACTCTCTTGGTAAAAGATGCTAAGAAAATTCCAACATTAAGTTATGAAAACGATTTAGGCTTGTATTTGCCCATTGGAAGCCCAATCTATTCTATTTTTATTTCCTAGTGTTTTACACATTATTGTAATTATTATATTGAATTACATTTAATAATTATATATCAATTATAATTACTTTAAATTTATTTTTATTTTTCAGTGTAGGATATTTCTCACCACCAGAAATTCAGGAATTAGAGATTCTTCTCTTGCTTTTCCTCACCATCTATTTCTGCTATCACAATGATTATTAACTAATCATCCCCATCAAATCTCTTAAGGCTATATGAAACATCTTTTGTTTTCCATTATCTTAGCATATTTTTTATCAAAAAATAAAAAGAAGTTATGCTAAGATGAGGTCAAAATAACCCAATAGTTAAGTTTTTATTAGTTGTCTTGGTATAATGTGTTCATTTCTTGTTTTGAATTTCACAGGGTCTTATCAATATAACGTCCCAGAGTCATTACCTGTAGCCTCAGTTGTGGCCAGAATTAAAGCTGCCGATGCAGATATTGGAGCTAATGCTGAAATGGAGTACAGAATTGTGGATGGTGATGGATTGGGCATTTTTAAGATTTCTGTTGACAAAGAAACACAGGAAGGAATCATTACTATACAGAAGGTAATGTTTTCTTTATTTATCTCTTACCACAGATTACTGAGAAGTCCTGTCTGTTTGATGGGAGAATGCACTAGACAAAACGAATGGCCATATGGGATCATTACTATTTTAATTTTAGTAAGATAAACTATGCATTTATTTTTAGGTGTCAGACTCTTAGGGAACCTTGAGTTACATTTGTAATAACACCCATCAATTCTATTCTTTAAGAAACTCACAGCCGTTATCTATAGCACTATAAAAATAAAGCAGACTGGCAATGTGCTGTTTTAAAGACCTATTTGGAGAGATGAATATGTTTCTGCCCTGACTGTTCCACTAATGAAACCCTAAAATCAACCAAAACCCGTGTATGCAAACAACATATGCTATTATTTTCTCCATGAATGAAAATAATGTAATTTCAAGTAGAAACCAAAATGTTGAAGACTTGCTACATTAACAATTATTGCCATTTAAAATTTATAGTAATTGGGAGACTTGAATATTTCATACAAGAAGAGCATGAAAAGTTGTAAAACCTATCGTAATTTCTAGAGAGTGTGAAAGAGACGGAAAGTCAGTACAGCCTAAACTAAAGATTATTTTCCATAATATATTTAAATTAGTTCTCAACACAGTTATAGGAGAAAATGGACTCTTCTCTTTTCAATATAGAGACATGACTTTTTACAAGTATTTAATCAAAAATAATAACTCAAAAGCTGTTATTTCAAAATGTAGTCTTAGTTTATCAACTATTTGAAACATTAAAAATATATCAATATATTGATCCCTAAGATATGAATTTTTTGTCAGTATGAAAATCCAGTGTATAACTTTGTAATTAATGCTTTTCAATAATTAGCACATATCAATAAATAAAGTTATATTTTAGTTGTTATAGGAAAACATATGTTTGATTTCAGACCAATGAGAAATACATTTCTGCAATTATTTCCAGTGGACAGCTGCTGTTTTAGCTAAGCTGGTTACAATCTGTGTATAAAAGTTTTAATAACTAGAGTAGGCCAACTGTTGGTAAAATGTTTTGTTTTGTTGTCTAAAATAAAAGGAATTCAGTAAGGTACAATGCTGCTCAAAGATTTCAAAGAGTCATCTGAAATCAATCTGTTCACATTCAAGAATTTTTAATGCAAACTGAAACTTTTTATTGAACAACTACCTGTATTTTATATATTATAATGAAGGTAGCACGAATCTTTGAAAATTCTAAATTCAATATAAAATATTTGATTTAGTAAAGGAAATATAAAACTTATTTTCTAATTTTATATCATTTCTGGAAATTTTAGAAAATTGTTAGAAAAGGAGACATAAAAAACCTAGGTTAAAAATTATGTCATCTAAAAGCATAAAACTCATGAAAAAATTGTAAGGATAAATTTGATTATCACTTATAACAATAGAAAAGCATCACAATCATTATTATTCTTACAGCTAGCAATTAATATCTGTCAGGCTTTTCTTTTTGAGTAACTTACAGGCTTTATTTTATTTTCTCAACAATTTCATGAAGCTACTATTAGGACACTGAAAATATGGAAACATTATAAAATATTGAACAATTGAAGAAATGGTAGATAATTGATATTATCATATTAAGAAATTTGCATCCATCATTGTAGTAATGTGGTGATGTTGTTTTTGCAAATAAATATAAAATTTTTATTGAAAAATTATTAAAAAGGCAGTATCCAAACTTTTACAAAGTCACATTTTATAAAAAGTATATTTATGCAGAATAACAGATTACAAGAAAAATGTTAAAATGTTAGTAGTATCATTTCTAGATCTTACCTTTACTGCTTTTTCAATAATATGTAATATTCAATAGTTATTGTTATAATTGAAATGTTGTTAAATATATAAAAGAGTTATTCAAAGGCCAAACTGAACTAAATCTCATTAAAAACACTGTATAATCTACTTTGACTATTATTAGAGATGGTAATTATTTTACAGATGTAGAAATAAGTCACAGACAGGGTATTCAGTGGGCCCAAATTTCATGTATGAAGTTCTCTTAGGTATTAAGAAAGATATAATCTTCTATTTAATAAATTATGATTTAAAAACATTCCAAATTTTTAAAAATTTAGATTAATAGAATTTTTGGTTTTGATACTAGAGATTCGTTACTTCTGCCCAAAATCTGAGTGATGCTTTGAATCTAATAAAAGTCCATAATTGGTTATTATTAAATATTTATTCATCAACCATTATATGAGAAGTTGGCTAAATATTTTAACAATTTTTTCACGGAATATGAGGTCAAAACTCCATTATTTTTACTTGTGATTGTTAGCAACTAAAATTAAATTTTATTTTCTTAAATGGCTTCTAATACATAAATACTTGTCTAATTCTTTGTTTTCTTATATAACATCAAAGATTAGGAATAATTAAGCACACAGAATGTACAGGAGAACCTTAAGAAACAACAGTGGTGAAAAATTTCATATTACTTCTGTGTCATAAGTAGCCAAGGTAAATCTTCATATGTAATGAAGCAATTCTTGTTCATCCTGAATTACTATGAAGTGTAGAATCAAACCGAGTAGTTATCAAAGGTCAAAAAAATAACATTTAGTTACCCAGGGATTTTATACACATCAGTAGACAGTTCAGATGTTGAATGCTATCATGATTTTCTATATTATTTTGAGCCTAAATACATTGTTTATATGAACAATAATTTAGACTAAGAAGTTAGTCATAGTTTATTACTCTTAAGGGGATGGCACTAACTTGCTTTCAGCTTTCTAACATGCAAAGTAGATCTGATTTTTAAGTTTTATCTTAATGTGGAGAATATATATACCATTTGAGGCAGAACCATTAGATTCTAAAAGTAAAATAATGTGTAGCAATAGATGGCATGAACCTAAGCAGTATGGTCTGCAATTTTTATGTTCATTAATTCATCATGATAGAATGCATGGGTGTTAAGATGAGATATCTGAAATTTTGCTGTTTGAAATAGGTAAAAATATTTTTAAAAATATCTATGGTGCTTTTATACAGAGCAGATAATATCAACATGGAGATAAATGAAAACAAAATCTCAGTTTTCTTCATGCTAAAAATCTTTAGGCTTAGCAAATGTTACTTTTTACTTTCTTCCTACACTCCTTCTTCTCCATGTAGTTCTGAGTAGATACTAGATAGTGGAAAATTAACTCATATACAGGAGCTTAATTTTTATTTCCAAAGCTCCCTCCACCTCCAAACTAATTTTTAAAAATTTTACAATTTTTTATTGTCTGTTAATATGTTCCAGTGTCCAAACAATCCTACTTTCTCATCTGCATTGGAATAAACAAACATAAATAAATAACTTCTGTAAGAGTTGACTAAATATAGTGGAAATGATACATTTGAGTTTTACTGCAGTTTAAGCTTATAGTGTTGTACAGTTGATCCTTAAAAAACATGGGCTTTAACTGAGTGAGTCCACTTATATATGGATATTTTTTCAATAACTATATTACAATCTTTTTGGAAATTTGTGACAATTTGAAAATACTCACAGATGACTTATGTAGCCTAGACATCTTGAAAATTTTAAGAAAAATAGTTATGTATTGAATGCCTAAAATATATGAAGATATTAGTCTATGTGTTAATAGTCTAGTTGTGTTATCAGTAAGGTTTCTGGCCAACAGTAGGATGTTAGTAGTTAAGTTTTGAGCGATCCAAAGTTATACACAGATTTTTGGCTGTGTCAGGGGTGGTTCTCCTGTTTTTCAGGGGTCAATTGTATATTCATCTGGTTTTTAGATGAAAATTTACCATTAATTCATAATTTTCTTATTCTCAGCAATTATTTTATTAATGTATTGAAATATATAATTCAAAGTTTATGTGTAGCTTCTATGCCTCTTACCCTGTAATTGGTTCCAGAATAATCCAGGATTTGTCCTGTTATCCTCAAACATTGTTCATATGCTTTCTATGAACTGCAGAGAACTATTAGATGCTTAGAATTGGGATCTCTTAAACTTGCTTTCAGTTTTCTAGTGAGGAAAATAGATCTGATTTTTAAGTTTTATCTTAATGTGGATAATATATTTACCATTCTGAGGCAGAACCATTAGATTCTAAAAGTTAAGTAATGTATATAGCAACAGAAGGCATGAACCTAAGCAGTATGGTCTGTAAAATTTTTATGATCATTAACTCATCAGAATAGGATACATGGGTATTAAAACGAGATATTTGAAACTTTGCTATTTGAAATAGGTAAAATTAAAAAAAAAAATGTGCTGCTTCAGACTCATGGTTGCCAGATACATATCACTATTCCTCAGTTTCACTCAACAATCTAGAGCAGTCACTAAACTACTTGTAATTCCTGGAAAGCAACGTAAAGTTTTTTCCAGTTCTTCAAACCTCCCCCTGCCTGCTGACTCCCCTGTGCTCTGCTTTCATGCCCCCTACCATACTCATCTTTTGAGTCTAAAAAAACCGCTCCTGTTATTTCTTTAAACAGTAAACAGAAGAAGCATAGTGCTTGGACCAGCAAGATGTATTTTTTTTTTTTCTAGGAAGGGAGTGTGTGTGTGTGTGTGTGTGTGTGTGTGTGTGTGTCCCTTCAGTCATGGGAACTGGTCTAATCATGGAATGTAGATGTCCCAGTTCCATAAATATTGTGATCTTTTTCATAGACTTAGCTGTGGTCACAAGGATTGAATAAATATCCAAGGCTTTTTAGAAGTGTCCAGGAGAACTCAGGCCCCATCTGTCAGCCAACTGGTCAGTTCTATCAGGGCTTTCAAGGATTTGAACATGCCCTGAGGAAGAAGTTGAATAGTGGATGCATAACACTGTTTTTCTCAGGTAGACAAGGGAAAGCGGCACAGAGGTAACCACCTGTGCAGAGACTTCACTTATGAGATAACCTGCTAAATACAGAAAGAAGAACTGGGGCAATTTCACTGGAGAATAATGAGGAAGGGAATGTGGGCAACAGATGAGGTAATATAAATGAGAGGGCTCTTAATGCTCCTTCACAAAACTGCTGCAGATAAATAGGAACACATAGGTACAGTGCTTTGCAAATAGAATGGATTCCACATGATACATATTGTAAGGTATTTTTGGTGCAGCTCAATAAAATATGAGTAGAAAATTAAAATATTTGTTTATTTCCCTTAAACACTTATTCATGGAAGTGTCTGTGATAACTTTAATTCATTTCAAGCCTTTCGCTTCTTTTCAAAGGACTGTATTATAATTAATATCAATATTTATTTAAAACATTATTACTTTCTGGTTATAAATACATTTCCTCTCTCTCTCTTTCTTTCTTTTTTCTTTCTCACTCTTCTTTCTTTCTTTGTCTTTTCTTTCTTTCTTGTCTTTTCTTTCTTTCTTTCTTCTTTCTTTCTCTCTCCTTTTCTTTCTTTCTGTCCTTCTTTCCTTCTTCTTTCTGTCTTTTCTTATTCTTTCTTAGCCTTGAAGTTATTTTAAGTTTCTTTCTTTGCCTCTTCCTGTCATGATAGCTCTTGGCTGTTTATTTTCCCTTTGACATTATCCTAAGCTTAGTGATCATTGCTTCACTTCTTAAGTTATTTTTATGTCCCCCACACCTAGTTCATAACCTGCTTCTAACTTCTTCATTTTTAAATACATCTTTTTAAAAAATTGCTGTTTAAACTCAAAACTATATATTTTTATTATTCCAACTAGTCTTAAAAGAATCTACCTAATACTAAGGGAAACAGAATAATATCAGCAATTGAAAGCAAGCAGTGAAATAATTATTATAGAATGATATTATATACTTAGAAATTCTAAAATAATTTATCACAATTTTGTTAAATTAATGAGAACTTTCAATAATGAGAGCTACAAAACAAGTTAAAAATGAATACACTCACTGTATATACTTCATGAGAACATTTGTGTGAGTTTCTGGGCTTACTCTAACCATGGAAGAGCAACCTGTGAAGACCTATGTAAGGAACATCCATCACTCTCATTCACATCCCTAAAACCTTCCATCTTAAAAGAATGTGATCTGCTGGCCCAACAAAGGTGCCTTTACCCCCATTTCCAGGTGTCTTTCCATCATGAGGCCAACGGTATCTCTATACTCAATTTCAGAAGAAAATATTTGCTTACCATTTTGTAACTAGAGTATATTTGGAGTTGTTTTCCCAGAATCACGGAAGTCTTGTTCTTAAGATTCCTCAGTCTGAACTAACAGTTTACTGTTTGTGGCCCTAACAAGACAGGATTTTGATTTTCAATTCTACTTACCAAGATTTAAATAAACATGGAGCCTACAGTATACCCTAGATAAAACTTTTCCAGGGACCTTTCACAGCAGGAGAGATCTGCAAAACAATATATGAGTCCCCTAAGTTCAGTATTCTTTCTGTCCCAGAAAGTAGTGGCATTGTATGTGAAATTTAGAATGGATTTTTGAATCCGAGTTGGAAGACTAAAACTCAGAAATTCTGGAAAAAAAAAAAAGAGATAAATTTGGCCTCCTTTTATCACTGCAGAATATTTTTAAAATTTTACTGAGATAGCAGTCCACCAAAACGAACAGTTTTTTGGTTGGTCTCCCAGTCCCTTCTCCACATAAGAAAACATTTACAACCAGACGTTGCTCAGATGTTGACAAGATTTTTGTTATAAGTCATAAATGTGCTTGTTCTGGTGGTTCTGAATGTCTCAATATTACTTCACATTTGGACAATCAAGTTTCAATGTCCATCTGGATAGAGTAACTTCTATTGGAATTAGATTACTTTCTACCTGCAAACCATGCTTGATAATCATCTGAATCTATTTTCTCTCTATTCTATACTATAATAAAGCTTTGGTCCATACCCTTTTCATAAATAATGTACTATTATATGTACATTATTTATGAATGAGATTTATTCCAGTTTGTGAAAATTGTCATTGTATTTTGCAGCATTTGAATGTGCTATACTTGGCATAGAATAATTTTAGAAGCAGGAAGAGAAAAACACAAAAGCAATCATTTTTAAAATAAATATTTGAAAAAGAATAAATAGAGAAACACGAAAAAATGCTGGTGGTTATTCTATTATTGTGTCAATATCTTATACAGAAAATATTTATTAATATGACAAAATGTGCAGAATTTGGAAGGCTAAAGATTGCTGTAAATAATGACATAGAGTTTTTTATGATTTAATCATTCTTATAAGAATAAACCTAATTATATAGTTTAAAGGTAAAAATGATGATGAAATTTTCATCTTAAACAGTTAAAGCAATGCAAATACTATTTCTTGACCATTTATGAATGCTTCTGTGATACCCTTTATAACCAGTTAAATAGGACTTGAAAATTTACGTAGTGTAAACATAGAGATTATCACATTTGAGTGAATACAATAGTTTTTGTTTTACCTAGAATTATTTCTTTTTACATTTGCTATCATAACTTAAAATTAGGTACTTCAGTTTTTTTCAATTTTTTTCTTTAATATAATGGGAGGCTCTCCTCCAATGGACCTCAGTTTTCAATATAAGTCCTCAGTTGTGATTAAATATGGATTTTTTTCTATAAAACACATTACTATGGAGTTACTATAGAATAAAAAATGAGCATTTTCAAAATTAATTTCCTATGAAAGACACTAGCATCCAGTATCTGACATGTGGTTTCTTTGGTGGTCCACATTGTCACACTATTAAGACATTTAGGCTTTTAAAGGCTAATTTTGCTGTGCTAGATTCAAAATATTCTCATATCCATACCCTATGAAAGGCTGAATGAAGTCAAAATAATAGAGCAAGATGTGGAGGCGTTGTTAATGCCGTCTGCCTGCGATTCACTGCGCTAAGTTAGATAGCACAGTGTCCTTCCAACCTTCAACTCAAGCTGCACAGATGTGGACGATCTGGGGTTTACTATCTTGTATTGAAATGTTTCTTTTGCCTATTACTTGCAATATTGAGGGCTAATTTCCACAATCAAATATGTATTTCATTTAGTATTTCATAAATGTTGCTGATATGTGGTGAGAGAAAATCAAACCAAGGTTAATTCCAATTTATTTTTCTTCCTCTCATTTTTATTTTCTTTCAAACATTTTGTTCAATTAATCCTGCTGCTCAGGATGCATATTTCTTAAAATTGAGCAAAGACATTGCTCTCATTAGACCATTATAAAGCATAAATTTTGGATTATTTTAGTTTTCAAGGCCGAGAAAATTTGGTGAGCTTCTGGACTTCAGATTATGTTTTCCACTTAATTCAATCATTGTTACTATGTATATAAGTATATACCGTTTTAATCATTATGTGTGTGTGTTTGTGTATATAGACTTATTTCTGCTAATTAAGGTATAAATTTACCTGTGCTTGAGTAGTCAAGAGTAGAGATGAACATAGAGTTTTATTAAAAAAAGAAAATAAGAAATCAACATTCTTTGAAGAAAATTATACTAATTTACATGTTGACACATTTGACCTGATCAAAAGGCACTGACTTTTTTCACTTAGGAGTATTTCAACTTTTGTTGATTTTGTTCACTTAAGAGTATTTCAGCTTTTGTTTGATTTTTTTTTAAATTTTGATAGTTGTTATAGCAGTATTCTCAGAATATGTGTATATCAAAGATGTTTTCCAGTGAGTCCATTATGGAATTTATTTTGCTGAGTACAAGTCACAGATCATGTAAAATTGTCCTTCCTTTCCCCCCAGCCCTCCCATGGTGTGTTGATTCCTGGGTCAATTTCAATGGGTAGGATTCCAAGAAAGAGATATATAAGAAGTAGATAGGAGAGAATTTAATAATTGTATGAGGAAGGTTAAAAGAAGAGTTTAAAGACAAAGCCGGTGTTTTTAGTTTGTGTAAATAGCTGAATACTTGTGTTGTTCTTTGAGAATGAGATGGAGATGTATAGGATGGCTTGGAGCAAGTGATGTTTGATGCACTGTAATAGCAAGGTGAATATGTTTAAGAAGTCGTGAATATAGGTCTGTAGTTCAAGGAAAAGGTCTATAGTACATTGTTAGGTCTAGAAGTTATATGCACATGCATGGTAATCGAAATTAAAGAGACCATTGATAACATCCATGGAGGGCATACATTAAATGATGAAAAGAAGGCTTTAGACAATTCTTGGTGAAACTGAAAAATGTAAGTTATCATGGCAAAGAAAGACTCAGAGAAGGCAAACTGTTTTATTCTTCCAGAATTAAGGTATTTTAAGAGGAGTTAAAAATAACTTATTAAAAAGGCTAATAAACCAAGTTTTATATTTAGATGAATAGAAGAAATTGCATATATTATCAATAGAAGAGAGAATTGATGGATCCTGACATCTATGATACATAGTAATGATGGGACATAACGGATAAGGCAAAGATTCGAATAGTCAAGGAACTGGAGTTCTTGCTGAGTTCAAAGAAATTCCCATGTCAAGATCTGACTTCTCCTCCACTGTTTAATTTGGCCATTTCAAGTTTATTTTGGTTCATTTTATCAGGATATGCTGCCATCACCTGACAAAAACTGGTCACCAACTCTCATTCTCTCTCTATCTGTGGTTGTATCAACTACCTTATTGCTTAATAAATCATCCCCAAACCTGGTGCTTTAATTTCCTTAGCTCATGATTTTGTGGGTCATTAATTTGTCCTGGGCTCAGTAGGATGTTTTTATGCTGGTCTTAAGTGGGTTCACACATGCGTCAGCTATTGTTCAGCATGGTGGCTCTGCCTCCATGAAGGTGGCTGTCTGTCTGCCCGGAAAACAAGGGGCCTGGACCTCTGCCTCCTGTCATCCCTTGGGTAACCTGGGCTTATGTCAAGAATGGTAAGAACAGAGGTTGTATGGTCTTTTGAGGCTGTTAGACAAAATTGGCACATCATAATTTCTGCCACATTATATCAACCCAAGCAAGACACAGGACAACCTAGATTCAGGTAGTGAAGGGAAAAACATCCCTGAGAAGAAAGAAGCAATACGGTATTGTGGACATAGGGAAAGTCAAAAAAATATGTTGAGATCCAGCACTGCTCTAGAGAGACTAACTAACCTTCAGGTTACACTTCATGAAATGGCAAAGAAAATACTGAATCTCAGATCTGCCCACTTCCCTCATCATCATTTCTCCTCTGTTAGCCTATCTCACAAAGTCATTTTATTGATCAAGATCAGTTAAGATTTGCCACTGTTTGATGAAGGGTTCCAGGAAAGCATATGCTAAGGTGTCTTCAGGTCATAATGTGGATTCTGCTTTCCAGACAATGTATGAAACCCTCTAGAAGTCATTGGGTATAGCTATAGTGCACACTGGAAAATGTTGACCTCAGCATAGTATGGGAATTGGCCTGAGCTGTAAGGTAAACCAGGTTTTAGATGCTGGGCAGAAATGCCGTCCTTTCCAAGGCTTGTTTTCTGCTTTATGCTTATAAAATCAAAACAGACTACCTAAGTTCACAGTAGGAGGCTGTGGTAGACACAATAATGCCTCCTCCTCAAAAAGATATTCACGGAATATGTGAATGTTTTACCTTATGTGGTAAATGAATTTTGGAAACGTGATTAAGTTATGGAGCTTAATGGGAACATTATCCTGGATCACATAATTGGGTGCAGTCAAGGTTCCTTAAAGAAGAAAGAAGGATGAGTCAGTGTTATAAAAAAGAGATACAGTAACGGAACCCAAGCTTGGAGTGATGCACTTTGAAATGGAGGAGGGGGGTATGAGCCAAGAATACTGCAGATTTTGGACACTGGAACAATTCTCCCCCGAAGCCTCCAGAAAGAATGAAGCTCTGCCAACAACTTGATTTTAGATTTCTGACCTCCCAAACTATAAAGCAATAAATTTGTTTTTAAGCCAGTAAGACGTTGGTAATTTGTTACTGTAGCAGTATGAAATTAATTAATGCAGAAATCAAAATGGAACATTTCTGTGGGGGCGAAAGCTGATCCAGACAGGAGAACAGAAGAGAGAAAGGAAAACACTCGTTAACTAAGTATGAATAAGAATCTGGATAGGCAGAGCCAGAAATTCTGTGCTCAGTTTAAAATAATACATGATGGCTGTGGTTACTTTGATGATAACATTCCTCAATGTTAACTTGTGTTACTAGATGATGAAAATAATATCTCCTGATATTTATATCATTATTATATTCCTGATCATGTCTTGTATAATTTATGGTTTTAGTCTCCAATCATTTCTGCATTATTTATTGTATTTGTTTCAACCTACCTTTGGAGCACAGATACTTTCTAGCTACTGGTAATAATATATTTGCAAACTGCAAGTGTTTGTTCATGTACTGTCCTAATATCTGTGTTCAAGTATAATTAAAATAATAATGATAATGACCGTCATAAAAGTATAAAATAGACATGGAGACAACCAGTAATCTCTTTTGCTTATTCTGAATTTGCTTACACTTATTTTACTGTTTTTCAGGTAATTTGTTTGGCCTTAGATTTTTTTTTTTCTCTGTAAATCAGTAAATCTCTATTTTATTCAAAAACAATCATATCTATTGTAGATTTGTAAGATTAATAAAGTTAGGATCCTGTTATAGGAATCTCAAGTCTAGTACCGTTAGAATGATAAGAAAGTGTCAGTTCCACTGCAGAGAATACACAGAGCTGGCAAGGCCTCCAGAGCTCCTCTCCCCCATAACCCATAGACCTCTATGAATGCAACAACAGCGTGCACCTAGATAGAACATAGTATTTGTTGTTTATATATTATCTTTCTCTCACCTTCTTCTCTAGAAAATATAAGTTCTTGCTAAAATTCATGAGTCCCAAAAATTTCAAAATAGAGCCCTCGTCTACCTACCAAAACCACTTTCTGTGAAAGCAAAAATTGCACAGGACAGTTAAACAGGTAAGGAAGACTTCATTCAAGGCTGTTGCAATAGGAGAGAGAAACCAGACTCAGTCCAAACTCAACTTGGCTAAAGCAAAGGGCTGCAGAGTTTTTATGAGCCAGGATGGAGGGTGGGGATCACAGGCCAATTGTGTTTGATAATTGGCTTTAACCAATAGGAAAGTAAATGTTCTTGTGTCATCATGACAGGGGATAGTTTTGCAATTTGGAACAAGGCTTCTGCTGAAGTTAGGCTCTTATCCTTTTACAGAAACTGGGATGTATTGGTTCTGTCTTCCTTAATGATAAAATTTCATAGAGATGGCTTTGGGGTCCTTGAGGAAGACATTCCTTGTTAACAAAAGTGTCAAGAGGATTTTTAAAAGATTTGCATATTAAAAGGGCAGAGAAAAGATTTACAATGACAAATTTTCGAAAGAGAGTTCGGGACCTAAAATTAGAAAGAAACCTGTCTAAATTTACTCAAGCTAGAAGAAGCATAAGGCCTTCTTGGTCATAACCCAGGGAAATAAGAAAATAGAAACCACAGAACGCAGTTGTTCATAATAAAGAGGATGTATTTTACTTTGGAAAATTCTTGGGGAATCATTATATTTAAATGTACAGAATTATTCCTGCTCTTATACCTCATCCAAGGTTGTAGATCAGGTTTAAGGTTCTGGATAGTATATTTATTTAGAGAATTTTTCTTCTTTTTTTTTTTCTTTTGAGATGGCATCTTGCTCTGTCGCCCAGGCTGGAGTGCAGTGGCGTGCTCTCAGCTCACTGCAACCTCTACCTGCTGGGTTCAAGCAATTCTCCTGCCTCAGCCTCCCGAGTAGCTGGGATTACAGGCACGAGCCACTGTGCCCAGCTCACTTTTGTATTTTTAGTAGAGACAGTATTTCACCATGTTGACCAGGCTGACCTCGAACTCCTGACCTCATGATCTGCCCACCATGGCTTCCCAAAGCGTTGGAATTAAAGGTGTGAGCCACTGTGCCCGACCTAACATAAAATTATTGTAAGGGAAAAGTTATAAATGAGGGTTATTTTTCCATAGGTATGATCTCATTTAAGTCCATTTAGGAAAAAATATTCATATTTATTTGTTCAAGAAGTAAGGAAAAGCTACGGATATTGAAAGCTACAAAATATACTTTCATCTGAAAAAACAGCTAGAATCTCCAGAGAAAGAAATACTCTTAATGATGGCAATCCATCATAGAACTATTGAACAAAATCAACATTAAACATAAGACATTAGTATATAGACACACACATATACACATACACTATCCAGCCCTGATAGTGTCATGCTACCATTAAAGAGAACAGAATGGATAATTTTAGAAGGATTTAACTTGGATCAATTCCTGAAACATTAACAACATCATTGGCTAAAGGCGCAAGATCTGTAAGAAGGTCATTGAACCTAACGAGTATATATTTGGCTATAAACCAGAAGCAAAGCTATATTAATGAAGAAAAATAAAGTGCAATGATTTTATTAAATGAATTCAGTAATTAACTTGTTTTAATATTGAAAAGACTACAAGTGGCAGGGGAAACTTTGAGACTCCACTATTTGTGATAGTCATATTTTTTAATCCAACAATAGAATTTGCCAAAGACAACCTAGGTGCCAGAGCGGAACAAAGATGAGAAACATATACTCTTTACTTTCCATTTGCTTATTATCTAGCAGGAAATAATGCTTCTAATAACAGCATAATAGTAATACAGCACATATTTATACAGTG
This sequence comes from Mandrillus leucophaeus, assembly GCF_000951045.1. Lineage (NCBI taxonomy): Eukaryota > Metazoa > Chordata > Mammalia > Primates > Cercopithecidae > Mandrillus > Mandrillus leucophaeus. The sequence goes on along the minus strand of NW_012101388.1, from coordinate 1,520,978 downwards.
ATTATTTTGTGTCAGTCACTGTTCTAGGTGCTATTTATTTCTCAATAATTTACAAAAACCTCATGAAGTTGGTGAGGTCAACAAGGGCTTATGCAGGATAACATTATACAGTGTGATGGATACACATGACCGTGAGTTCATGTAGTATCTGTGCTCTTTAAACGTGGGCTTTTTGGACTTTCACTAGAACTCTTTGCTCTTTACTTTTCATGTGTAATAATATTGTCTTAGTCTGTTTGGGCTACTATAACAGAAATATACGCTGGATGTTTAAACAGCAAATATTTATTTCTCACAGTTATGGAGGCTGAGAAGTCCAGAGTCAAGATTTGGTGTCTGATGAGGGCCCTCTTTCTGGTTCATACACAGCCATATCCTGTGTCCTCTCATAGCAGAAAGGGTGAGGGAGCTCTCTGAGGTCCCATTTATAAGGGCACTAATACCATTCATGAGGGATCCACACTCAAAACCTAATTAAATCCCACAGGTCCCACCTCCTAATAGCATCATCTTGGGATTTGAACGTATGGTGGTATAATTTTGATGGTATTTGGGGGGCGGACACAAATATAAAATGCAAAAGAAACACTAATCTTACATTTTTTAAAATGCATGTTAAAGTTGTGTTTGTGTGTACAACTCTTTGTAGTTAGCTCTTAATATAAAAAAAGTTTTATTACATAGGTAAGGGGATTATGGAAATGCTTATTAAGAAGGTGATAGTCTCTAGAAAATTTCTCTGAGAGGAATGACTAAGTTATGTGCGAAATAAATACAATTTTTGAATCATCTGAGAAAGAAGGAGCAGCAGGTGATATATACTAGAAGAGAGAAAGTGTACGGGATGCTGATCACTTGTAATGTTAGCCTTACCATATTGGGCTCCTTAGATGAGAGACTGGCAAACAACTGCCTGCCTGTTTTAGCCCAGCCCAGGAGATAAAGATGGTTTTATATTTTTAAATGACTGGAACATCTCAAAACAAGAAAACTGTGTCATGATACATGAAAGCCATATAGAATTTAAAATCTGAGTTAACTATCAAAAAATTACTATTTGAAAACAATCATATTTATTCGTTTTCATATGGCAGACAATGTATGCCCTGCAAAGGCTAATAGTCACTAATACTTACACTTCACAAAAAAGTTTGCAGACCCTTGCCTTACACAGAATTCTTTTTATTTAATCTTTTTAATTCTTTTTATTTAATCCTAATTTATAAATTCAAATTATAAATTTAATTATAAATTTAAAATTAATTGTAAATTTAAAGACTACTTTTGTACTTTGGAAACTAATACAACAAAAAAACTGCTTCTTTCTTTTAGTGTCTCTAACACAGATGTCACTCAAAAAGTATCTACCGGTCTGTAGGTCCCTTATTTGATTCCAGACTTGAAGTGGTGAAGCCACAGAGTCATTCTGGGAATGCTAGAGACGCTAAAAGAGAGAAGAAGCTTTTTTTTTTTTTAAAAATCCTGGTTAAATTTCCAATTATGTAAGTATCCACTTATACGTATGATATGTTTGGCTGTGTCCCCACCCAAATCTCATCTTCAATTGTAGCTCCCATGATTTTCATGTGTTGTGGGAAGGAACCAGTGGTAGATAATTGAATCATGGAGGCAGTTTTCCCCCATACTGCTCTTGTGGTAGTGAATATGTCTCATGAGATCTGATGGTTTTATAAGGGGGAGTTTCACTGCATAAGCTCTTCTTCTCTTGTCTGCCACCACGTGAGATGTGCCTTTCACCTTCTGTCATGGTTGTGAGACCTCCCCAGCCACGTGGAACTGTGAGTCCATTAAACCTCTTTCTTTTGTAAATTGCCCAATCTCAGGTATGTCTTTATCAGCAGCGAGTAAACGAACTAATACAATGTACTTTCAAACATGGAGATAATTTATTTAGAAATTACTTTTATTTTTTTCTATTTCTTTCTTGAGTGTCTTTTCTCAGTTGTTATTATTCTTCAAGTATAATCTTAATAATTAATTCTAATCGTTATGGACTATATTACTTATCTAGAAATCAACAATGAGAAATCAAATAAAAAGTAAATTTTACTGTAAAACTTTATTTTTTATTCAAATGCTTAACAGTCTTATTCATCACACTGTTCTCCTCTTTGAAAACTAGATCCTGGCATATTCTGATGTGCTCTGAAAATAATTTTGTGAAGCAATTCCTTTTGTCTGTAATCTTGATTCATAGACTTTCACATGAATTCTTTTATTGCTTTATTTTCATAATAGCTTTTAGGCAACCAATCATCATGCATAATACTGTGTTTCATCATGACTTTTTAGCATCCAGATGTCTATACCTCATGTTACTGCCTTTTAGACACATTTAAAAAAATAAGTTGCTATAAAAAATTGCATTCATTTCTGCAGTAAATTTTAAATTATTCTTTCATAAGGGAGACAAACTTTTACTTGAATACAGAAATACTTGGTATGCCTTTTGCTAATGTGAAAACCTGAATAAATAAAGTTGTGGTTTTGCATTGATTTGAAAGGAGCTGACAAATGGGATTTCTAAGCATATTCTTTTACATACAGACACATCACATTTGAAAATAAGTTTTCTCTTATAGTTAGTAATTTTTATAAAGAATATAAGGACAAACTGAGATTATTATCCAGACTATTTACAAGTATGTTTTGATTTCTCAGTAGATGCTTTTAGGTAAATGAGAATGCTTCTGAGAAGTGTCCCCAAAATAAAGGTTGGAATTTATATATAGGCCCAAGAAAATTTTAATGAATAGGTCAGGTTTCTTAAGAGAAAATTTGCATCAGAATCACCTGATGAGCCTTCTAAAAATATATCTACCTGTGCCTCATCCTGCACCTGCTGAATCAAAATCCCTTGGAAGGGGCCACACATAATTTAGAAGGGTCTCTGGTAGGTTCTGATTCTCACCTTTGTTTGACCACCATTGGACAAAACCAACTCTTAAATAATAAAAATCCAAAAAAGTTAGCCTCATAAAAATATTACTGAGTTTGTTAATACAATGTTGTTATGGCAGTATTTTCCATGTGCCCCAACATTTTTATGTAAAACCTTAGATAAGACTTAAAACTTTTTCATTCTGGAGCAATTCTATAAAGTGTTTTTGTGCTCAAGAAAAACAATATACCTGACTATATTTCTTCCCTTGTTTCTCACTTTGACCAGCAGGATTCTTTGGGTCAGATATATAGTTTAATTTTCAGCCTCTTGTACTTGAATATCTGTGTTCTAATTTTTGTTGTTGTTGTTGTGTTAATTCAAGAAAAGGAGGCTCAAGAATGTATTAAGACTCCCCTATGTATCAAAAGCATTTTAGGTACTGGGAGTAATAGTGATGAACAAAATGGTCAGGGCTTCAAATCTAGTGGCTAAGACAGATGTTAAATAAGCATTTTAGTAAGTACAGTCTGGTCTAGATATTGTAAGCCTATTTTCTGTATTGATTTATACACTTTTTTTTTCATTTTTCTTACTGAGAGATAAACCATGGGATCTCTTTAATATTTGTGTGCAAACATGCATATATATGTATATATTCTTATGTATATATACATACACATATATGTGTATATGTATGTAATGTGTATACATATATTTTTATATATAAAATGTGTATATGTGTGTATATATGTGTTATATTTTATGTAGCAAAGTGAATATGCACTGTACACAGTATGGGATATATGATACACAATACAGTATGTGTATATATATCCTATTTTATACCTATTTTATACTTATGTAACTATATTGTTTTATTTATTTTGGTTATCACATCCTTTGTGGGTTAAGTTGGAATAAATGTGTGCCTGCATATATACACATACGTACACCCAAACATATAGTGAATGAATTAGAATTACAATTCACAGTATTACATATTAGCTCACATTTCATAATGTTTTATTTTTACATACTGACAACTAAGTAAAATATGTATTATATTTTGCAGTATTCCTATGCAGTTTTTTTTAACTATTTTTAATTCTTTTTGTTTTACATCATTAAATGTAAAAAGAATTTGGGGACAGTTTTGCAGTGGTGAGACTGAAATTGAAAGTCATAAAAAGCTGTTACTTTCTGTATCCACTGAAGAAAAAGGAGCATGTTATTGTCACAAACAACGTCTACATGTTGTGTGTATGATTTTTATTTTTCGAAGATGATGCTGTGCTAGTGCAACTAGTTTAATTGTCCTTATAACCTTTTTCAGCTCTCATGTGGTTTGAGTTGGTCACTAATTTTTAGGAAAATTGTAGCATGTAAATCCTGTTGGAAAATTAGATACAGTGTAAAGATTCTGAGATATAACTGTTAACCTCCTAAAATAGAGATCTAGTGTTGTGGGAAATCAGGGACCTCGAATGGAGACCCCAAGGCTGGAGCTGAGGCAGAAGAACACAAATTGTGGAGATTTCATGGACATTTATCACTTCCCCAGTCAGTACTCTTATAATTTCTTATGCCTGTCTTTACTTTAATCTCATAATCCTGTTATCTTCATACACTGAGAATGTACATCACCTCAGGACCACTATTGTACAAACTGATTGTAAAATATGTGTGTTTGAACAATATGAAATCAGTGCACTCTGAAAAAGAACAGAACAACAGCGATTTTCAGGCAATGAGGGAAGATAACCGTAAGGTCTGACTGCCTACAGGGTCAAGCAGAATAGAGCCATATTTTTCTTCTTGCAGAGAGCCTATAGACAGATGTGTAAGTAGAAGAAATATCACTGAATTATTTTCCCAGCAATGAATATTAATAATTGAGACTCTGGGAAAGGAATGCATTCCTGGAGGTAGGTCTATAGACGGCTGCTCTGGATTGTCTGTCTTATGCAGTTGAGATAACAACTGAAATACACACTGGTCTCCTGCAGTACCCTCAGGCTTATTAGGATTGGGAAATTCCAGCCTGGTAAATTCTAGTCTGATCGGTTTGTCTGCTTTCGAACCCTGTTTCCTGTTAAGATGTTTATCAAGACAATGCCTGCACGGTGGGACAGAGACCCTCATCAGTAATTCTAATTTTGTCTGGCCTTGTGATCTTTATTGCCCTTTGAAGCATGTGATTCCTTGTGACCTACTGCCTGTTCGTACACCCCCTCCCCTTTTAAAATCCCTAATAAAAACTTGCTGGTTTTACGGCTCAAGGTCATCATCACGGTCCTACCAATATGTGATGACACCCCCAAAGGCCCAGCTGTAAAATTTCTCTCTTTGTACTCTTTCTCTTTATTTCTCAGATTGGCTGACACTTAGGGAAAATAGAAAGAACCTACATTGAAATATTGGGGGCTGGTTCCCCCAATAATCCAGTATATTTTGATGGAGGAATAGTGAAGGCAGACATGATGGGTGCTTCATGGAGAAGAACTGGCCATGTTTGCAGACTGAACAACCTCAGGATGGCACACTTGCCCCTGCAACCACACTTTGAATGCCCTGAAAACTCAGAATCCTAATGGAGTCCCCAAAATCACTGACCTTTAAATGAGAAATTCAATAGAAACTAATGTTTTTCTTAATTGTTAAAGTACACCGTGGGTAGTACAGTTAAATCACATGGTGGAAGAATATACATTGAAAGTCCCTGTTGGAAAAATATAAATTTGACCAGTTTTTCTTTCAAATAATATTCCAAAGACTGATATCTGTCTGTTCATGCAGCGTATAGCAGCAGAGTGGATGAAGTTGATTCAGAAGCACTAACCATTGTTTGTGAGCCAGGAAAGCAGCAAGAATTCTGATTGGCATTGTTATTTATTATTTTTGAATGCTGATGGTGCATTTACATGACAGAGTCTTTCCTGTGCTTATTGACATTCATAAATGAAAAGGCTCTGCTTTGCTGACTATTTAACCGGTAATTTAATTTTCCTAATGACTTTCTTTACAGGAACTGGATTTTGAAGCCAAAACAAGTTACACACTACGGATAGAAGCTGCAAATAAAGATGCCGACCCCCGCTTTCTAAGCTTGGGTCCATTCAGTGACACAACAACCGTGAAGATAATTGTGGAAGATGTGGATGAGCCCCCTGTGTTCTCTTCACCGTTGTACCCTATGGAGGTGTCAGAAGCTACCCAGGTTGGGAATATCATTGGCACTGTAGCAGCTCATGACCCAGATTCTTCCAATAGCCCTGTGAGGTAAAAAGTCATTGCTCTCCTTTTCTATGGTTTTACAAACAGTGCATCTTTATTCACAACTCTTGTTTTACGCTATGATGCTTCTTTGTTCATAACAAATAAAAAACTATATATATATACAGAGAGAGAGAGAGTTATAACAGCAGAGGTAAAACAGGATTAGAAATATACATTTTACTAACTCAAAATCGTCATCTGATTATCAAGGCCATTATCAATGAGCCATGTTTTTAGTCATCCATTATTATCTACAAGCCATAGCTTATGTTTCTATTCAACTGATTATCCTGAACCTATTTTAAAGCAAAGCATGTTCAAAAATGAAGCGATGCATGTTTTAGTTGTAGGATACATGCATATGTTAGAAAAATAATTGTATCAGCAATTCAAATTAGGGACTAATTTGAAAACAAATCATTTTATTGATATTGGTCTACTTGAACGGTATATATTTGTTCAGTTTAATATTTCCACTTAAAAAATTTTAAAAAACTATCTACATGTAAAGACTATTAAGAATATCCTTTCAGTAGTCTTATATCAAGGCTAGACACTGTTATAGCCAGATAATATCTTTAATACTGACACAATGGTGATATGTAAGCATTTCAAAATATGTCAACCTTACATTTTGCACTTTTTAGCTATAATTTATAATCTGAGATCTACATGTGTTTTTGTGTGTATACATGTGTTTCTGAGAGACTTATTTGTTTAAGTTAACATTATACAAAATAGAATATAATTGAAATAAAATGTCTATTGTATTATATGTCTTATTTGGGTTTGTAAGTAAAATACTTCACTTTTCAACATAAAGGTTTGATTTTGATTACAAAGACTATAAGGTAAAAAAAGAAAAAGAAAACACAATGATTATTTTATATTCAGATATGTTCAATTATAAGCTATCCACAGATTTTTAGATTTAAATAATATTTAACAATGGTAAGTGCTTTTCAGCTAACTTTTGAGATAAGTCTGGACTTTGACTCTAAATTATCATGAAAATTACTTAATATTTGTTGGTTTAAAAAAGCCCATAATGTTGTTTCTTTCTAAACTAATAAAGTGATTATATACATTTATACACACACACACACACGTTTTAAAGTAGTATATATACATATATGTGTGTGTGTGTGTGTATATATATATGTGTGTGTATATATATAGAGAACCTTGTAAAGGATTGGTATAGAATAATAGTTATTTAAAAAATGAAATCATACATATTATGTCCTTATCTAGACAGCAATTTCAGAATGTATTGATGATTATACTGTTTTTAATGTGGTGATAATAGGCCATTTCTGAGAATATAATCTGTGCACAAGAATATTTATGAATCACAAATATAGCAGATAGAATAAGCCTTCCCCTCTTCTCTGTAATTGCCCTGCCTTCACGGTCAAGAAAATTTCCTGACTGCAGTTCAGCCCCACATACCAAGTTATATTAATTTGGGCAAAGATGAGTGTGAGTTTTGTTATAGCATTCCATCTCTTAGTGAAACCTTAAATCTCTTGCCCTCATGAACAATCAACTACAGCACAATTACTGGCATAGATTAGCTGCTTAGGACAATTTGGTTTTTGCTTGAATCATTTAATTTAATGGAAAGAGAGACATGCTTTCATAAAGTTGGAGATATGGAGAAAGAAAGACATTAATATATATCATAATTTACTACTAAAATGAATGATGAAGCCAGGTGGGATGACAAATGCCTGTAGTTCTAGCTACTTGGGAGGCTGAAACAGGAGGATCACTTGAGACCAGGAGTTCTAGATAGCAGTAAGCTACAATTGCACTTGTAAGTAACCATTGCACTCCAGCCTGGACAACATAGTGAGACCCCTGTCTCTAAAATAAATAAATGAATAAGTAAAATGAAAGGATTTAAGAATATTTTCATTGATTGCATTGATATTTTTATCCTGTTCAAATTCTTCTATTACCCAGTCCCTTGTGGTCGTTCTGTTGAAGCCTTTCATAGAAAATATTTCACTTTTTATAGTATTTTTGTTGAAAAAATGTCAATGTTATTATATAATAATTTGAAGAATAAGAAGGAATAGAGGGCCCAAGTGGAAGGTGACTTGAGAAAGAGCAAGTAGTGACTAGAGAGAGATGAAGTGAGCTCCAGGTCTGTTCTCTGAAGGACAGAGGTCAAAGGCTGAACTTCTGATTTTGGAAGTAAAAATCTCTGTGGTCTTTATCAGTGAAAGAGTACCTACCCAGCACCATATTTTTTACCCCACTTTCACTTCCTTAAAAGTAATGACGGTGACCTGAAAGTTCAAGTTAGTATTAGCTTACATTGTTATCTCACAAATAGAGAAATAGACAGACTTTGTCCCCAGTGAATTAAAATTTTATTTTGAATATGTGAATATTTCTTTTGCATTTGTAGAATTAATTTCTTGCGTCACGTTTAATACTTACATACTTGAAAGTTTTTACATGATTTTCATAAGGTCAGCACAATTATTTGCACCTTTTTTTTTTTCTGCATTTGTCTTTCTCATACTTCTCTTCCTCTATCCTTTAATATAATATCCCTTAAGAGGCCAGTCTCTTTATTTTATAATTTGTTGAGTCTGCATTACTCTCATGCATTCTCTTGAAGACTGGTTTCCTTCCCAGCACTGCTGTTTGTGGAATGACCTAGGAGATGTCACCTTGCTTCCTATGTTTTTGTATTAGCCAGCAAAAAGGAAAAGTAACTGATGCTTTATCCCAGGATTTTCTGATGATTGACTAAGAGAGAGAAAGTAAATGAAGCTTTTAAACTGTGAATCATGACTTAAATATTACCATGTATTATCATTATGTATTGCTATTATTATAGGTTATTGTGTTTTCGTGCCATTTTAATTCTGAGATTAATGAAGTCAGTAAAAGAGACATAGCATTTTATACGCAACCATATTGGCAATCTATATTGCAGGCTGTTTTGTACTCACACATATTCCAAAAGATATAACATATTGTAGGGCTTTTTGATGAATATAAACATGTATTTGCATTAGGCACTCCAATAGCTATCAAAATGTAAATCCTGTCTCATAATATATGTTTAACATAATAAAACATATGTTCATAGAGGAATAAATAGCAGTCTTCTGAGGTACTAGGAAAAGTGAATCTCCAGATTGAGATGGAGCATGAGGAGTCTTAACAATTGTGAGCTTTGTGCGTTACACCTTTAGCAATATTGTAGTTCTTTGAGGAATGAAAAAGCATTATTTGTTTTGTTGTAATTGTTTAAAATTAGACCAGTAGGGTTTGACTTGTAAAATAATATAGCCAATGGGATGATTAGTTTTGAATTTATTGACATTATTTGTTGTATAATACTGAAATCTAGCATATGTCATTTATGTTTGTAATATTTTCTGATATATGAGGCAATAAGTTAAAATTCTAGAAAATACATATTTAGTTGCCCCCAGCAAGGCAAAGTTGATACTGTCTTCCTACATGATCCCTGCTTTGCACAGCATTTTAAAATGTCTACCTACTTTACTGAAGTACCAACCAAAGGTTATGCATAACTCTTCTCTGTGAATCCTTTAAAAAAGACTGGGGCACCTACATGACTATTGGAACCTGAGCATTTTGATGTTCACAAGTGTAGTTGTCATAGATGGAAAGATTAAGCCGCAAGTCCAGTAAACCACCATTTCATGTACACTGTACTGTCCGTTTGTGGCAGGGGGTGGTATGTGGAAATAAAACCATATGTAAACTAAAATTGCAGTCAAAGCCAAGGGTGGAAGTTAGTTGATACTTGAGAATACTTAGAGGAAAATTTTTTTTTTTTTTTTAGGAAAAATGGGTAATTGAGGGCAAGCATGTTTCTGGCTTGTTATTTGATAAGTAGCTGTTTATCACATCATGTATTTTGGCCCTAAGTACTCAATATCGGGCTTTATCTCTTGAACTTGGAAGGACAGATTGTGGCCTGTTGATTCTGGTCATGTTTCTGAATGATAGAAACTTCACTTCTGTGTTTCTCATCCAAGATGGTAAAAGCTGTAAGAACACCCTAAAGTCTAGAGGATTTGACTCATTTTTCATGTCAGCATTGGCAGACTGATCAATGACTGAACAGGCATTCATTAAAAACCTGTGTTATGCAAGGCACTGGGGAAATGCTAATGAGAAAACAAAGATAAATAAAACATTTCCTCTGACCTCAAGGAACTTATAATCTGGATGAAGTAATAAGATCTCATAAAAGTTAAACAATTTGGGGAAAAATATGCCAGCACTGTAATATGGCAAATTGTAAGATAAATAATCATCACTCCAAGTTCAGGCTGTGAGATTTCATGTGAAGGAGAGGTAGGGTAAGTAGGGCTTCAAGGGATGGCAAGATTTGGACAAGCCAAGAAAACATCATGCAAAATACATTTATGTTTTATTTGGTTATATCTTGAAAGCCTAGTACTAAATTATGAAATAAGCAAATTCATTTCTGCAGGCATCACAGCAAACTCAAAGTTCCTATGCTAAAAATGACCAATGAAATGGAACATGATATTATTACAAATAAGATCAGATATGAATACAGGAAAAGAAAAAGTACTAGGCATCATTTTAAGCATTTCTAATAATCTAATTATAGAAATACGTTTATATTTATGTTAAAGGATTCTTGGATAATATTTACCTGTGGGCTTTTTCAACATTCCTGGTATTGTATACCCTCACATAAAAACTGGTAATAGTATATCAGAAATTCCTTTTTGTGACTAGTGTGAACATATTTGGAGTATTTGAATAATTCAATGTGTATTTTTTGAGTAGCTTGTATTAATGCATTTATGTGCACATATGAAATCTAAATTATTTGTGAATATCTATTTTATTCTAAGAAAATTAGCAAGCTGATAACATAACATACAGAAAAATAATAGCAGCAGTAAAACTGATTAACTTAAAAAGTAGCGGATATTAAATCTGTGAGAAGACTATAAGCTGTACTCTATTTCAAAATACTGCTCATTTTAGCATAACTACCACTAAAAATGGAAAAAGAGAGTATATGTTCATGTCTGGTGAAAACATAAAGTGTTAGAGTAGTGTACTTACTATCCAGAGATAATTTTTGTAGAGTTAAAGTTTCTAGGAAATGCCTAATTTATTTGAGCCATCTTTCTCCCCTCCCCTCCCCTCCCCTCCCCTCCCCTCTCCTCTCCTCTCCTCTCCTCTCCTCTCCTCTCCTCTCTCCTCTTTCTCTTTCCTTTTGCCCAGCTGGAGTGCAGTGGTGCAATCTTGGTTCACTGCAACTTCCGCCTCCCAAGTTCAAGCAATTCTTCTGCCCCTGCCTCCCAAGTAGCTGGCATTACAGGCATCCGCCACCATGCCTGGCTAATTTTTGTATTTTTAATAGAGACAGGGTCCCGCCGTGTTGGCCAGGCTTGCCTCGAACTCCTCACCTCAGGTGATCCACCTGCCTCAGCCTCCCAAAGTGCTGGGATTACAGGTATAAGCCACCACCCCGGCCGTTTTTTCATGTTTTATTATACTGCTGTAGAATTACAAAGCTCTGCTGTCAGCAAAGCCTTTCTTAGTTACCTTTTTGGAAGACTCCAGGTAAAATAAATTCATTGAAAATTACATTTGTTCTGATTTGTTTCTTACAGTATTTTTCATATCTAAAATACTTATTGAGGGCTGGGCACGGTGGCTCACATCTGTAATTTCAGCGTTTTGGGAGGCCACGGCAGGTGGATCATTTGAAGCCAGGAGTTTGAGACCGGCCTGGCCCGTGTAGTGAAGCCCTGTCCTTACAAAAAATACAAAAATTACCCAGGTGTAGTGGTGCATGCTTGTAATCCCAGCTACTTGGGAGGCTGAGGCAGAAGAATCTCTTGAAATCAGGAGGTGGAGGGCGCAGTGAACTGAGATGATGCCACTGCACTCCAGCCTCAGTGACACAGTGATGCCCTGCCACACACACACACACACACACACGTATATTAAAAATATAATATATAATTTATTAAATAAAATACTTAATGAAAAGTCACATTAATGAAGGAATACAAAAATTCAATGTTCTTGGTGTAAATGGTAGAGAATTATTCATGGGGTTAAAAAGTTAGGGAATATTACTTTTTATCATGTACTGTCCTCTTAACATTCTTTAACCATAATCAACAGAAATTGGCCATGGTTAATTAAAAAAAGAAAGAAGTTTGTTGGAATAATTGGGTATAGCTCAAAGAATCAAAGGAAAAAGTTGAATGACCAATCTTCAGAAAAGGAGAGGAGTAGGGTTCCTCTGTAAATGCTTGTAGCAGGCTCTTCAGAATGTGGCAACTGTGATGAATCAGCTGCAACTCTTTTCTTGCAGCTCTCTGTTTAAGATTCACATTTGCTGCAGAGGTTTTGTTGTTTTTGTTTTTGTTTTTTTGCATATATTGATATATGTGGCCGTCTCTTCTCCAAAACGTTCTGGACCTCTTGAGTGCCATGAAGATTGCATATGAGATTTGAAAAAGTTTAAAACCCTAAAGGAAAATTGTGTTGGCATAGTCAGAAGAGGGGTGAGCAAGGTGTCTGCTATCATGAAGTTCAGAAATCAATAGTTCATTTTTATTCTTTTTTTTTTTTTGAAACAAGCCCTCACTCTATTGCCCAGGCTGGAGTGCAGTGACACAATCATGGCTCACTGCAACTTCTACCTTCTGCGCTCAGGTGATCCTCCCATTTCAGCCTCCCCAGCAGCTAGGACAACAGGCACATACCACCACGGCCAACTAATTTTTTGTAGAGCTGGGGCTTTGCCATGTTGCCTAGGCTGGTCTCTGACTCCTGAATTCAAGCATTCCACCCACCTCGGCCTCCCAAAATGCTGGGATTATAGGCGTGAGCCACAGGGCCCGGCCTCAATAGTTTATTTTGAAGTTTACTTATCATTAAATTCCTAAGAGGCAAGCATTATTATTACTATGTTCTTAGAAGTAAATACATCCCTGGCCACGTAGTTAGAAAATATGGTTCCAGGATTTTAGTGAGGTCTATATCAAACCTGTACGATCCTTACAGCAATCCACATAGGCACATGCAAATGCCCACACACATACTGACAAACTTTATAGTAGGTTAAATTTTCAATTCAAATTATTCATCTATTTCAATTGATCAAACTTGCTGATGCTTTTTTATTACATTATCTTTTGCCACTTTGGGAGTACTGATGATATATTTGTGTTAATCTAGCTCACTCACCCCCACTTTCTGTTTGTGAACACTGATATGCAAATTAATAGCTGGTGATAAGAATGCTACCTGTGAATATAAAGAAGAACATTTTAATTGATCTCTTTAGCTTATCAAATAGCTGCAGGATAATCACCGGTATTCATTAGGGAATTCATTTGGTAACAGATGTTCAGACACTGAAGACACACAGATGTATGAGATACGGTCTTTTGCAGAAACCCTCTTGTTATGTAGCTGTAGAAGAGATCTTACATGAAAACTCATTTTAAAAAATTCAGTGTTAGATCTGAAAATGATCATTAATCTTGTAAACCTTTCTCATTGAGCAAATGAAGAAACAGAAAAAGCACAGATGAAAAGCCCCAATTAGTACAGTAGGTTAGTGACAGGGTCATGGCCAAAAACACTGTCCCTTAATCCTCAGTCTATGGTTCCTGGTGGTGTAGCACAAGGAACATTCGGTAAACTCCACGGATCACACACCCTGCAGGTTTTCTTTAAAAAGCATGACTTCTGATGTAATTGGAAAGGCATGCTGCTTTAATGCTACTAGTTTGTCTTCTTCAAGGAATAGCAGGACTGAAATAATTGGAAACGAGGAAAAACAGGGATACAGAATGACCAACATGAGAAAAGGCACAGAATTGGAGATGTGTGTGGCATATATTTGTTCACCAATTAATACATCAGTTTGACTGGTTATGAGTGTAGATAGGAAAGCAGAGGGGGGAAAAAAAACCAAATAGAAGCTGAATTATATAGATGTAGGTGGCTGAAACTACAATTAATGTATATGCAACATAGTATGCTGGAAAACTGGCTCAAATAGTCATGATTCTAAATCTTGGATCCAACCCCCAACTGTGAAATTTTAGAGTCCAGTATTGAAATAACCTCAATAATAACATATGCTTGCGTTAGTTAGAAATTGTGCTTGGCTAGTAGCAGCAAAGCTTAACACTAATGACATACTAATGAGAAGTTGGGAGCTATGCTCTTAAGGACTGACACCTTGGCAGTATAATGCCATCAAGAGCCTTGGCTTCATTTTTTAAGCACTTGTCACCGCTTATTTACAATATGGCTTCTGGATCTCTTCCATTATGTTTATGCCTCAGGTGAGAGAAAGGGGAAGGGCAGAAATCAAATACCAGATAAATTAACAACTATCACTCATGCTTTAAGGAGTTTTTCAATTAGGCTGTAGGCTAAAAATGTATTTTGTACTTCATTTCCCAAAACTTAAATAAAAAGACACCACATCTACAAAGGAGGCTAGCAAATATAATTTTTCAGCTGGACGTATGGCTGACTCTAACAAAAGCACAGTTCTCTTAGCAGGACGTAAGAGAAATATAATTATTAGGTATGCAAATGGAAGTTTCTGCCACTATATGACTTTTCATATTTGTTTGAGAATTAAGGAAAGAAGGTAAACTACATTTTAAATATTACATCCTGCAAAGAGAAAAGTTCAGAAGGTGGGGTAATTTGGGGAAAAGGTTGATAAATTTGCTCATAGATGTATCGAGATTGTGTTAGTGATGGTACAGGCATCTATAAAGCAGTGTACACAAATCTCAGGAACTAGTTTGAGACTGGATATTGAGATACAGAGCTGTCAGCATAGTAAGTGGATGGGGCAGAGGCTTAACTGCTGTTGCTCAAAATGTGGAAGTGATCTCTCTGATTGTTCACTCCAACATACACTAAAGGTGGCCAAGTATTTTAGGCTGTATTTTGCAGAAGCTAGAGAGATTGTTCTAAGTCCACACACCACTAATGGCGTCAGAAGTTGCACTGTAGTTGGTGGTGGTTCATGATTAGGAAATCACGTATCCTCACACTTCTAGTTCAGCCTTCAATGAACTCAGGCAACTGCATTTCTCAAGTCCCTGGGCCAGTCAATCCACAACATCAAATAGTGTGTCCTTCCAGACTTCTTTTAGGGCCTTTCTTCTCTTGACTCAATCAGCCCTCCCCTCCCACATTACTAAGGCAGAGATATTTTACACTTCTCATTCTAAAAAGTATCTGTATTTTCTTTATTTTTCTTACCTAAGGATTTTTTTTTCTCAAGCAACTTTATACATTAGCTAATGCTTTATACAACAACTTAAGGTTTTTGCATGTCCAGAGGGACTGGTAGAAATAGGAAACCCCTTTAATACTAGGTGATCCCAAGTCCTTGTCATTAAGAAATGTAATAACCACCAGGACTGTTCTGGATTGTCAGTCTAAACCTCGTGTTTGCCAAAGCATCCCATGTCTTCTCAAGTCAATACCTTTCTGCAAACCTACCCTGACCTCCTTCATAACAACTTCTTAGTTTCTTCCTCAATATTTATTATTTCAGTTGCAAGTTTAAAAAAATTGTTTATGTAATGTATTTCCTGAAATAGTATGTCACTTGCAGGTGCTCAAGAATAATTGCCAAATGCATAAATGAATAAATGGAAGACATAAGGAAATTATAACATCATAAATTACCATATATATATATATATATGCTATTTAGTGAGATCTAAGTGGGAATTATAGTTATTAACAAATACACACAATTTAGAAGGGGGGCCAGACGTGGTGTGTGGTTCAAGCCTGTAATCCTAATACTTTGAGAGGCTGAGGCAGGAGAATTGCTTGAGCCTAGGAGTTAGGGACCAGCCCTGGAGGCATAGTGAGACCGTGTCTCTAAAAAAAATACAAAAATTAGCTTGGCACATGGCCCACGTGTGTAGACCTTGCTCCTTGGGAGGCTGAGATGGGAGGATCACTTGAGCCTGAGAGGTTGAGGCTGTAGTGAGCTCATGGTTGCACCACTGTACTCCAGCCTGGGCTACAGAGTAGATTTTGTCTAAATAAATAAATAAATATATCTATAGGGGAAGCTGCAGAATTTATAATTCAGAAATGATAAATATTTGAATGATAGAAACTTTTGTGGCCCACGTTTTTTCAAAACAGATAGAGAAGGCCTAGGTTATCACTAGATCCCTAAATTATTTGTGGTTTTCTGTGAGGCAAATAGTGGTTGGAGACATTTAGCATATTAAATAAATTCTCCACTTTAATGTTTTTTATTCTAATGCTAAGATCTTTGAGATTATTGATAAGAGAGCCAGGTGTTTTAGTTATTGACTTTAGCCCTGTGGGGAATTTCATGAATTCATTTAGACCGATGTCTGTCAAGTTCAAGGCCTTTTTGCTTTTAAGAATCTAGACATTTATTTTTTCATGAATATTCAAACATTATCTCAGTTATTAACTTAGAGATTTGACAAAGAGAACAATTCAGGCTTTAATATTGGCTCAATTGATGCATGAATGTATGGGTTCTAATCTCATTAAGTTACAATCCTCTTATCAAACGTTAATATCAGCTGTCATATTGCCATTGAATATTACTTACATAGAAGTGTATTTTATATATGTATATTGTTTGCATACATATATATGTAGTATGTAAGTACGTGTATATATACATATGTATACATAGATACACACATAATCCTGTTCTAAGTAGACATATTCCACCCTGTATCTCACAGTAAATGCAGCTATGAAACCTGGATAGAGTGGAGCCATCAGAACTCTGAAAAGTAAATATTAGCAGGTAGTTTAGTGAAGAAGGGTACTACAAAGTATCTCCAAACCTGTGATGAGTTTACCATTATTTTCCCTCTACTGTCCCCTGTCCTGGAGTAATAATTAGAAAAACATTAGCAGAATAAATCCGAAGCAAGATGAAGAAATAAAACAATAAATATAAGAGCAAAAAACAATGCATTTCAAAACAAATTATACAGAAATCAATAAAATTAAATGCTTGTTTTTTTGAACAGACGTAAATATTGATAAACCTCTACCAACACTGAAAAAGGAAAAAAAAAAAAACCCAGAAAAAATGATAAATATTAAGAACAGAAGAGGAGATGTTACAGACCCTGCAAACATAAAAAACAGAATAAGAAAATACTATAAACACGTCTACTGACATAAAGTTTATAATTTCAATGAAATTGGGCAATTTGGAATAAATGGATCAATTATTCAAAAAGTGTTAACTCTCAAAACTCAACATGAAATAGATAACCTAAATAATCCCATAACTATTAAATAAATTATAATTTTAGTTAAAAACTTTCTGAAAATGGAAATATTTGAGCCCAGATCACTTCAGTGACAAATTTTTACCAAACACTTAAAGAAGAATTACCAATTCTACACAGTATTGTTCAGGAAATATAAGAAGAGGGAATGCATCCCAACATTTTTACACAGCCTTATTCTTACTACCAAAACCAGGTAGATGTAGTACAAGAAAAGAAAACTTTGATCAAGACTTTCATGCAAATATTTTCCACAGAACATTTAGATAACTCAATCAAGCAATATATAAAAGAATAATTCACCATGATAAAGTAGAGTTTATCCCAGAAGCATAAGATTGGTTTAATATTCAGAAGTTCATCAATATAATTCATCATATTAAGAAATTAAAGAAGAAAAAACACACTGTCAGATAAATTGAGAAAAATGGGGGAAGCTGGCTCTCCTGCCATGAGGACACTCAGGCAGTGCTGTGAAGAGGAGTCCATTTGGCAGCACCAGCTCGCCATCCATGCCATGCACATGCCATCAATGTGAATAAGACACTTTGAAACTGGATCTTCCAATCCCGGTCAAATCATCAAATCACGGTTGACCCAGCCAACATTGACTACAACCTTCTGTGAGATTAAGAGCTAAAACTGCCCTACAAACACCCTTTCAAATTCCTGACTCAAACAAAATAAGATATATTATTATTATTGTTTGATGTCACTAAGTTTGATATATTATGATGTAATAGGCATATATACAGGAGTATTAATAATGAGGGCTCATAGTACATAAATTGGTAAGAGAGATGTGAGGAAATAAAGGCAAACTGATTTTAAGAAAATGTTGCTAGTGTCAATAAATTGTAGATCCCTGTCAGGATGGAGAATTGCTAGAGTAGGACGTGGTGAACAAAGAGTAAGATGCTTGAAGCAGAGTTTCCAACAGTAATGCGTATATTAGAGCTGACAAGTCAAGGGTATGTTCATAAGAATCCATGACAACTGGAGTAAAGGAGCAAATCAGGAATCAAGAAGGTGAAGAACATGAAAGACCATTATGTTTAATGGATCATGAGTGTAGTTGAAGCAGTTACTAATCATCATGTCTAAAGTGGATGTATGCTTTTTTTTTCTGTTTGTTCTTTTGTTCGTTTGTTTGTTTAATTGTTTGTTTTTAAATGAAAGCCATCTCACCCAACCAGAAAGACTGTGAGAGGAACCTGAAGATGATCATCATGAGGGGAGGGTGAATTTTGTGTATAAAACAAATAATAACATAGACAAAAATACAAGTGGAGCAGTAATTTTTCACTGCTGAAAAAATATTTGGATTACAGATATCTCGAGAAAAGGCTTTTACATGCAAAAATAGCCATGCAATCTCAGGGGTTCTACTTTGAAACATGTCGTCAAGACCACTGAGTAAGATTTAAAAAAAAAAAAAAGAAAAGAAAGAGGGTTAATAACAGGTTGGTGCTGTCAGAACAAAAGATGTTACTAAGTATATACAAATGGGCAAGATGTTTACATGTTTCATTTTAGAAGGGTCCATAATCGTGAGCAGGGTTACCAAATGTATTGTAAATGGTTTACAGGAGTCATAATAACAATAATTAATTTAGCCAGGGACGGTGGCTCACGTCTATAATCCTAGCATATTAGGAGTCTGAGACAGAAGGGTCACTTGAGCCCAGGAATTCAGGACCAGCCTGAGGAACATAGCAAGACCCTGCATCTACAAATAATAATAATAATAATAATAATGATGATGATAATAATAAAATGGCCAAATATGGTGTTGCATGCCTCTAGTCCTAGCTACTCAGGAGGCTGAGGTGTGAGAATCCCTTAAGCCCAGGAGTTCGAGGTTACAGTGATCCACTCCACCCCAGCCTGGGTGACAGCAAGACCCTGTATCAAAAATAAATAAATAATAATAGTAGTAATAATGAACTTGTAGTTCTAATGGCATATTCAAAGCCATTGTGAAGATCACTGTGGTGTTCATTTAGTACTGTCTGACAGAAAAGCAAATATATTAGTGAGACACAGGTTACAAACCATCTAATATGTGGGTAGAGTTTTAAACAAGGCATGCATTTATGTGACTAGTATGACAGATCAGAGAGTCAGTAGGATTTAGTGATGAGCTACATAAATAATGAAATAGTTTTAGCAAATTATAATCAAACATGCATGTTGAAGGCTTTTCTTTTCTTCAATGTTCAATTAGGTACTCAATTGACAGAAACACAGACTTGGAGAGATACTTCAATATTGATGCCAACAGTGGGGTCATCACAACTGCCAAGTCTTTGGATCGAGAGACAAATGCTGTTCACAATATCACAGTACTTGCAATGGAGAGCCGTAAGTTGTGAGGCTTAAAACTAAATTAAGATGGAGGACAGTGAGTGGAGAATCGATTGTCATGAGGTTGTAAATTCAACTTAATTAAAATAGTTCCTTATATGAATTGAACGAAAACTTGAGAATACCAAATTTCTAAGTTGTGAAATATACTTATCTTCACTGTCTTTGTATGCTAATAATTACAAAATTTATGAAAACCAAGGACTAAAAAACAATGGCCCTATAGTGCCCTCACAGGATTTCTTGTTTTCTGATCACAATTCATATATCATGTTAATGCTGTTATGGAGTTAGTGAAATAGCTTATAATAATGAGTACATTGATCTATAACCAAGACATCTGGATTTGAATATTCTAATATTAACTAAGTTTAGTCTCTCATAAAAAATAAAATAATAAGTAATAAAAACTATTGAAAATTGAATGCATATTTGCATGTATATATGTATATGATATATTGTGTATTTTAACATGTATGCATTTATAATACATGTGTTGATAATACAAATGTATAGTCATGCAAATATGAGTTCTAACATCAAAGAATATTGAAATTCATGGTTTACCATTTATTCTTCTTTCAACAATTTTCTCATCAGGGACTAAAAAACTACAAGTACACATATAGACTATAAATATACATTTATATATATACATGTATATCCAAATACACATATAATCATGTGTATGTATATATTTGGGTATACATATGTATGTATACATACACATATATGTATACACATATATGTATATGTGTATATACACACATATATAGATATATACATACATATGAATGTATGTGAGTGTGTGTTTGGATCATATTTTCAGTTTTCCATAGGTCCTTTTAAGTAATACAGCATTATGATTCTAGATTTCATTCTCAGCTTAGTCATTTTATTATTAGAATTGTGCTCTAGAGGGGCAAAGCGCAAATGATAAGACACTGTCTTATTTATTAGAGAATCCATCTCAAGTAGGAAGAGGCTATGTGGCCATCACTATTCTTGACATCAATGATAACGCCCCTGAATTTGCCATGGACTATGAGACCACCGTCTGTGAAAATGCCCAGCCAGGGCAGGTAAGAGTCTTCAGAACACTTTGCTTCTAATTTGTGGTTTCTTAAAAAATATCCAGCAGCAGTTAGTTGCCTTTGAAATTCTTCCAGCTTTAAGATAAAACATAATCAGCTTGTTTCAGCAAAGCTAACACTTTGATGTGTAGCATGAACTAATATTAAAGGAACCTTCAAATTCCAGCTTAATTGAGGTGATGAAAATTCGTCAGGAAGAAAAGGTAAACGTTGTAAAAGCTCTGTTAAATGGCTAAGAACTGAGACTCCTTTAGGAGAAAGACAGCATAGTACGCTGATTGGGCTGTTTCCACCTTACACAACCAGGTTTAAGTGTCTTACAATTCTAAGAATTAAGTGCAGTTCGATCTCAGGTTGGTTTGTTCATCTATTGCTCAGTGTCTTGTGATGTTTCCCGGGATGTCTAATCAATTGGAACAGCTTATTTCTGAAGTTCACAAAAGTGAATTCAAACATGAACTAAGAAAAGGACATGATTTGTGTTTCCAAGCCCTTTTTTAGATTGGGTTCCTAATAATACATTTGATCCTTTCTCCCTAGCTCATTCAGGGAGATGGTATTTATTATAAAGTGTAAAACTGCTTTGTCCTGACACAGAAAACTAAGCATAGCACACCAGTGTGCTTTCAACTTTTACTTTCTCTTTTCCTAGGTTATCCAGAAAATCAGTGCTGTGGATAAAGATGAGCCATCCAATGGACATCAGTTTTACTTCAGCTTAACAACGGATGCAACAAATAACCACAACTTTTCATTGAAAGATAACAAAGGTAAGGTATTAATATTGTTACTGATAGAGGCAGCAGGTCCAGGTACTCTAAGCAAGTATTTTTCTCCCTCAGGAATACTGATTAGGGATTTTTTTTTTTAAAGCAAAGACATTAATTAAAGGGCAATGAGCACCTCAAGTAATTTTTATCTATAGATTTACTGTCATGAAGGAAAAGGTGCTATTTAACTTATTTTAGGCCTAAAGCCAAATAGGAGGGAAAGTTAGATTTTTCTTATTGTTTTCTTATAGGCACTCATTTTTTCACTTGTGTACCAAGTTAATTATCCAAATAATATAATAAGTTGATCGTCAACTAAATACCCTAATAAGTACTGTGCTCATAGATGCAACTTGAGATATAAGAACTGGACATTACACATTTTAATCTAAATCAGCTTTGACTTAATGTTTTCAATAATAACACCCCTTACTCTTTTATTTTTACATAAATGCAAATGTAATTCATGCAAATAATAAAATAATGACATATTTATGAGCTAAGAAATATTAAAAATAACAAAATGACTCCCTCTCATGTCAGATTGTATTTCTCTGCTTCAAAGGTAAACAGTCTTAGCGGTTTCCTAAATATCATTATAGTAAAAAAACACTTACAAATACCGATAAGTAGATTTTAGTTTTGCATAATGTTATATATTGACAATTATGAGAATGTAAAGCATGAGAACCTGCTATCATTGTCTAATTTTGAATTATATATTTGAATGAGTTTTTATTCAAGATATTTATTTTAGAGGAAGGAGAGCATTTGAAACTGACGTAGAGGGTGAATAGTACCCCCCAACAACATGGAAAATACCTATTTTTAAAAATTTATATTGTTTATGTAAATCTGGTTTTAGGGAAAATACAGAAGTGGATTTGCTAGTCAGTACTGGCTTGTTTAAAACACACTTACTACCAAAAGGTGGACAAGAACTTTTGCCTGAAGCCATCACCTTATTTAGCGCAACCTAGGCCTCAACAATTCAATCGGAAAATAATAATTTTTCCTGATCTTATTTCCTACTCAATGAGAATACTATTGTGTCCCTTTAGTAATATAAAAGGTAGAGCATTCTCTACATGGGTAACTCCAGACTCACTGACTTAGACATAGTTAAGAAGGATAATTCTCAGCATTTAGATTCGTCTGGTACAAATGCAGAGAAGGGAATTTATGACCTTCGCAAGGAGAATGTGAATATATCCCCCATGTGTCATCATCCAATACCACCATGATTGCTGTACAGCACGTGCACTAAAATGTCTGCATCTATAGGACATCCACATTGCCACACAATTGAAAAATTATCTACTTTAAGCCCAGAGCTCCCTTGACTGTACCTTGAAGGAAAACAAATGAATACAGAGAAAGTCAGTTCTTAAGAAGTCTTCCATAGGATCGCTTTTCTGAATATAGAGTCATATTCTCACTTTTTAGGCATTTCAGCTTGTGTTCCTCAATTGTGTGTGTGTGTGTGTGTGTCATTTTGATATCAGTCATGTTAGATTACAAATCAACTTTCTAAAACTTTTTGTATCAAGTCATAAATGCATCTGACATCTGAATTGGTAGGAGGCAAAGGCATAAGCCTGCGTGCTATTGTGAAATGTACAGGAACTTACTGAAAACCATATCCTTCAACAACTCTAGCTTAATTTTTTATTGAATACCTTCTCGAATTCATACATTTTAAAATAAAAGATTTGTTTACATAAAAATCTACCAGATGGAATCTGAAAATCAAATCGTTTTATTACTGTCTCCTCTATAATTGCATGTAATACATTTTCTGCAGCCTAATATGAGCTTGCTGTTTTGTGCTGTTTGAGACAGATTTCATCTTGCTGTTTCACTAGAGTACCATTAATTTTTTCATGCTATCATTGAATAAATCTTTTTGACAATTTGGAAGAGAGAAAAATATATAAAAGCACACTGCATGAAACTCTGATCCTGATTTTTCTTCTTTTCCTTTATATTTTTATTAATAGCTATTCATTTTAAAAATCTCATAAATACTCTAATTATTGAATTAAGACAAGTTATTTGGAAAGCTGCTAATGGAGACAAAACATATTTTTTATATATAAATCACACATGTTATAAAGACTTATTGATCACTTTTTTAAAGTTTATAATTGCTATAATTGCTTAGATGAAATCAAATATTGAATACAAATTGAACATAAGTGGCCTGTTTTATCACTGACAGAATGTGTATACACATAGAGTAGCTATAAATACGAATATAGAATTTTTAAAATTTTACAATAAAATTATTCTGAATACCCCTGTATATTAAATTTAAGTAAAGTTAAAATAGCTGATTTTACCCTTTTTAAATATTGGTCTTGAAACCTGTCAAAAAAAGGATAGATTGAAAATTTTATCTGTACTATATGATGATGCTGCAAAATATTTAAGCTGTTAATATGTACCATCCTTCCTATAAGTTTATGGTGTAAAATCTAAGATAAGTAAAAAGGTGTAGTTTTTATAAAGTTGCAATTAATGTAATAAGTGATGCATAAACATTTTTGTATTTTGTTTTACTTTATAACTATTTATTTTGTTATACTGTGTAGAATAACATAAGTATCTTATAATGTATTAAACTGGAAATATCCCCCTGTCCCAGAGAACTCAAAGAAAATGGTTGAAATAAATCTGCAACTCCAGAGATTTCCCTAATTAAGGCATCAAAGAAAATAGAGTGACTTAAATAAAGTTTGGGAAGACTGATTCCATCAGAAATCTTGTGTTACACATTTGCTTTCGTTATCCTAGACAATACAGCCTCAATATTGACCAGGAGAAACGGCTTCCGGAGACAGGAACAATCGGTTTACTATCTGCCAATTTTCATTGTGGACAGTGGATCTCCTTCACTTAGCAGCACCAACACCCTCACCATCCGCGTGTGTGACTGTGATGCCGACGGTGTAGCCCAGACCTGCAATGCAGAGGCCTATGTCTTACCTGCTGGCCTCAGTACAGGAGCCCTGATAGCAATACTCGCCTGTGTCTTGACATTATTGGGTAGGTACTGTTTCCAGGGCTTGCTCTGAAAGAGCTCTCACAATAACCATGTGTCACGACTTGCCTATTTTCTTCTCCATTTGGTGAACATATGCAGACATTCTACTAGATGGTGTTTGTTTTGTTTTGTTTTTCTTTGAGATGGGGTCTTACTCTGTTGCCCAAGCTGGAGTGCAGTAGCAGGATCTCAGATCACTGCAGCCTCTGCCCCTCAGGTTTAAGCAGTTCTCCCACCTCAGCCTCCTGAGTAGCTGGGATTACAGGGGTGCACCACCACACCCAGCTAACTTTTGTATTTTTAGTAGAAACGGGGTTTCACCATGTTGGGCAGGCTGATCTTGAACTCCTGACCTCAGGTGATCCACCCGCATCGGCCTCCCAAAGTGCTAGGATTACAGGAGTGAGCCGTCGCTCCTGGCCTGGATGGTGTTTTGCTCACTAAGTAATACAATTGTTGGCCACACTTTCCAGTGGTATATTTAAAGTATAACTCAGACAAAAGTTCTATCAATTTCATTTTCAAAACAACAGTGAAGATAAATGGCTTATGCTTTAAATTAATGTTTTTTAAGATTAAAAATAATCTATCTTATCCCGGTTCTTTGCTTTAGAGCACTCGACAGAGGAGATACACTAGACTGGACAATACATTTTCTATATTGTTTTGATAATATGCTTATTTTAGAAATTATGACTTTATATTCTACTTTTTAAAGAAAATATTTAAGATGGCTTTCTTAAATAATTTGCAAATTTGAAATGATTACAATTTCAGCAATGCAAATGTTATACTTTTAAAGTATTAAATACTAGCACATTTAATTGTGCATTTCTATGATTACTTGGTTACTCGGTTAAATTGAATTTATAACTCATGCTTGCAGGAACTCAGATTTTACAGCATCCTTTTAAAAACTGGGAAACGTCTAATGTGGACGTTGGGTAATGGGTTCATTCCAAAGCAACATTTTTCTTCTCAATGTAACTGCCTGTAACACGGACAACAAGCACTTAATATGTTACCTGAAACTACACTCTGTGTTTTCTTGGGTTTTAATAGAATTAGTGAATCCACTTATGGTATTTTTATATAACAGCATTTACAATGATAGTCACCATTGTATAATGTTTAAAAACTAGATTTGTGGATTTAGGTAAACTGAGCTTTTACTTCTGCCTCCAACATGCACTCCTTCTTCCCAAGGTTAATGTTAATCCTTCAGTAGCTGGTTAATTAACCTAAAAGTGAAAAATAACCAAACTAGATTCATAAGATTGTTGTGAGAATTAAATCAAACAATTCATATAAAGAACAGAGTAAACATTAATGTACTATATAGTGAACGTTCAATAAATTTTAAGTGTTACTGATGGCAAATTATCAGCTAAGACCCATTTACTAATACATTATAAATGCTGTCATGAAAATAGAGGTTATTGTCTTAAGTAACTTAAGCTAAACAAGTAAATCTAAAAGAAAATAAACTGTATTTTGCATAGAACTTGACACAGTTGCAGAAACTTTCAGAATTTCTTTAGAAATGGAAAGTAATTACCTGCTAAATCTAATTAGAATCTAAGGGATTAAATTTTGAAAAAGGTAGAACCACTGCAAACAACTTTTTATTAGTCTAGAAGCTTCTAAAACAAACTTGTCCAACCTGTGGCCTGCGAGCTGCATGCAGCCCAAGATGGCTTTGAATGTGGCCCAACACAAATTCTTAAACATTCTTAAAACATTATGAAATGTTTTCTGTTTGTGTGTGCTTTTTTTTTTTTTTTTTTTTTTCAAACCCTTGCATGGCAATCCAAATTTATTGAACTACTGATGCTAAGTTATGGAAAGTTGCAACATTATGGGATTTTTTTTTTTTTTTTTTTTTTTTTTGCTCATCAGCTATTGTTAGTCTATTTTATATGTGGCCTAAGACAAGTATTCTTCTTTCAGTGTGGCCCAGGGAAGTCAAAAGATTTAAATTTTGGAAACTAAAACTTAATAAAAAAGATGTAAATTGCATATTTATTTTATAGTAGCAGAATAACCTACATTAGAAGATTTAAAAATTCCATCCATGTTTAGAATATCTTTAGCTTGAAGGCACAGAGCCAGAAAGAATAATGAGAGGACAAGTAGATGATGTGTGGAAGACTTTTTAAGTTTGGTCAGTTTGTCATAAACAACTTAGATTATGCCTTAAAGGAATAAGATTGTATTCCCCCAATTTTAATGATGCTCAATAATGAATTGATTTTTGATTATTTTAAGGCTGTCTGATGAAGCTTGCTTCACTTTAGTAAATACTTTCACCTTTGAATTTGGGGGTTTTTTTGCGATTTAGGTTGCTTGATGATTCTAATTAATTAAAAATTATCAGCTAATTATTACTGAAAGCCACTGAAATAGAGATTTATTAGATTTCATTATTAGATATATACAAGTATACATATACAGTATGTGCGTGTGTGTTTGTGTGTGTGTCTGTGCATAAAGGTTTGAGGGATTTTGTCAGAATTTAAGTATGGCTACTCTTTCTGCTAAATTTGAACATATTGCTTAAGTAGACACCAAATTTGGAATCCCTCTTCTACTTCTAAGGGTCAATTTTTTTGTGCCCTATATTTTATTCATTTTTTAAGAGTTACTTCAAGTCTCCAAAACCTTAAGTAAAACAAAGTCTATTGTACTGAAATACAGTTTGGAACAAGGGACTTCTTCTTGCAGCTCCCATTTCTATAGTGACCACACAATAATCAGTATCATCAAATGCTAGCATTTTAGCTCAGAAATGTGGTCTCTTTGTGTCTTATTTCCCAAGTTTTTAAAAGCAGATAATCAGGAATTTTTAGACGTCTTTAGTTTTGTCGCCAGTATTGTAGACTCTGGATTTTCACACAGTAAGTGCTGAAGTCAATGAGATTCAGTATTCACACGGGGTGCAAGTGAGGCCTGCAGCCTGGCATGAAAATGGAGTTCTAGTACACAATTCATTCTTTATGACACCTCAGAAAGTGGTGTGAATCTCATTTCTAGGCATTAGGTACCAGGATTTGTAACTCAAACCTTTTAAGACTTCTGAACAAATATTACTAGGAAATAGCAAGGTGAGGAGGTGGAGATGGGAATCACAACTTGAAAATCGAGTTCAGTTAAGAATGAAACTATAGAGTACCTGGACTTTAGACTCTTAAAAAATAAAAACACTTGACTACGTGTTAAGTCTGTGTTCCAGTGATGTGACAAATTAAAGCTACTTGTAACATGACGGATGGGGATGCACTGACGTTACCGGAAGTTTAATGCTGGAAGGCATCCCAGGTATCCATGCTAACCTAAACCTTACAGAGGGAGAACTTGAGGTATAGGGTAGGTTTGAGGATTTGTAGGAGTACAGTTAGAGGATATGATGGGATAAGATTCTAGGTCTCCTTATTCTCAATCACTGATTTTTATTAAACTGCACAAGAAATACATCTTGAAAATATAAAAATGTTTACTCCTATATATTGCTGAAATAATTCATGTTACCTGAAGTTGTATTTGTCAGTCTTCATCTCTATCTGTATTCTTCTAACTTTATGGATGAACTGCTTTCTAATTTCTCATTCTTGCTCTCACCTCTC
The DNA here is from genome assembly GCF_000951045.1 of Mandrillus leucophaeus. NCBI lineage: Eukaryota > Metazoa > Chordata > Mammalia > Primates > Cercopithecidae > Mandrillus > Mandrillus leucophaeus. The sequence continues at coordinate 1,492,543 of NW_012101388.1, read as the reverse complement.
TCTCTAATTTATTTGCACCTGAATTCTCTAAATGAAAAAAAAAAAAAAATCCAAAACTTAGAACATGGGATTCCTTTATTTACAGTGAGTACAGTTTGAATGAGATACGTTATTGCTATACTCACATTTCATCATAAAATAATCAATTAGATGCCTCAATTATTTTTCATGCAGAAAAAGTCCATCAATATAGGGCAAGATATTCTGGTATTCTAAATTTTGAATAGAAATTACAACCCATGAGTAACATCAATACTAATTTAATTATGCATTTTTCATCATAGTTAAATTCACACTTACAGACATACACAGTTATTCTTCTACCAGGCTAAAAATACTTTAAAGGAAAAAAAAATCTATGAATGACTAAGACATTAGATTATTCAGTAGATTTTTTTAATAAAGGGGAAGAATTTCAGCTGTTTTGTTTAAAAATATGGTTTCAATATTAAATATTGTACTCCTATTCTGAAAATATTACAGCTAAATTTTTTCTGTTCCTCCGCACACACAAAAATAAAACCTGTTTCTTGCACAATAAAGCTGCCACTGAATTTACTATATTAAGTTTTGGGTGTTTCTGTACTTGGACTTCGAGGTCGCAGTAATTGAAGTCCTGTAGCATTCCTTCTAGCTCGTTGCTCTTCTGAAACAATTGGAATTAGTTAGACCAGCCCAACTTCATGAACTCAGGTTTAATAAGGTGTTTGTAGAAACTTGCTGTTCACTGCACGGGATTCAGTCTCTTCCAGTATGTCTATGATGGTCAGCTTGACAGTTAGCTGTCATGCATCTTTTCACTTTTCTTCCCTGATCTCCCAAGTACTAAACTATATTTGGTCACCAGTAACTGTGGCTATTCATGACTTTTTTCCAACAGAAAAATACTTTCTTGTTTTTGCAAGTGATAGTGAGCATTACTGAAGGAAAAAATACGTTAAATTGCATAGAAAAAAAAAATGGTAGCTCTATGTAAAAAAAATTGATCCCCATCATAATCTATAATGATAGAACATAATTGGCATAGCAGCCCTAGAGATAATAATGTGCAGACTACAGTTGGCTAATTTATGGTAGCAGATGTGTTCCTCTCTCAAACAAGCATGAGCATAATAAAAAATGAATTGCATTTCATAAGCTTGTACTATGTGCTAAACATCAGCCTAAGTGCTTTACAAGCATTATCTAATTTAATGCTCATAACAAATTTCCTAGGCAAGTATTACTATGCCCACATTTTATATAAGAAGACTACAACTTAGAGGAAATACACAAAAAGTTATAGGGCGAAGGAGTGTCAGAGTCAGGACCCAAACACAGGGAAGCCTGCCTCCTAAATGTTCTTTATAAGGTATTTTTGTATATGTGTTTCCCCATGTGAAAGAACCCTCCATTTCTAGGAAATGCCAATAGGTCTGTGGATATTACAGCCTGGGCACTGCCAAATTAGGTGCAGAGTATCTTTGCTGTGTTTCACATAGTGGCTTTATTATTTATCCAGTTAACTCTGAATATCTTCCAATTCCTTCCAGTCTTTACAAAACACATTTAGAAGGGTGTATGTTAAATTTGTGGTTATATTCCAGTACAACCCAAATCTAATATACAAATTGTCTTTGTGCATAAACCATTCATTGTACCCAGGAATTTTTTTTTCTATATTAACTGAGACTAAGGTGAAATCATTCTCTCTCACACATTTAAAGGAAATGAATTTTGCGATACCTGTTTTGGGAAAAGATCCGTTTTAGTTAAACTTTTCCTTTTCTTGAGACCTGGAAAGAATTAGCCCCTTTAAGCATATATGATCTATCACAGCAGGTCGACCAATGTAGCTTCCTTGTTCTATTGGAGAGTTGAAACTAGAAATCTCCATAAAAACGTCAATCCTGAGCAATTTTCCTACATTCCTGCCTCTTTTCCTTAATGAACCCCATTTATATGTTTTTCTGAGTGGAATCAGGCCTCTTTCTTCTCACTTGCATCCTCCAGGGTCAGTTAGTCCACACATACTGTTAACTTTTTTGTTGGGCCTTGGATCAATTTGTTTCTGTCTCTTATTGTTGCACCTGATATTTGTCCAGGGTCCTTTCCTTTCCTCTTGAATTGTGGCAACTCTACCATTCTCTATCAGAACCAATCCATCAGTATTGCAGAGTAAGCTTTTAAAACGTAAATGGGATTTTGACACACCCCAGCTTAAAATCGTATTTTCATGAAACCCCATTGTCTATGGACTAAAATAACAGACTCTCCAGGACCAGACAGCTCTCATCCAGTTCAACCTTATTTTTCTCTACTTACTTGGTATACTTTAGTCAAATGGCATCAGTTGCTTTTTCTAAGACTCATTCTGCTTTGTCTTTCGGCCTGGAATACCTCTTCCCAGAATCTACAAGTGGGTCACTTTTTTTTTTTTTTTTTTCATTCAAGGCTCACTTCTTTGGCTTCTGAGTCCAGGTTGGGTGCTGTTCCTAAGGACCCCACAACAGCTTGTATCTAGTAGTCTTTGAGCATCTGACATGGCTGACTTGTCTGTTTCATTGGTTTATCTCCTTGTCCATCTCTTCCAGTAGACTGCTTTTAGAGGCAAGGACTGAGCATTATTTTATCATTATTTATATCAGCTAATCAGATGCTGATCTGACACATACAGAACATTCCATACATGCATGATGAATGAAGCATGAATGATTTGAATGTACTCAATTGTAGAAAAGAATAATTGATTTGACTTATTTTTGTTACCCGTAGGAGTATCTCCATTAGACCCTGTTTTTTCTGTTTCCCAAGACTCTATATTTTTAGGACATTTTTTCTGAGATTTGGTCTATCTCTTTAACTCTTCAGGAAAATGGATGTGTCACAAATTAAAAGAATTTAAATGATGTTTTCAGGTTAATAGCCATGGAACTACATAATGGCTTAAGAAAACAAATTAGGGCCGGGCGCGGTGGCTCATGCCTGTAATCCCAGCACTTTGGGAGGCTGAGGCGGGCGGATCACAAGGTCAGGAGATCGAGACCATCCTGGCTAACACGGTGAAACCCCGTCTCTACTAAAAATGCAAAAAATTAGCTGGGCGTGGTGGCGGGCGCCTGTAGTCCCAGCTACTTCGGAGGCTGAGGCAGGAGAATGGCGTGAACCCGGGAGGTGGAGCTTGCAGTGAGCCGAGATCGCGCCACTGCACTCCAGCCTGGGCGACTGAGCGAGAGACTCCGTCTCAAAGAAAAAAAGAAAAAAAAAAGAAAACAAATTAGAATGTATGACTAAAGGTAGATAGACAAAATATTGCAGAAGAGATGTCAGAGATATTTTATTTATCAGTTTAAAATTCAGTTAAATGTTACAATTGATATCTCAATCACTCACTTGGATCATATCAATTATGAATCTTTAGTTATCCTTTGCAAAAGTAAAAGTGGTAGAGTGGGTCCCTAAGCACAAGATAAAATTTTAGCCTTGTGTTACTGGGGATCTGCATGAGCCTCAGATTCCATAGCACATAAATCCAGACAAAATGACAGGTTGATTTCCACTCATCCTTCAGATCTTTGCTTAAATGCCACTTCTGATGACATCCTTTTCTGATCACAACCAGATGGTGCTGGTACTCCTGCATTTTCCCTATCACTTTCCTTTTTAAGACATAAATTATTTTACGTCTCTGCTTGAAACATTTCAAAAGCATCAGATGCACTTGCATGAAATCCAAATGTTTATCATGGTCCACAAAGCAAGCACGTTCGGCCACCTGCTTACCTCTCTAAGGTATCAGGCTGTCGGATCCTTCTCTCACCCAGTAGGAGGACCCACAGTGCGTTTCTTCCCATTATTTTCAAGTGTGCTACCCTCCTCTTGAAACATTCTTGCTGCATTCCTTCACCTGTCAAGTTTAGATTATCTTTAATGCCTCAGCTTCAGTGTTATCTCCCCAGGAGGAGTGTCCTAAGCACCATTCTTCTCCATCATAGTATTTATTTCTTTTGTAGTGCTTATCACAACTTGTAACTATATAAGTTTGTTTGTTTTGCTCAAATATAAAAGCTTTTCAATGTAGTGATCTTCAAGTCTGTCTGTCTTCTTAACCAGTATATTATTGGGGCCTGTCATAGGCACATATAGAGACAATATTTTTAATCCATAAATATTATTTATTGTACTCTACAGTGAATTTTGCAACCTTATCCACATATTTTAATCCCTTCAAGAATAGGTCCAGTATCCTCTATAATTCATTATTCTACCATCAGTTAGAATAGAGCAGATAACAGATAAATTAACTACATTACAGGAGGTCATCAAAATCACAAGTGAGAGCATGGTAAAGTTTACATTTTATCTGTGTATGAGTTACACGACTCAAATTTTAGCGAGACCCAAAAAGTTTGGAACTGAATCGTATGAATTTATTGTAGAAATTCCACAATGTAGGACCTATTATTGAATAAAAACAGATATTACCTATGTGGGTCACACTACTTAAGCCCTTTACAATTAGACACTCACCTAATCTTCATAAAGTTACTATGAAGTGGTTTCAAAGAGGTAAAGACTATGATTTTCATTTTGGAGAGCAGGAAACTGAGGCAAGAAGTAAAAGATCTCACCTACCTCCATACATCCAGGAAATGGAATAACAGGGATTCAACGCAGATGAGGTCCTTAAATAGGCAGGAGCCATGGACTGAGGGACGGGACTTGAGACGTATTCCATGGGTTACAGTGAGTAAGAAGAATTGGTTGAGTGGAGCATGCGGTGATGGAGAGTTGAAGCAAAGAGGAAATGAAGAAGCTGGAGTCAAAGGTGACTTGGAGTTTCTGGTTTGGGTATTCTCTTACTTGAGAAAAGAACACAAGATAGGAAACAAATCAGATGGAACGTTAATGAGATTAAACTTACAGATTTTGAATGGTGTATGAATGAGAGCCATTGGACAGAACGTTGTTATCAGTAAAGGAAGTGGTCATAACAAATCGTAACAATGATAATAATTACCGTTTTGAACATTTATTATATTCTGACGAGTACATATATTTGTATTATCAAAAATAGGAGTAGTCATTTTAAAATACGGTCTGGTTATCCAAAGAGATAAATGAGAGATTTAGATGTCAGAGACATCAGCTCTTGCCATACAAGAGGCAGTTGAACCCGGGGTTTCACTGGGCTTGCCTAGGAAGAATGTGGGGTGAAAAGCCAAGAAGCCAAGTATGGAACTTGAGGAATATTTACTGTAAGTACTTCTCAGAAGAGAGCGGCTACAAAAAAATATATATATAGTTTGAAATAAGAAAATAAAATTTTTTTTTTCTTTTAAACTGGCTGCAAGCAGCTGCCTTGTTTACTGTTGGGTAAGTTCAAGAGAGCTGGCCCACACAACTTCCCATGAGGTTCTGTGTCAAATAGGACACACATGCCATGTAAAAAAAGGGTCACAAAGTGCTCATTGGATTTAGCAAAATGTCAGTCATTGGTAGCCTTGGTCCCTGGGAAAGAGCAGGGAAAACTCAGATTGCTCTGGTTTGAGAGCAATCAGGATATAAGAAAGTGGCAATGTGGAGTAGGCTACTTTTACATAAAATAAAAGTTAATAATATTGAGGGTATATGAAGATAAATGTTGGTTGGAAAATTTCAGGAAACCATGTCCACTTAATGTCCTCCATGTTTGAGCTCTGATGGAATAGTGTGTCTGGAGGCAGTGGAGAGAGTTTCAAGTTGACCCTGAAAAGAGTGAGGATACCATGTTTCTTCATCATGGTTATTTGTGATCCATCTGAAGCCAACAACATTCAAACTCAGTTCAATATTAAAAGGAAAAGAAGCTGGGAGCAGAGGCTCATGACTGTAATCCCAGCAGTTTGGGAGGACGACGCCAGAGGATCACTTGAAGCCAGAGTTTGAGACCAGCCTGAGCAACAAGCGAGACCTCTTTCTCTACAAAACATAAAACAATTAGCTAGGCATGGGGGCGTGCACCCAAAGTCCCGGCTGCCCGGGAAGCTGAGGCAGGAGGATTGCTTGAGCCTAGGAGTTTGAGGCTGCAGTGAGCCATGATCACTCCAGCCTGGGTGACAGAGTGAGAAAAATTAAAATAAATAAATAAATTTAATTTAAAAAATTAAAATGTCTCAAAAAATTAAAAATAAATTTAAAAAACAGAATTAAACAATTTTTGAAATTAAACAAAAAAGAAAAAAAATTACTAAAGCATAATTAGTGCCCAGTAGAAAAAACTGACAGATTTTTAATAAACTTCATGTAAATCAACAGGATCGATACATGGTGAAGAATTACAAAATACAAAGTTATTGGAAGGCTAAGTTATACTTGCATGTCAATGTGGATGATTGTTTAAAATAAATTATTGAAATAGTATACAGATTGTGCTGGCAGAATTTTTATTTTGATTAGATTATTTTTCAGGTATACCTTATAGGTACACTAATCATTGAACTGATTATAGCTGTCCTATTCTTCAATATGTCATTGGACAATAAACATGAGAATACCTCTAAGACCATATGCAATTAGATTATTCTGGTGTTTGAGTCTTTTGTTTAGATCAGTTGTCCAAAATAAAGTTATTGTGAACCATCAGTGTGAAACACATATGTAATTTCAAATTTTCATGTAACTTTATTAGAAAAAGTGAAAAGAAACTATTGAAATAAATGCTAATAATATATTTCAAACACACTGTACCAAACTATTATCATTTTAATATGTAATCCATGAAGATTATTGAGACAATATTTCACTTTTTTAAAAAAGAAACAAGTCTTGAACATCGTATGTTTATTTTACACTTAGAGTATATCTCAATGAAGAATAGCCACATTCCAAGTGCTCAATAGCCACATGTAGCTAGTGGAAACTATGGTAGACAATGAAAATTTAAATGACTCTTTTATGGCCAATTAGAAATGATGATTGTTCGTAAGAGACCATATAGATGATGGTGTTTTTGGTAAAGGCTTACTCATCCCTCAAGTCACATTTCAAATGTCATCTGTTATGTTGGACTTTCTCTGAGGATCCTGGGCAGAAATAATCCCTTTCCCATACAAATTTTCCTAGCATATTTTATATTGCTATATATTTAATTCATTCTATGATATTTGACTATTTATTTTTTATTCAAAATGTTGGGCTTGTTGATGGCAATCCAGCAAGTCTACATATTTCCTTGCCTATAATTTATTAACCCATTTAACAAATATTTATTGAGCACATACTTAACTATCATGTATTATTCTTTGTGCTTAGGGTAAATCTGTAGAAAGCAAAGTCACTAGCCTTCATATGGCTTACAGTTTCAGCAATTAGTACTCATTAAAAATATTATTAAATTAAATGGAATTTAGGCTTTAAACCTGTGGTAGTAGCCACTAAACAATGGATCAAACTTAAGAAAGTGATATTTAACAGATACAAATATAATTTATGCGATTTGGTTTTTTAAAAACTTTTCTTCCAGAGTTTTAGGCTAGGAAAAAGCCTGGTGGGATGTAGTTTACATGACTGAGTGATTTTAAAAGGATACTAGATTCAACATTTTAAATATGTTAAAAAACAATACATTAGTGGAGTTACTTTCTCTTTAATATAAGTAGCTTTAGAAAGCCAAATACCTCATGTTGTCATTTATAAATGGGAGCTAAACAATGGGTACACATGGATATAACATGGTGGAATAATAGACATTGGAAACTACAAAAGGTGGGAGAGTTGGCAGGGAGTAAGGGTTGAAAAACTACCTGATGAGTACAATGTTCACTATTTGGGTAATGTACACCAAAATTCCAGACTTCACCACTGCAAGATAAATGCATGTAAAAAATCTTCACTTCTAATCCCTAAATACATAAAAATTAAAAATTTTAAATATATATATTTTATATGTATATACATATATAGGCATATATAAAGGGTGTATATATATATATATGTATGTGTATGTGTGTGTAGGTGTATGTATATATATAGCCTTATTTAGCAATGGTATCATTTTGTGGTGATCAGATCTTATCGGCAGAAGTCTGCTAGTTCTGGGTGCCAAAACTGAATATTGAGAATTCTGGCATTTCCAGGCACAGAACATCCAGAGTAGGGGACTCAGGATGACAATGAGGTTTTGAACTCAAGACAAGCTGAACACTACACATGCCTGTGGAGCAAGCTTGTTCAACCTGAGGCCCGCGGGCCACATGTGGCCCAGGACGGCATTGAATTTGGCCTAACACAAATTCGTACACTTTCTCAATATATTAGGAAATATTTTTGCAATTTTTTTAGGTCATCAGCTATCATTAGTGTTAGTGTATTTTATGTGTGGCCGAAGACAATTCTTCTTGCAGTGTGGGCAAGGGAAGCTGAAAGACTGGACATCCCTGCTGTAGAGCAAATCTAGGTGACTTCTAAAGTGTCTGCCATCTTCAAGAGGATATGACAGTTCCTAATAGAATACATTCATTGGAAAGAAGGGATGCTTAATTGTAGAGACCAGTAAGTCCATGGTTATCATCAAGTGGGAAGATTGGTTAGGACCATAGGACTTGACGATAGTCCAGTAGAAATCATGCTCCACTTTACTGTGCAGATAGACATCTGCCGAAGATCACAGTACAGCTGAGAAGAAAGGTGCCCACTGATTTGTAGTATGGTGTGTGTTTGCACATCAACATTTTTCTCCATATTCCCTTCCTTTTATTTGTCTTGGTTTTGAGAGAATGATTCTATCCAATTGCTGGACAACTAAAACTAATTTAAAACTGACAAAAGGCTGGACGTGGTGACTTAACACCTGTAATCCTAACACTTTGGGAGGCCAAGGCAGGAGGATCGCTTGAGCTCAAGGAGCTCAAGACCAGCCTGGGCAAAATGGCAAAACTCTTTTGAACTCAAGGAGTTTGAGACCAGCCTGGGCAATATGGTGAAACCTGTCTGTACAAAAAATATCCATGTGTGGTGGTGCATGCCTGTAGTCTCAGCTACTTGGAGGTGCTGAGGCAGGAATATTGCTTGAGCCCAGGAGGTCGAGGATGCAGTGAGCCGAGATCCTTCCGCTGCACTTCAGCTTGGGTGACAAAGTGAGACTCTGTCTCCAAAAACTAAAAATAAAACAGAAATCAAGCTAACAACACATCAGTTCAAAAGAGTGTAAAGAATTACATCAAAATTTGTAATATAGTTCACAGTAGGGTGTTGTAATTTTATATAATTTTATTCCTGTAATTCTCTTTTCTGCATATTTCTCTGCACCTATGCATGTCTGTATCTTCTTACAATGAATTGCACTAAGATTCATACTATATTTATCTGTGAATATACAGTCTACAGTGTTGGAACTGCTTACTTGTAGGAACCCTCTCTTGATATGCTTTTGCCAAGTGCAAGTAGCACTATTTCCTATCTGCTAGGATGCTCAGAAAATGCTGAATTGAATGTTGTAAGACTGAATTCCAAAACCAGAAATTTAGGCCTGCATCGTGCTTTTACTGCTGTAATAGCACTCTAACTTATTTTCTGACATCGACTCCCCTATCTTCCTCTCCTTGGTCCAGTAAGAATGTTTTTTATTTTTTATTTTTGAAACAATCTGATTATATCATGCAGTCCTTAAAATATGTTTGTTCTTGGGCCTGTAGGGTCTGACTCATGCCTACAGCTCCACGCTTACCTCACCTGTTTCTTTGCCCTCCAGCCACGTTGGCCTCAAATATCTGCTCACTGTCGTCACCGTACCAGGCATGTTCCTCCATATCACATCTCCTTCCCGTCCCTACCCTCAGCCTCCAGTTATCAGCAGTTAAGTCTTTCTTGTCTGCATCTATTTCCCCTAGTATATTTCTTTTAAGATCATGTTTCCCTCTTTTGGAACAATTATTACAATTCCACTTTTGCATTTATTTATTTTAATGTTTGGATCAATATCTATTGGTCCCAATGAATTGTAAGGTCCATGAGTAAATGTTACATGTCTGCTTCTATGTGCAACATTACACTACAATACCTAGTGCAGGTCATAAATGGTTAACATATGTTTGTTAAACAGATATGTAAATTCCTGAACAACCACAACAATCTAAGTGTCAAATATGACTAGATTTCAGCTAGAACTAAATCTTTTCTTCTATTTCCACTCAGAAGTAGAGGTCATATGACAGAAAAGAGAAATGATAAAACCTCTTAAAATATATAATCTTATGCTTATTTAGGCAGAGTGTTCTTCTTAATACAGTGATTAACACCATAGTCTATGAAGAACAATTAATTCTTGTTCTATATAAACATTAAATTCTATTTTTATATGCACTTAAATAGTTAGAAATTAATACTTTCTGAGGTCATTCAAATGTTAAATTATCTGACCTTCCACAAAATACCATGGTTTTCTTTGCCTTAGACAAGGTTGGGAAATAAAGTGAACTGCATAAGACATTAATATCCTTGATGTGTATTGTACCTTAGGGCTGATATACCCACAGGTACTTTAGAGTTTTACTTTGAAGATTTGAGAATCAAAAGTCAAGTTTATCAGTAGCATGAAATACATTTACAATCAAATATAAGAAATAATTGATATATACTATATATAGGTATATATTTATGACAACATTTATTACAATTAAAGAATTGATAATTTTGAAATATTTTTGTCTACTTAGACATTGATTTAAATTAAAAGAGCATCTAATTATTATGTAATTCTTACCCTCTTTATACCCTTACTGACTCTCATACTCATTCATTTCTTACATCCTTTTGTTCTCAATTGGACCTTTCTCCTCCTTAATTTTGCTGTTCAACATGTGTAACAGATGTCTTATTTCTACCTGCCTCCATCTGTGCATCCCATCACTATTTTCTCTCAACATCCCTCTTCATTCCTTGCTTTCCTTTATTTGATTTCTCACTAACAAGTTCTACTGGGTTCTACTTTCTTTCTACTGCAGTTACTTTCATTTTGGGGGAACTATGTAAAAAATTTCAGAAACTAAAGTTGTATATAAATATAACATAATTATTTTTTCATCCATGTATTTTTAAAATCGTTGTCTTTCTTGAGCAAGCAATTACCTTTTGAGCTTTCATACTTGTCACCCTTAGCCTTTGTTTTTTAATCACCTTCTATGAAAGTACTACACATACAGTGTTATAAACAGCATGAGGGTTTTGAAGACAGACTGAGATGGAGTATGCCTCACCCCTCACTACTGCATTTAATTATATTTAGACAGTTATTTTATGTGTCTAAGACAACCATCAAATGGGAAAATGCCTACCCCAGAGAATTGTTGTGAGTGTTAAATAATATATCCTGTGTGCAGACCTTCATTGCTCATGACACCGCCTTTCCTATTTCCCATTTATCTTTGGTACATATGCCTAGCCATATATGGTACACTTTCTATGTTGCTTGTTACCTTCAAAACAAACTGCTCTGTTGCACACTGACAAGTAACTGGGATTCTGCTAACTCTACTTATGTTATTTCCAATGTTCTTTATCTCTTCAGTCCACACTGTGAAGATTGATGTGGACTATTATTATCATATATTGCTAATTTCAGTTAGTTTGAAAGTTACTTATCCCAACATCACACAGCTAATATGTAGGAAGGTTGTACAAGGCCTTTCTGACACCAAAGCTGCAGCTCCTGTTGTAGCATTCTGGCGTGTACCTTGACAACCACAAGGCATTAGAGTGGTGAAAGTGCTAATTCTAAGTAGACAAGAAAGGACAATCTGCTTAACAGGGAAGGAAGGTGAATACCAGACTACTTAATGGGAACTGAAAGATATACAAGCAGTAACTTTTGAACTTAGGTTGGTGCAAAAGCAATTGCGATTTTTGCTATTAATTGCAAAAACCAGTTACTTTTGCATCAACCTAATACCTATATGCCCTCTTGGTGAAGCTGGTTGAAAATATCCAAATGAAGTAAACAGGAGCAAAAAGAGAGCAGGCATATCTGTGCCAATGCAGCGTGAGAAGTTGGCCAGAAAAGCTCAGAAGTGTATCAGTTTCTGAACTGTAGGTCATCCTTAAAGTGTAAAGCTTATGAGAAGAGCAGTACGGTAGGATCCAGTGGGAAAGATAAGGAAAAAGTGCCACACACACACAAAATTGTTTTCACAACTATTTCCACAGATCACCAGTACAGTTTGTTTATCAGTCACATTCCTGTTGATGATGTTAACACAGATAGCTGACAGACATTTAAGAAAGCGTATATTTTTATTGAAGATGAATTCATTTTATTTAAAATTAAATAAGTGCTCAGTCTTTTGGTTTTTGAAAGTACACTGAGGTGGGGGACAGAGTATACCTCACCCCTAGTTACTGCAGTTAAGTACACTGCAGTTAAACACATTGATATCCTTTTTGGTTTTACATTTTTATTTTCCAAAGTGTTCCTAATGCCAGAGTAAAAAGTTTACAAGATACTTTAAAAATATTTCATGCCCGCTTTTAAAAATATGATGACAATAACGTACCCAAAACGATAATCCATATAATATACGTTTTGGGCTGTTCCGACTTTCCAGAAAAAAATCTTAAGCTGATGCAATATAAATTGTTAAAAGGTATTTTGTAGACGAATAAAGGTACTTCATTGCTTTACATATTTTTAAATTCCAAAATTCAAGAATACCCTTTTTATTTCATTGTAGTTTAGTTGAAGTAGCAGTGAAATTAAACGTATTCCCAAATCAAGGAGCATGCAGTCACTTGGAGGCCAGAGCACTTCCCTTATTTGTGTATACTAGTGAAAAATGAACAGAATACGTTGTTTGTTTAAGTCCCCCACATAGCCAGTGTAGTTGTTCTTACTTGTTTTACAGTGCAACCTCCTGCTTTAAGATTTAATTACTAGTTTTGATATAGGAAGATAAATTCCTAACATTAAAGGGGTGATTCATTTCTTAAATTTAGCTTGGACAGTTGCTGAAAATCTCACAGCTTGTATTCTGTCTGTAGGTATAATGGATAAAGACCAAGTTCAGTATGTTATACATGAAAGTGGGACTCAATTTATTATAGAAAAGCTTTTAATCTTTGTAAATGGCCTGACATGCTGGATTTTATTTAACAGTTGACTTTCATAGAGAAGGAATAGGCATTTCTTCAAAGAAACTGACTGAATGCTATAATCCATTTCTTTCTGAAATTGCAGTTGTTAAATTAGACACAAAACATTTATGAATTTCAATTTGCCTTTCCAGCAATTAAGGAGTTCAAAAAAATCCCTTTGTGTTTCCCGGCTTTGAAATGATTATGTTTATTATGAACTGGCCCTTCAATTTCTTCTATCAAATACATTGGAGGTTACGTTAAAGAGGAAGACATCAGTTCTGAACAGGTGTGAAAAGGGGTTCCTTGATGTATGAAAGTGTTCTATTTTAAAGCCATTTTAGCAATTTTAGCACATCTACCGCTGTGAATCCTCGTGGAAGTAGGTGGCCAATTCATTTCTCTTTAAAGGGAAGAAAACCTATAACTCAGTGTCCTGGGCCTAATTTTACCATGACGTGGGGCAATGGGTGAGTTTACTGAAACTTTCCCTTCCTGTCTCGTTGTTTCAGTGTTGATCCTCCTCATCGTCACCATGAGAAGACGGAAAAAAGAGCCCCTTATTTTTGACGAAGAAAGAGACATCAGAGAAAATATTGTGAGATACGATGACGAGGGCGGGGGAGAGGAGGACACGGAAGCCTTTGACATGGCTGCACTGAGAAACCTCAACGTCATCCGAGACACCAAGACCCGGAGAGACGTGACTCCAGAAATTCAGTTCCTGAGTCGACCAGCTTTTAAAAGCATCCCAGATAATGTCATCTTTAGGGAATTTATTTGGGAAAGATTAAAAGAAGCCGATGTTGATCCTGGTGCTCCTCCTTATGACTCCCTGCAGACATATGCTTTCGAAGGAAATGGCTCAGTTGCTGAGTCACTCAGCTCTTTAGATTCCATCAGCTCAAACTCTGATCAGAACTATGATTACCTAAGTGACTGGGGACCTCGCTTTAAACGACTCGCGGACATGTATGGGACTGGCCAAGAGAGTTTGTACTCATAGCCTTGGAACCTTAATTTGAAATGTACTGAAGACAACGTAACAGCAAAAATAAAATAAACCACTACATACAGAAAACAAGAACTCCACTTGCTGGAGAAGGATGGTTGTAAATATTTCTCCATTTTTAATTGTTTAGGTTTCTGTCTTGGTGAGGCATATCTTCATTAGACTTATCTAAGGGACTGCACTGACCACAGACTCTGAGCGTTTGAAGGTTTTTTGATAAAAAGAAATGCTCAGTGGTTTGTGAATAGATAGCAACTCTCATCTACCTGCAAAGGCACCAAACCTCTATGAGAAAGTAGTGCCCTGTGTTGTCAGTGAGTCAAAGATGCCCTGTACATACCTTCATGGTACTGTCATTGAGAGGAAGAGAACATGATGAGCTATTGAAAAACCCTGGAACTTCTTGCATATCAAAACTTGGGACAAATTTAATTTACAGAGATGCGTAGAGCTTACTATATTATTGAATCCAACAGAATTATGTTGCTCTTGACTAACAGAAATATTTTATTTAGCAATATATAAATTCTCAGAAATTCCTTCCTAACTGAAAACCCTGCCACAAAAGCCAGTAAAATTTAGTTTAAGGCAATATAAACCATTGTTTATCCAATAAATTACGAAGTGTTCCAAATAAGAAAAAGGTAAATAATTTTTAAAGTTTGTGATAGTTTTGAGATGCTTGTGTAGGTATGATAAAAAAAAAAAGTTGCTGTCTATTCATTGATTTTTATTCTCTCTTCTGATTCGTACAGGAGAATATCTTTTCTTTTTTATTTGACACATGGTGTTGTATTTATTTTGGAGCTCCAATCTCCACTAAATTCAGGTCCATCATACTGCCTCATAGTATTAAACTCATCAGAACATGCTGATTTTTCTCCAGCCCGAGCTACATGAAGGAAATGAAGCACGGAAATGGAGAAATAATAGTAAAGCAATTGAGCCCTGTTGCAGTTCACATCTCAAGGAGGAGCACAGCTACAAGGACATATAAATTGTTCTTCTGAGCCATTAGAATGTCAAAACATTGGAATAAAATATTTGTATTTTAGAAAGACTTCAGAGCGAATTGAGATTTTCTTTGATGCAAGAATTATTTTTCAAGGTCATGAGTTCTACATGCTCCAAAGACTTTCAAGAACCCAACCTTTCTTGTTGCAAACATATTGAGTAAAATACTGATTTCTTAAAAATCTTAAACAATATAATGTTATAAAGATTAAAATCCATCTTTAAATTCTGATGCAAATATGTCCCTCAAGAATTAACCAAGCAATGTATGATTTCTATGTGGTTTAGATTTGTCAAAGGAAGGAAGGCAATTGCAAGTCATCATATTGTTTAAGTCTGAGATGAGCTTCTTAGAGTATGACTTTCATGACCAAAATGATATTTCTACCTATTATTTTTCCTAGGTTAATAGTAGCCTAATGTGCATATATATTCAAGTAACAATGGATTTATTATTTTCCTTCCTTTCTCTTTTGAAAATAATTCATTGTTGGGTTCCTAATACATTTACAGATAGTAAACACTGTGTAGAGAATCATGTTCTAAAAGTGCTTTTTGAAAGGCAGACAGTGAAATTAGAATATTAATATGTTGATTACACAAAGAAGAACTACGTAGGATTCTGTAAACTTGCAGCCCAACTTTAGAAATGAAGTATGTAAAAGTGACCTTCAGCTTCATAAAAATAGATAATCCAATAAATTTGATTACCTGCACACAGTTCTTTAATTTGAATAAAGTTTTGTAAACATTGTTTTATAACTATATAGATATGCTTCTTGCTGTATTAATATGCATATTTAAAAAATTATAAGAGTGAAATATACTGTTCATAACTTTTAATCACACATGCAAGTTTTTCAAATTAAGAAAAAAAAAAACAGTGTATTTGACCAGTTTAATAAAATCAGAATGTGGTGCAGGAATTACATAGATGTTAAATCAGCAAGGTGCTGAGAATACAGTTTGTAATAATCCCGTTGTTGTCTGCAAGAAGATGAAATAGTTTAGTACATTTGGATTATGGTGTCAAAACTGCTGATTGTTACACATATCACTAAACAGAAGTGTGGATGTATTTTAGAAAAGGAACACATATCATTCACCCTTCTTTTTCTGCTTTTAATATGTGTGTTTTTTCTCATTAATTTTTTCAAATGTTTACCAGTGATAGATTGGAAAAAGGTTCACATTTAAATAATAATTTAAAATTATTGCATATACCCAATTGCTATTTATGTGCAGATGATTATATCAATGCAGTATTAAATTTGATTCAGTGGTTTTTTTTAATTTAAAAAAATTTCTTAAGATGGCTGGAAGAATGTTCCTAAAATAGGTAGTATTTACATGAAGTCGTCTAAGCTTAATTGTAAGAGTAGTAAATGTTCTGCCGTTGCTTATTTTAGTTTTCTTTTTTATTCTGAAAACTAATGCTATATATGATGACTGACAATACTTGAGATATATGCTTTGTTTTAAAAACAGAGATTGAAGAGTTGATTGATACAATTAATATTAAATCTATTTGGAAAATTCTCCAAAAATCATTTAAATAAATATATATTATCAAGTTGCTTAAATTCAGTATTATACTGAAACCAACTAGAATGAGCTCACAAGAACTAATTATGCATATCTCTTCCCAACTCCAGGTACAGTGATATCATTTTGGTATGTTGCTGTCAGCCTTGGTGGGATTATTTCGACCACAACAGTAATTAGCAAACACTACCCTTTTCTCTAGAGAACAAGTTGTTAAACATTTACCAGCACTCTACTGCTTAAATTATTTTATAAAAGGACATGTGATAATTGTAAATATGTTATGAATTTATATGATTTAAAATAATGACATGAAAGGAATTTATGCTATATTTTACTACTAAATATCAATGCATATGGTAGTGATTTCCTGACGTGAAATCCTTGGAGCTACTTGTAGACAGGGAGAGGATTCACTTCTTTATGGAAAACAATGGCTAAATTTTAAGTAGAGATAATAGTTCAGGAAGTCAATATATTTAAATATTTTCCGCTTGTCCAGATAGGAGCATCAATAGAAACTCAGGGTGTGCCAAATTATGCCCATTTTGAACATTTTAATTTATTGAAAAATCAGATGCATTTTACTTGTTACTGTCTATGTCAAGGAAATACACTCAAGCCCTTAATCTGAATTGTCACCATTGCATTATTTAAAATCAACATGAAAATATAAAAATCAAATCATAAGAAAATGGATTTCTGGAGGTCAAACCTAAATTATCAATCTCAATTCACAAATTAGTCTCTCAAAGAAATATTCCTAGATCAGTCAGCTAAAGGAACAGAATCAAGAAAAAATTAGGTAGTAATTTACAGGCAATAAGTAGATTTTTCTACAAGCAATCACCAGATCGGGGATCTGGTAAATATCTTGATTTGCCAGGAAGCTTCGCTTATGACTACAATTGAGATTAGTTGTCTACAAGATACATGCAGGAGGTAGTAGTAGTTAAGTGATGGTAGCTGCCTTTTCACTCTGTCCTCTGAGGATGTTTTAAATTATTTTATCTTGATGCACAATTACATTTACTACATTGGATGATAAACAGACATAGGCAATTATTTTCATGTCAACGGCATAGTTACACAATGTAGGAATGATATTTGTGATATGACCCATATGCCCAAGAAATGCAAATGCAAATAGTGTTAGCATTTATATTGAAATATAAAATCTAAAGGAGCTTAAAATAAACTAAGCTAAACACACTGCAAGAAGCTAAATGATTTAGTTTAAACATGTTAAAGTTTTAAAGCACTAGCTGTAAATATTAATCTTCAGATTTTCAATTTAACATATATTCACTTACAAACTGTTCTAATAATAACCCTAATTATTTTCCAAGTCACCATTTAAAGTTTTATTTACAGTTGACCTAATCAAATTAAAGTTGATGAAAGCTTCAACTTACTTTTTAACTCTTTCTGGTCAACGATGCCTGGAGGCAGGTGAAATATATATGACAACTAATAGATAAACCAATTTATTTTATGTTAGTGTATGTTTATTTTTTAATTACGAATAATGTATATTGTGTGTATATATGATGGTGTATCAAAGTTGGCAATGAAAGCTAATACAATCATGTTAGTTGGCTGGATATAATAAAGAACAAGAAAGGAATAATAGCATTTGCATTTTAAATATAATTGAAATGATTTCAGAAGAGTGGGATAAGACCTTAAGAAACATGGGAGATGTTTAAGGCTGTGATTTGGTGAATACTGTAACGTATGATTCTGTAGGTAAAACTTTTCAAGCAAATCAAGGCAGGCAGTGTGTGTTGCATTCTGACACTTTTTCATTATTATGCTAACTTCTACTGGCTCAGAATTTAACTGAAAAGGATGTGTCCGTGTGTGTGTGTTTTTATGTGTGTGATTGGGAACCTTGAGAGATGTATCTGAAGCAATGTAAAAATAAGAGTCTCATAATGCCTGGTAAATGCTGGCATATTGTTGTCACTTGCCAAGTGACTGTTAGGCAATAAGACTAGAAAATATGGTACTGAATGAAAGGAGAAATATCTTATTTGCTGTAACCATCTAATTTATATTAGGATAAGGATTTCAGTAGCTAAGGAAAGAACATTTAGCTGAATTATTTGAGAAATTGTCACATATTATTGTGTAGATTTAATCTCATTGTTAACACAGAATATAGAGTGTGAATTATTTGTTATGAAATGTTACTGGGCATTGGTGTCAGTGTGGTATACCAGAAATTACCTCTGATCTGTGCTTATAAAATCTAGGTCAGAAGCTCAGTTTCGCCACGTTTTTGCTGTGCCCTCGATGCCATTCTCATTCTCTGAACTTTTATAGCTTCATGATTAAAATTGAGTTAACTACTATCCTGTTTCAGAGGCTTGTGAATGATTAAGTGAAAGACTGTGTAAACTGTAAAACACTATAAAAATATAGAGCTTTATTATGGGAAATAATGGGAATTATGTAAAAAGGTCGATTATTGTTATATGGTAAACAGAGAATTTCTGTTTGGAGATACATACATTAAGGAAAAATACATGCAATTTGGTATCCTAAATTGGGAAATAATATTCAAATAGAAAATTGTCATAATTAATTGAAGCCACTCAAATACAGTCATAAGATCTTAAAAGAGTGAAGTTTAACCCAACCTAATTCAACTATTTATATGAATTGATATCCATATGTGAATGGGATTATAAATAAAGAACAAATCTTTCCTACTTATGATGATGACTGAGTAGAAGACAAAGGCCTGCCTTTAGATGATCCCAACCTCATTGCTGAACACAAAACACCAGAATAGAGAAAATAAAAAGACAATAATGAGTATAAGTTAAGTGGTCTTCCAGGCATCCAGAGTAGATAAAGAAAATGAAGTTCTAGAGAATACAATACTTTTTAAAGTCACAGTGACATATGTGTAATTAATAATTTATACACTTGAAAAAATTAGAATGCAATGATACTGGCTTAACATGAAAACCATTCTGAATGCAATGTGCTCTTGATGACTCAAACTCACTTCTTATATCTTACAATAGCTCATCTTAATCTCATGAATGAAGAAGCTCTAGGAAACTAAAAAATAATATACAATAGATATTACTCTTTGTCAGTGATGCCAAGATGAATGTTAATAAGCTCTCTTCTCAACTTTAGCTCTTAGTTATCTGGTTATTTTATGCTCATGTGAACAGACACTAGAAACAAATATATTAATAACTACATAACTAATGAGAATGTTGAGAAGTACAGCATACTTTCATTCAAAAACTTAAACTTGCATTTTCATTCTATTAATGAATATAATTATGGTAATAGTTTATATTTTTATAAGCTGGAAAAAATTATATGATTCAGTACCCTACAGCTTCGTGTTCTATTTTTGTGAGTATAAACACTATGTTTTTGTATTTCAAGATCTGGAATATGTTGTATATTGTATATGACCAATACTTTATGAACAATCAAGTTTTAAAACATTAGATAACTATATACCAATTTCATTTTACATGCAGTAATTTTAAATGTCCAAAAATAAAAGGAAAAGGAAAAACAACTCACTACACAACTTATATATAATATATATTATGTATTTGTCTTTGAATTATGTGTGCATATGTGTGTGTGTGTATACATATAGACAGAGAGAGAGCATGCACACACATACATACACATATGCAGGAACACAGACAATTTGAGGCTAAGTGTTGAAGTAAAGTGAATGACTTTTAAATTAGATCCAACCTCTACAATTAAATTATATGAGCATACTGAGAAAAAAATGCACATTTGTAAAGGTTCTCTTTAGTAGAGATTTCAGAATTTTTTTTCAGAAATTTAGAGGAATGAACAATTCACATTAGTAAAACACACAGCATTACTTTCAATGAAACTATAACTCTTATGTTTATGAAATTCCATTACAATTACATTAAAAAGAATTAAAACCACTTTTTAAATGTTTTTGCTTATGTAAGAGTCACTTGTATAATAAAACAGTCTTAAAAATGTTAATTCAATTGACTGCAGAATTGATACTGAAAATCTAGTTCACTTAACCTTGGAAATGAGCCATGAAGCATAAAACTTGAGGTCAGAATGTATGTCAGAACCGAATAGATTATTTTCATTCAGCTCAAGTGCTATCTTTCTGGCAAATAGGCTTCTACAATATTCAGTATTGGAGATGTTTAAAACAAATATAAGAAATAGGGTACTGTTTCAGAACTAACAAGTGAAGAGATATATACAAAGTGTACTCTGAACTGAAATAAATGTAGGAAGACAAGCCGTGAGAATGTGAGAGTTCAGTGTATTGTTGTATTTTCTTGTGTGTTTTGATGTATTTTAAAAAAATAAGAAAAAATTGTTGCAGAGTAAGATACATGGAAGAAAATAATTTCCTCAATTCTTGGTACCTCACTACAATGAAGACTTTATTGTCATCATTCTCAGCTCTGATGGTGGTGCCAACCTGGTTTCCAACATATACCTCCTGACAACTCGGTACAGAAAATGAGTATCATTGTAATTAAAGTTTAACATTTTCTTCTAAGTGACTGATTTTTTAATATAAAATTATCATAATAAAGTTTTTCTATAGATACGTAATTTTAAGTTCCATAACATTCTAACATATACATGATTTCAATTTTCATATAAGTCTGTGAATCACTCAAGTTAGGCATTGTTAGGTTTTTTAAGGAAAAACTTTGATGACCAGAATAATTGTAACTTATGGAAAAAAAAAACCACATAAAGTAAATGGTAGAAATGAAAGAAGAAGAGGAAGAAAAAAAAAAACAAAAAACTTTGGGACATTTTGCCCTTTATCTTTTCTATTATCTTAGACTGTCAATAAATAATGGTTTGGTTTAGGAGCATAAGAAGATAGCTGAAACTCTAATAATATGACTTTCCAATCTTAATTAGGCTTCAGTTCCCTCACTAGGATTGTGAAACTTCCTTGCGATTCTTTTTTAAAAAAATAATTTAATCAGGATGTGACATTAAATTATGTTTCCATGTATTGAGAAAATAGAAATATTTATATTGTCATGATGATGGCACTTCACCAGTATGTCTCAATCTATTCTCAATTGTGGGAAGTCAGGGACCCCGAATGGAGGGACTGGCTGAAGCTGCGGCAGAAGAACATAAATTGTGATGATTTCATGGACATTTGTTAGTTCCTCAAATTAATACTTTTATAATTTATTACGCCTGTCTTTACTGCAATCTCTGAACTTAAATTGTGAAGATTTCATGGACATTTATCACTTCCCCAATCAATACTCTTATAGTTTCCTATGCTTGTCTTTACTTTAATCTCTTAATCCCGTCATCTTTGTGAGATGAGGATGTATGTCGCCTCAGGATCCTGTGATGATTAACTGCACAAATGGTTTGTAAAACATGTGTGCTTAAACAATATGAAATCTGGGCACCCTGAAAAAGAACAGGATAACAGCGATGTTCAGGGAACAAGGGAGATAACCATAAGTTCTGACTACCTGCGGGGCCGGGCAGAACAGAGTCATGTTTTCTTTATTGCAGAAAAAGAGTAGCAGAAATATCGCTGAGTTCTTTTCCTAGTAAAATAGAAACCTGCTGGTTTTGCAGCTCAGGTGGGCATGATGGAACCTGCCAACATGTGATGTCACCCCCAGAGACCCAGCTGTAAAATTTCTCTCTTTTGTACTCTTTCTCTTTATTTCTCAGACCAGCCGACATTTAGGGAAAATAGAAAAGAACCTATGTTGAAATATTGAGGGCTGGTTCACCTGATACTCTGTTATGTCTTTGAGGTGGGACATTGTTTTAAGAATGGATGATAGCACAAAAACATGGCAGACCAGATTTTCTGAGGGTTACCCACTTTGCAGATTCATAAACTTGTTATTGAATAGTTGGCTCACAGGGTAGAAGAAAAATCACAACAAGCCCTCCACCTTTTCCAAAAAGAAAAAAGAAAAAGAAAGAAAAAGCTAAATTTTATGAAGCTAAACTGTCAACCAACAGATCTCCTGAAGTTGCCATGGGAGTAGCTCCAACCCAGCACTGGGCTCGTGGAAGGCAGCAAGGTACCTGCATCAAGCCAAGATCCATAAAGGTGCTAGTGTCATTTGAGGACAGTTTCACTCCTACCTCCCACAGATTATTTTAGACCAAATATGAATTAGTAGTCAAAAATGACCAAACAGATGATAACCAACCATGAGGGAGATGGTTCATAGAAATCTCCAAGAACTTCATATATGGTAACTATCAGAAATATGACAAGAAAAAACTTTGTGTAAAATATAGAATAAAACACAAGCAATAATGAAAAGATGATCTATGATGGTGTATACTTGCAAAATAACCAAACAGTGTATTTAAGATTTAAATATATCTTTGAAGCTAGAAGTACTATGAAGAGTGTATATACTATATTAGACACTGTGCAAGAAGGAACTTGTGAAGCAAAAAAATAGAATGCAAGAAATTAGTCTGCCACATAGAGAAAAAAAGATAATCTGAAAGAACATAAGGGACAAGGATAAAATAGAGTTTAACGTGCTTATAACCAGTGTGATCTTTGTTAATCAGAATTCTAGAATGTTCCATTGCCTTGTGTGATACCTCCACTGCCCCCACTTTTTTTTTTTTTTTTTTTTTTAGACAAGGTCTCATTATGTTTCCCAGACTGGCTTTTAACTCCTGGTTTCAAGTCATCCTCCTGCCTCTGCCTCCCTAAATGCTGGAATTACAGGTTTGAGTCACTATGCCAGGTGTCTCCCATTTTTTTAATGGTAGCTTAACTTCACCTGAAGCCTCCTATGCCACTATCTTTATAGGAAGCTTTACCGACTTTGTACGACTTGGTTTAATTTATTCAGCTTAATGGTCCATTTAACCAATATTGTTATAAATCTATGAAGCTTCAATTCTAGCAAAAATAAATTATGTACATTCATCAAAATGTGTGGCACACCTATGAAAAGTGATCAGGATGCCCAAGCAATTTTAATTAAAATCAGATAACTAAATATGGGCTCTGTGTTTTCATTTATCTTTTCTCTCTATGGTATTTTGGATTACTTTCTCTGGGGTTAGTGAAGATCAAAATAAAGCCCTATTTTTTCCTCTAATAAAAGGGGGATTTATTTGGGTTATACAGAAAAGATACAATATAATCATGGTTTAAGTGGCATAAATCAAGATTTTGTGTTTTTTCTTTTCTTTTAAATACTCTCTTCCTACTTCTTTAGTCCACCAAAATCCTTTTAACAATATATTCACTAGCCAGAAAATCAAATGAGTTGAAGACTGGGTCCATTCTTCAGCTCTCAATTGATTTATCAGTGAGTAATTCTGATCTTTATCACTTCTAGGTGGTCTTCAATATCTTGATTTAAAGTTTCATAAAGATAACTAAGCTGTGCTTTTGCCATTTCACAGTTTGGTAGTAAAGGGGATTCTCTTAGTTCTAGTTCAAGGCAAAGATTGCTGTCTTCTTTTTTTTTTTTTTCATCAGTGGTGGGTCAGGGATGAGCATATGTCACTACTTGTTTTCCTAAGATGTTAACAATGCCAGGGTTGTACGACAGGCATAGATCCTTTGTACTTAAAACCATCCAGTTCCCTCATCAAAAGGAATAATAAATTAATGAAATTTAGTCTCCTAGTTCATGGTGGGTTAAGTAGAATGTGCATATGACTATAAGCATGCAGAAGAGACCAAAGAAAAGTCTCACTTACATAAAAAACTTAAACAGGTTCATATTTCACTTTCCTTAACCTAAGCATGTAATATCTAGCTTCCAAAATGAAAATAATTAGTTGAATAATATGTACCAATTATTTAGAAAGGACATTTTAAAATTTTAAACATGCATTATGCATTATTTTTATTATGTATAATTATATCAGGAGAGGTTTCATCACATAAATGCTCCTGAACTGAAATTTAAGAAATGTATTTATATGAAGTATGTTTCACTATTATTGCACATGTATTTTCTGAGGACATGTATTATTACCAGCATTTAACCCACGAGGAAAGTGAAACTCCAAGAGGTTTGATGAATTGGCCAACATTCCACAAGCACTGAGTGATAGGGCAGGACCTGACCCAGGTTACTTCCATTCTGCCTTAACACTGCTATGAACATTCATAATTTGAGGTTTCACATGATGATACTGTAATTTCACCTGTTAAATGTATGTGTTAACATCACATAGGTAGGTAAGTATAAGTAATTAAAAGTTTATTGTTTTTCCTCCAGGTGCTCAGAAGGGAAAGGTCCCTAAAAAGATAACCCTTTAAGCTCTATGTTTCAGTGAGAAAATGTGTGAAGTGGGCTTATGGTCAAATTTATGCAGGCAAGTCTTTAAGTTTTAAATATCAGTTCACCTTCACAGCACCACATTGGTGTATATACAAATCAAACAGGAATGCAAAAGAATTCCTGATAAACAATTTGGGCAACTGTAAAGATTAGAAGTGAATTAGTGAAACAATGGATGAGGGCTAGAAGTAGAAGGCATGATGGAAACAAAAATCCTCAGCATTAACCACACTGAGAAACAAATGCACCTACCAGAAACAGGAAAGGGACAGTTTTGTTATGATAACCGCTATAACATGTTATGTTTGCAGTTGAAATCATCTTCAAGGCTATTAATATATAAACAATTAGAAAAAGGTGTCTGCATTCTTAAACCCATTCAAACTGTTAGCGAAAGTTTCAAACAATGTTGCTTGAAAGTACAGTAATTTAGAGCAGAATAGAGGTTGATTAAAAAAGACCAAAAAATTGTAAAACAAGAAAGTAAGATATTTATAGAAAATTATTATTCAAATTAGTTGTAATTCATGTCAAAATCCTTCCCCATCTTCAATTCAGCTTCTGTAAATCTTATCATTCATTCATTCATTTAGTAGTAAGCATCTGTATGGGGTGGGGACTGGCTATACAACAGTAAGTTAAAGAGATATTATTACTAGAGCTACTAGACAGTTTTCTCTGAATGTGATTCCTGGATTACCTAAGTCATAGTAATTCCTGTTACATAACAGAATTCTTGTTTAGGGTGTTTCTGCAGACTTCATACTGCACATTGAATTAGAATTTTTAGGAGTGAAAAGCTTAGCATTTCAGGGCATCCTCTCCTCCTGATCACTAACAACTACCATAGAAATGTCCCAGTCAGGCTCAGTGGCTCATGCCTGTAATCCCAGCACTTTGGGAGTCCAAGGCAGGTGGATCACGAGGTCAAGAGATCGAACCCATCCTGGCCAACAAGGTGAAACCCCGTCTCTACTAAAAATAATAATAAAAAAATAGCTGGGCATCGTGGCACGCGCCTGTAGTACCAGCTACTCCGGAGGCTGAGGCAGGAGAATTGCTTGAACCCAGAAGGTGGAGGTTGCAGAGAGCCGAGATCGCGCCATTGCCCTGCAGCCTGGGTGACAGAGCGAGACTCTGTCTCAAAAAGAAAGAAAGAGAAAGAGAGAGAGAGAGAGAAGGAAGGAAGGAAGGAAGGAAGAAAGAAAGGAAGAAAGAAAGGAAGAAAGAAAGAAAAGAAAGAAAGAAAAAGAAAATGTCCCAACAGGTGCCTCTGTCAGGTTCTCCACCATGGGGATCAGCAAATAAAATTCATTATATGTTCATTCTACTATTATACAGGGAACCAACTCCATATTGAGTAAGGAAAGTTTTATAAACATCATTGATTTGAAGCACTTCAAATAGTCTTTTGCAATTTGACCATCAAAATAAGTGCTAATAGTGAGTGATACAGGAGAGGCAGATAGTGAGGACAAAGAGGTCCTCGGTAAGGCTTTCTTTTTAATAAAAAGCAGCCCCCAAATCATTTCCTTTCTAACAAAGAGCGGCCTAAAAAAAATCAAGCTGCGGACATAGATGAGCAAGCTGGAAGCATCCATGGGTGAATGCCAGCAGCTGTTCCACTGGGAAAAGCCTACCTGTGGGCCAGGTATGTTCAACATGGAGGCTTCATCTTCCCTTTTCTTTGTCACCATACGTACCGTAAAAGAAGCAGACAATATGGCACCAGCCAGGTAAAGAACCAAACTGCATAATCAAAGATTAGAGTAGGGGTGACCAGATTTTTGCATACTATGCGAATGGCACACACCTGGTCTAACCAATCTTTCATGCCCCATGTAAATCAAACACTGGCTCCTCAAGCTCATCTGTAAAACCTCCTGCACTTCACCACAGGAGTGCCAACTCATTTTCTCCAGGACCCCTCTATCTGCAGCAGAGAGAGCTTTTCTCTTTCTTTTGCCTATTAAATTTCCACTCTTAACCTCACTCTGGTGTGTCCACATCCTAGTTTTCCATGGCTGTGGGACAACGAACCTCAGGTATTACCCCTAACAGAGATACCGCTTTAAGAGCATGAAGTATAACCTGAGTTATAACCTGAGTCCATGCTGGCACAAACAAATAAATAATTAGAGATTCATACAAGTACTTTCTTGTAGTAGGATGCCAACCAATAAATATTGAAGTGATGATGAAAGTAGAAATTCATCAAAGTTTTTTAAAGCTAGTGTATAACATGAGACAATAAACATGTTTACATAACACTCAACTTTTTTTTCACAAGGAATTTATTAATTACAGAGGAAAAAGTAATAATTTCTGGTGCAGAAATATGGGAGACACTGCCTGAACCAATGAATTAGCTGATCAATAAGATTAGAAAAAAATGTTGTGAAATGTGTCCTGATACGATGCACTGAGGACACAACATCACTTTTGTGTTATTCCTGACAGATATGTATAACCTATTTCTATTTAGAAGGACACAATACAAACCATAAAAGAACGTTATACAAAATAAGGTGCCTATATTTTTCAAAAATGTCAAGATCAACAAATATAAAGAAAAGCCAGGGAAGGTTCCAGATTCTTTAAAAATTGTGTAAATGCAATGCAAGTGTTTTCATAGTCAGAAGGCATTTTTTTCCCTAAATGTTTTTCTGAAACTACAACCTGACAGTCTAGCTTCTGTGAGATTACATGAAGAAATCTTTTTGTATTTAATAAATAACAAATGAAATATTTAATTACAGTAGAAATAGAATAGTAAAGACAGCATTATCTTAGTTCCCCAGATAAATCAAAATAGATAAGATAAAATAAGATAGATTTGCACATGGCAATACTGATGCATACAATGCAGACTTGGAAGTACAATAGTTTCTATGGTGATTGCCAAAGAGCTGCTAATCAGTAATTTTTTTCCATATGTCAGTATTTCTTTTTGCAAGACTCTAAGAAATGATCTATAAAGTATATGTATGTTATCAAACTAATTGGTTTGTTCAAAAATTAGTTATTGTAATTATTAGTCATGGTCATATTTTATTATTGGAATATTAGGTGATAATAACTAATTTTTAAATAATCCAATTAGGTTTTTTTTAAATAAAGGTCTATAAAGATTGTAACCAACATCACTTTTTAATACTATGTGAATGGCAGAGTATTTGATTGGTTTGATATAGATTCATTTAATGGAAATCTACATATTAATTTAAAATTAGAAATTTTCTTTAGAAAATATTATCTGAAATAATGGTAGCTATTGAAAATATCATGAAGTATTTTAAGTGATACATTCTCACTCATTGTACTTATTAAGAAAATAATAAATGCCTAATGGTTTGAGTCATTGCTGAGTATTATTTACTGTCAAAACTTGCAACTGACAGATTCGGAGTATACTAGAGAAGCATTTTGCATATTCAAGCATTTTTAAGAGATTTAAATTATATGTAAGCAAAGGGTAAAAGTGACAAAATAAACTAACAGAATACAATAAAATGGAGGGGGACTTATTTTACCTGCTTTAAAGGCTGGCAAAAGATAAAATATAATTTTGTGTGTAATTAATAGTATTGCCTTTAAATATCTGCCACTGAAGAACCTTAAACTTTCTCTTAATCCTATTTAAATCATCATTGTGGACCGTGCACAGTGACTCATGCCTGTAATCCCAACACTTTGGGAGGCTGAGGTGGGTGGATCAACTGAGGTCAGCAGTTTGTGACCAGCCTGACCAACATGGTGAGAGCCCGTCTCTACTAAAAATGCAGAATTAGTCAGGCGTGGTGGCAGGCATCTGTAATCCCAGCTACTCTGGAGGCTAAGGCAGGAGAATCGCTTGAACCCGGGAGGCAGAGGTTGCAGTGAGCAGAGATCACGCCATCGCACTCCAGCCCAACAAGAGTGAAACTTCAACTCAAAAATAAATAAATAAATAATAAAATAAAATATCATTGTGTATAATGAACTCAACAAGTTTACCTTTCCCTTTATTCCTTCTGCCTTTTAGATAAGGTTTCTTAAGATACTCAATCAGGATATCATCCTAATTCCCAGCAGCATCAAATTCAGAGACCTTGCTTTCTTGAAACTTTCCTATGTCACTGAAGCACAAGATCTGATAATATGCCTTTTCTAACATCCTCATACTAAGATGCCCAACAATTATGTACTATGTGTTCTCCTTTGCTGGGAATCACAGTTAAACTCAGTATTGTTGAACTATATACGTCTATTACTCGTAGTCCTTGGCTTCTGGACGTTGACGTGGTTGGATTGCAGAGGATGACGTAGCTGTAAGATAATGCAGGGTCAAAGGAGAGATTTTTAAAGATAAGACAATAGTTCACTATTTTTGCTAACCAATGCGGGGCAGAAAATTTCTGAAGTGATATCTTTTAGAAGGTGAGAATGAACGGGTATAGTGAATGCATAAAGATTGGTCTTAGGTAGAAAAAAAAGAAGAGTCCAGAAATGGAAAAATAGAGATAATAAGTCCTAATGATACTAGCATCAATGGGAACATGTTCAAGTGGGAACATGTGGAATTTCTTCTTGGGTTACTTTCATTGTTCTTGCTAAACAGAAGAGCAAAATCATCAGTGGAATGTGAGGAAGTGGAAGAAATCTTAATGATGGATGAGATACAAGTGTGAAGAAGATAACTAAGGGAAGGGAAAGGATCACATAAACGCCCTAGAACCTCTGGCAGCAGGAAGGGCTCAACACTTATTGAACTTATTGACCATGTCCAGAAATCAACTAAAATTGTCCCTACACTCCCACATCCCAACACAGTACATATACTATTTAAGCAAAGGTGTGTATTGACCTTCTAATTTCTGATTTACTAAATTATCAACCTGCTCACATGCACAGACACACACACACACACACACACACAGACACACACATACACACATACATCTTAAGGTGAATTTTTCAGAAGTCATTAGGGGAGACCATCTGGCACCATCATGTCTAGCCACTAGATGTAGACCTACTGGTTCCTAGCTTACTTATTCTCTGAGTGACTCCAGGCAAAAGATTTGCCTCTTTGTATTCAAATGTACCATCTATGCAGTGGGCAGAACAATATAATCTACTTCCTATGCATGCTAAAACAGTTAAATGTATTAACACTTATGAAGTAGTACTTAGAACAGTATTAGGCACTGCATTTGCCAAATAAACAGAAATCTTACCAAACTGAAATCCCTGGATTACTTTGAAAAAATAAAATCAAATGGATGAACTAATAGAACTAGCCTATGACTGTGGCCTATTTGGCAACATGTCTAATTTTGGTAGTCGTTTGGGAGTCTTTGTGGTCTAGATTATGGTTGGCATTACTGAGTGACTTTCATTGTGTAAGTATGAAACCACTCACGAATGAAAGTGCTCCTCCCACCTGCCCAAGCATTCTTGCATCATTTTGTTATTTCTAGAAGAGTAGTGGTAGAAACTTGTTCTAAAAGTTAGAGAATGGGCAGGCATCATGGCTTAGGCATCTATCCCAGCACTTTGGGTGGCTGAGGGAGGAGGATTGCTTGAGGCAAGGAATTTGAGACCAGCCTGGGCAACAGGGGAGACACATCTCTGCAAAACATAAAAAATTACCTGGGCATGTGCCTGCAGTCCCAGCTGCTCAGGGGGCTAAGACAGGAGGCTGCAGTGACCCATGTTTCCACCACTGCACACCACACTGGGTGACAGAGTGAGACCCTGTCTCAAAAAAATAAAAAATAAATAAATAATTAAAACTAAACAAAACAAAAAAAAGTTCAATAAAAAAGTTGAAGAAATCTTCAGTCCCGCTTAATGATAATTAATTATTAACACATCACTAATTTGACCATTTATATGAGTAAAAGAATACACCCTTGCCTAATTAATTTTATTTCTATCAGAGAGAAAAAGAGAGAGATCCAAAAACAATATTATTGAACACCTTTCTATGTTCACTACTACCCCCAAAGGTCCCTTTAAGAAATGGAATATCATATTTTGAATGCATCCAATTAAATAACATGACTTTTCAGGATTATCGTGTACTATCAAAGGACATCCCCAATGTGAAAACCTGTTACAACTCATCACTATTCTACTGCTCCAGTTTTCATATTATATTTTAAACTTTTGAAATATTTGTTTAATTCTCTTTATGCTTTACTTTTTTTGTATGACTGGAGATTTGTAAGACATGTCCACAAATTCTAAGAAAATCTGAAAAGATGAGGTCTACTGAATGGAAATTCTTTCTCAGGTCTATAGAAATTCAAATAATAAAACTTTTAAGAGAAATAAATTCTCTGTAGTTGACTCTAGCATTCTAAGTATCTAAATCTTCTTGTAAGAAGTAAAATGTGATTAAATTTTGAGGGAGAGCAATAATCTAAAGTCATCAAGTTTATCTATTTTAGAAGCAAAGCATTAAGACAAGGAATGGTGCCTAAAAACTGCCTGAATCACATCACAGGAAGAGCCGAAATCCACCCAGGAGAAATAAGTTTCTACTGGAATACAACAGGGCATTTAACTGCACTGATCATCTTTTCTCTTTGGAGATGCATTCGATCGGAATTATTAAGAATGAAGTCCTTTTTACTTTATAAAAATGCTCTTCAAAGATTTTCTTTTGCATCTCAAACAATTTTGCCTTGCTTACAGGCAATACCCAGAAAAATAAAAGTTACCGTGTGTGATATTACATTGCACTTCACATTCAAGGACACTGTAAAGGTGCATGCATTGTATAAAAATTAAAACATTCATTTTCTTCTAAGAATGAACAAAGATTTGAACACTATTTGTCTGTTTCTGTCCTTTCATACCTATTTTCCTATGAAGCTAGAAATGATGGTAAAGGTATTCAGAAAACATTAAACTTCTCAGTAGTTCTTCATTTTGTTGTATTATAGAGTAAATACAGATTAATTAGATAACTAGTTTGAAATATGAGAATAAAAGTATTTAATAACTGCAAACCATTTGAGAGCATGTGAGTTGGGGATATTGTCTACAAGGAAAATATTTTTAAACTATAGAAAATTGCCTTTCTGAAACACAATTAGATTAAAAATTGGAACTATAACCTGAACAAAGAAAGAAAAGGCAACTTAAGAAAGAAATTATTTCACATATCTAATATTGGGAACTAATTTTATTTTTCCAGCCTGCAGATATTAAGTCAATGTATTATTATACTTATTATGAATATGCAAACTACAGGGATTTAGAAAGCTTGTTTTAAACACCACCAGAATTATTAATGAAAGAAAGGAGGCCAGATGTCAAATATTTATCCTCTTATGTATGTATGTATATATTTTGCAATTCAACTCAAGTTGGATTCCGAGACTCAGTTCTGACTCATGTAGTTTGTTTTCTATTTATAAGTTGCCAAAGACATAAAGACCACCTATATTAGTCCGTTTTCACACTGCTATAAAGAAATACCCAAGACTGGGTAATTTATACAAAACAGAGGTCTAATTAACTGACAGTTCTGCATGGCTGGATAGGCATCAGGAAACTTACAATCTTGGTGCCAGGTGAAGCAGAAGCAGGTGTCTTCTTCACAAGGTAGCAGGAGAGAGAGTGCTAACGGGAAATGCCGGATGCTTAGGAAGCCATCAGATCTCCTGAAAACTCACTCACTATCACAAAAACAGCATGGGGGAAACCACCTCTATAAAATTCAATTACCTCCCCACCTGGTACCTCCCTTCACACCTGGGGATTATGGGGATTACAATTCAAGATGAGATTGGGATGAGGACAAAAAGCACAAATAACTGTATCACCATCCTTGGAACATGTACTTCCCATTACTATATCTCAGTGATAAAACGTGGGTATTGATACCTGCAGAACTTTTTCCCCTATAATGTTACAAAACTAGGACAGCTGCATGAAGTCTTTTGTAAGATGAAAGACTATTTTCTCTTTGCAGCTTGCTAGGGTATTTAAGTTACTTATAATTCAGGATATAAATAAAGCAAACTCATACATCTTCCTACTGAACTAGGCGCATAACTGTAATGGCCTTCATGTGAACAATATCTCTTAAAAGGTACCTAATGATATCTCTTACCTTTCTTACTTCTAGAAAAAAAAAAATATTTACTCTAATGGCAATCATTAAATTCATTTTACTTTATTAAGGATTTTTTTTAAAAATTAGAGTCAAACCTTTGCATCACACTGAAAAGAACTTACATGAATACTTCCTTTTCAAGGTGCTTCCTGAGTTTAATACAAAAGAGATTCCTCTATGTTTATTTTTTCAACTTTGTTTTGAACCTGCAATTGACTCACTTTTTAGAATTTCTTTTCTGTGTAAAGGACATAATGTTTCAAGTAGTATATTTATTCCTTTTGTGTTGAGCAACAGGATATAATTCAGGTGCTGATATAACTGAATTATCTGAAGATTAATAATTTATTTCTTTGAGTATTTCTGCAGATATCCTTAGTCTTGGACATTCAATTTCAGACTATTCTGTATCACTTTCAAACTTTATGCTTAAAGCTAAAATATGCTTAAAGCTAAAATATGCTTAAAGCTAAAATAAAGTCAAATGATTTGATTTTTAAATTGTACATCATTCGCAAGCAGCAAAAAAGCATTTTTAATCATGTGTGCATATCACTGCAGTGCCATGATTCCTGAGTATGTGCCACAACCTCTAAACAGCTCAGAAATATGTTGTGTTGTGTTGACAATTGCCCATATTCATTTGAGAACTGTTAACCTAGATTTATTAAATGTAGTGCACTTTGGAAAATGTAAAATTGAACACAGGAGACTAAAATATAAGCTGCATTCCACAAGAAATAAATCCAGTGCCTTTGAGCCTCTAAAACAAGCATAAAATACACAGAGGAATGAAAAGAGACAATTTAGAGGGCAATAGTCCCTCAGCATCTTACAATACTGCCCTTAGCAACTTGAAATATATGACTGTTCATATGCTCCGTGATTCTTTTACTCTATCTGGTGCTTTTTCACCTTTTCTATGGGATTTTCTCACTCCAGACCCAGTGAAGAGCTTTGCTAATTTGAAATAAGTTTGGAATTCATACCATAAAATTTGCTAAAGTATTGAGTTTTAGGCATGATGCCAGTTATATTCTGTAAGAATGCCTGCATTATTATAAACAAATCAGATAATTATGTAGAAACGAATCCACATCAACCTGAAAAATAATAACAAGTGTTGTGAAAAAGACAGTTCAGGAGTACCCAGACAGTCCATTCTTTGAGAGTGGAAAACTGGGTTTGTGTATTTGGTCAATACTTGTACTGACAAAGTATTTTTAATTCTGGTTGAAGGATTTTAAATTTGACCATGTAATGGCTTTAATTCTCTGATAATAACCCCGTAATAACATTTAATTATCTAGATATGGGGGGAAAAAAAAAGGTAAACACATCATATCAAATGTACTGAGTACTTTTATTTTTTCCAAGATAATTCTAACAGACAAGAAATAATTACCTTCCTTTATTGTAAAAATCCAGAGAGATTATAGACTACACTATACTCTTTCCAAATACAAACACAAATATAAACCAGTGAACACATAACCATGGAACAAAGGAAAAGCAAAGTATTCAAAAATGTGAGCTTCTGATTCATTGGTTTTGGGGGACTCTCAACTCCTGTGAAAGAGCTAATACCATTATATCCATTTAAAAAGGATTTTAAAATGTACCTTTTGTGTGAATTCTAATTTGCTTTATCTGAGTCTAACTAGTGAGTGGTCTTCAGGAGTTCTAGCTTGAAAACTGTAATTGAGAGTGAGAGAAGATGCAATGATGTGCGCGAATAAGACATTACAGACCTTCCTAAACCTTATGACCCGTAAATCTGTACACACATTACACACTTTATTGCCGGGTTAAAAAATCTGAAGTTAGTTTTAACATGTTTGTTGTATTCAACTGTATAGTAAACTTCTTGAGACAAGATAAAAGCTCTTCTCTTATCTCTTATTTCACTCGATAAATATGAAGACTTCCTTCTAAGTCATACATAGCATATACTTGAAATATATTGCTTTGAACAATAAATCTAGAAGAAAAAGAGGTGAGGCTACCAAAGTAATTTGAATAAGGAATCTCAGTGATTCATTAAAGATACATTCAGCCTTACATATTAAAGAAGTGTATGTCAGATCTAAAATAGACATCATGATGTGAAAACAAACACAAACAACAAATATCTCCGGAATAGTCTTAATAACCTGTTAGAGATATTTGATAATGTGTTATTTATTCTGAAATTTCTAATATATGTTATCATGTGTATAAAATTAAATGAAGACTTACATTTCTGGTGATGGTGAAGTAGCTTATATCAGAAAAATCTCCCTGTAGTTAACGATACACTCTATCATTAAAATAGACGAAAAATAACCATTTGAAGACAGATGTAGGCGAAACCAGAGGGCATTCAGCTGTTGAATGAAAAGGAGCACATGAGTGAAGTGTGAAGTGATGAAGCTTTGAAATTTAGCAGTCTGATAAAGTTG
This sequence comes from Mandrillus leucophaeus, assembly GCF_000951045.1. NCBI lineage: Eukaryota > Metazoa > Chordata > Mammalia > Primates > Cercopithecidae > Mandrillus > Mandrillus leucophaeus. The sequence goes on along the minus strand of NW_012101388.1, from coordinate 1,457,002 downwards.
AATATCATTAAACTAGCGCAAACACTAAATATTAATGATAGAAAATAAACATGGCTAAAAAGCCCAAAAAGGAAAGAAGGAAAATACAAAAAAAAAAAAAAAAAAAAAAAA
>NW_012101388.1:1451942-1456841 GCF_000951045.1 Mandrillus leucophaeus | reverse complement strand
AAATATTAATGATAGAAAATAAACATGGCTAAAAAGCAAAAAAAGGAAAGAAAAAAAAAAAAAAAAAAAAAAAAAAAAAAAAAATCCCAGCCAATTAAGCCAATGTAATATGAGAAAGGAGTAACAGAAAAACAAAAAAAAGAGAAATGATAAATGGAAGACACATACCAAGATGGTTGACTTAAGCCAAAAGATATCAAAATTACAGCAAATATAAATAGAAAAAAAATAATTCAATGAAAACAAGAGGTTTTCAAACTTGATGTTAATCAAGAAATAGCTGTATGTTGTATATAAAAGATGCACACAGTGTAGGTGTGGATATCAAAACAAGCATAGGTTGAAATGAATAATATGGAAAACAATACACCAGACAAACTTTCTGCTTAAAAACTTGTGCAGTTTTATTAACATCAATTAGTGCAGACTTCAAAGTAATAAATCTCACCAGAGATAAATTATTTCATAATGATGAACACATCAATTCATCAAGAAAATGTAACAAGTAAAAATGTGTATTGATTAGAATTTCAGAATATATGAAATAAAACTGGAAGGTCTGCAGTTAAAAAGAGCTAAATCTACATTAATAGATGGAGATTTAAAAAATTTTGATTTTAATTTCATTGCTGAAATTAAAATCAAGATGAGATACCATCTTACTTCTTCAAGGATGGCTATAATTTAAAATTTTTTAAAAAATGATAGATGTTGGCATGAATGTGGTGAAAAGGGAACACTTTTGCACTGCTGGTGGGGATACAAACTAGTATAACCACTATGGAAAACAGTAAGTTTTCCATCAATCCCACTATTGGGTATCTACCAAAAGGAAAAGAAGTCATAGAAGTTATTATATGAAAAAGACACATGAACATTTATGTTTATATGAGCACAATTTTCAGTTGTGAAGATATGTAGCCAACCTAAGGGCCCAGCAACCAACGAATGGAAAAAGAATATGTGGTATATACACAACATTGAATACTATTCAGCCATAGAAAGGAACAAAATAATGTCGTTTGCAGCGACTTGGATGGAGCTGGAGGCGATTATAAAACTAAATATTGCATGTTCTCCGTTGTAAGTGGGAGGTAAGCTATGAGGACATAAAGGCGTAACAATGATACAATCATTTCTGGGGACTTGGAAGGCAAGGTTGAGAGAGGAGTGAAGGATAAAACACTACATATTGAGTACAGTGTACATTGTTTTGATGGCAAGTTCACTAAAATCTCAGAAATCACCAGTAAAGAACTTCTTAATGTAAGCAAAACCAACTGTATACCAAAACATATTGAAATAAAAATAATTTAAAAAATCAGCAATAACTATAAAGAACAATATAAACCAAAAGAGCTTAAATTATACCCATAGAAAATTACACTGAACAGGCTGGGCGCGGTGGCTCACGCCTGTAATCCCAGCACTTTGGGAGGCCAAGGTGGGTGGATCACGAGGTCAGGGGTTCGAGACCAGCCTGACCAATGTGGTGAAACCCCGTCTCTACTAAAAATACAAAAATTAACCGGGCGTGGTGGTGGGCGCCTGTAATCCCAGCTACTCAGGAGGCTGAGGCAGGAGAATTGCTTGAACCCGGGTGGCGGAGCTTGCAGTGAGCCGAGATCACGTCACTGCACTCCAGGCTGGGCAAAAGAGCGAGACTCCATCTAAAAAAAAAAAAAAAGAAAAGAAAAAAGAAAATTGCACTGAACAAGTGAAAAATATAAATTATATTTTTCAAGTTCACATTTAATATCCACCACCACAGAGGATGGGCTTGGCATCAAATAAGGACCAATGTGTTTCAAAAAGTGAAATCTTACAGACTATACTATCTGACCACAATAACACTAAGTTAGAAATAAAAAAGAGATGCTTTAAAAAGCCCCACAACATTGGAAATACTATTAAATAAATCATAGAATTTTAAAAAATCAAAAGATAATTTATTAAATCTTTTAAGATAAGTGACAAAAATCTAACATTTCAAAAGGTTGGGGGTGCAGTCAAAGCAGTGCCCAGAAAGAAATTGATTGCCTAAGTGTTCCTGTTAAATATAATTCTTTTTTTCTTGCCCCTTACCCATGCCCTTTACAGAAAAGCACTGATCTTTCTGTTACTATAGATTGGTTACTAGAATTTTATGTAAATTAAATTATACTGTGCATAATCTTTTAAAATCTGTTTTCTTTCAATCAGGGAACTCGTTTGAGATTTATTGATGTTGAAACAATAGCTCATTCTTTTTTTCTGCTTATTAGTATTTCATTAATAAATATACTGTTTGTTCATCCATTTACCTTCTGAGGGACATTTGGATTGCATTCCATTTTGGTTATTACCAATAAAGCTTTTATAGCCATTTGTGCATAATAGTTTGTGTATACATAGGATTTGGTATTTTTGTGTAAATGTCTGGATAATATAGTTGGCATTTGTTAACTATATTAAGAAACTGGAAAACTTTTCCAAACTTGTACCATTTTCTATTCCCCCCAGCAACATGGGAGAGTTCAAGTTTCTCTGTCAACACGTGGTATGATCAGTCCATTTAATTTTAACCTTCTTAGTAGATGTGAGTGGTATCTCATTGGGATTTTAATTTCAATTTGTTTTTTCCTTAGGACCAATGACGTTGGGCATCGATGGCATTGGACATGCATAGTTTGCACTAAAATCAGCTTTTCATGTGTTTGCTTGTCATAAAGAAAATACAAATAAGTTGATAAATTAATCGTCATTAGGTACATTACTGAAATCAGTCTGTCATGCTAGGTCTGTTCTACACTTCCTGTGACTTTCCTTCGAACTAGGATAGCCAGATAAAATGTAGGGCACTTAATTAAATCTAAATCTTACACACACACACACACACACGTATATAACATATATACACACACACACGAAACGTGTACATATCTGTATGTACAAACATACAGATACAGATGTACAAACATACAGATATACACGTATGTAGCATTTATGTGTGTGTGTATGTGTCGAGAGAGAGAGAGCAAGACAGTGAGAGATAAATTTTAAGGAATTTGCTATCATATTTGTGGAGGCTTGCCAGTCCAAAATATATAGGGCAAGCTGGCAGGCCGAAGATCCAAAGGAAAAGAAAAAAAAAGAAGAAGAAAGCAGGCCTTGTTCTCCTAAATTTCTTCATGATGGATAAATTATGTAGGGCAGATTTACACTATTATGCTATCTAGAGTGCTGCGCACAAGCATTAATCAGCTAAAGAGAACAAAACGTAAACACTATCTGGGACTTCAGAGCCTCCGCAGGGAAAAAAAAAAAACAGTTTGTGAAATTTATAACAGCACCCAGCAAAAACAAGGAGTACAGATTGAGATCCAGCCTGTTCTTTCCTAGCCAAGCCATGTGTCCTCTCCCAGGTCTGCTTCAGCTTGGAGGATGAGCCACCTTTTTCTTCACTTAGAGGCTATCAGGCACCACCGTGCTTAGGACTTCTGAGAGGACATCACCTTTTTTAATTAGTGCAAAATTCATATTGATCTAGACAGGGGATTTCAGGTCTTTCCAAGCATTGAAACAACTTCAACTGTACCTAACTCAGATCTGTGTAATCATTGTTCATTGTTCCTTAGGTAAGTAAACCAAGCCACCTGGCTTGAATGCTCATACTCATGCCTTCATTGTCCCATATTTCATCACTTTCTTTCTCTCTGATACTTTCCAGCATAACTTCTATAGTTCTCATTCCAAGATTTAATATTCTTATGCATTCTAAACTAATGATTTCCAAATTAGACAATAATAACCATGAGATAGATGATTTCCTGCAGAAATTTAAATTTAATTACTTTAAAAAGCTATCCTAACTCTCAAATAACATCCCTTCTAATTTTAGGTTTCAAAGTAATTTTTCTTTTATAAAGTCAATTTTATAACTGTTTTTTTTAAAAATTGTCCTTCTATAGAAGAGAACTGACAACACTATTCTGATCTATCTCCTTTGAGATTACTGATATATAAAAAGCAAAAGTCTGCATATCATTTTCCCAAAACACTTCTCAGAATCTCTCTGCTGCTGCAACATGGCTCAGGTTTGGCCTCATTTAGGGGCCCCAATTTTCCTGCTGAAGCAGCTCAGTTCCCTACATTATGGGATAGTTATGAGAATTGATTTAATGTATGCAATAGACTAACCTATGGAAGTAGGAAGAGATCCATAAACAATAGCCATGGTTTTATTTGTGTTCTTGGGCAAGCAAAATAACATTTAAAAGTCAGTACTTTAAAGAACTTTCTTGCCAATTACAAGTTATGGAGAAGATGCATTTTAGCTTGTACATGCGGAAGTGCTTTTAAAATTAAAAATAGTGACCACAGGCAAACTTATTATGAAATGCTGTTGTCAAAGCAAAAAATTACACCAGACAGTCAAACAGGCAAGCAAGAATTTGTTCAAGGCTATTTGCAACGGAAGAGAGAGGCTAGAACTCAGTTTGCACTCAACTCCCCTGAAACAACGGGGTAGAAAGCTTCAGAATTTGTATGAGCTGGAGTGGAAAGATCTTAGGCATTCTATGTTTGCTAATTGGCTTTACCTGAAGGAAAAGTAAACTTTCTCCTCCTATCTTTATGAAAGGAAGTAGCTTTTACAACTTGGGAGAAAGTGCCCAGTGAAGTGAAGACCTTACCCTCCCACAGAGACTGGGAGGTAAGGCACTATCTTCCTTGCTGATTGCATTTCAGAGGGATGGCTCCCAGGTCCTTGAGAAAGACATCCTTGGGTTGTAAAACTAGAAAGAGGTTTTAAAATGATTTACATCTCAAAGAGGCAGAGAAAGGATTAACAATGACAAGCTTTCTACAGTAAATGTTATAAGCAAAGGGTAAATCAGAGGTCTAGTCTACTCTCAGGAA
>NW_012101388.1:1441708-1451892 GCF_000951045.1 Mandrillus leucophaeus | reverse complement strand
CATCACTTTCTTTCTCTCTGATACTTTCCAGCATAACTTCTATAGTTCTCATTCCAAGATTTAATATTCTTATGCATTCTAAACTAATGATTTCCAAATTAGACAATAATAACCATGAGATAGATGATTTCCTGCAGAAATTTAAATTTAATTACTTTAAAAAGCTATCCTAACTCTCAAATAACATCCCTTCTAATTTTAGGTTTCAAAGTAATTTTTCTTTTATAAAGTCAATTTTATAACTGTTTTTTTTAAAAATTGTCCTTCTATAGAAGAGAACTGACAACACTATTCTGATCTATCTCCTTTGAGATTACTGATATATAAAAAGCAAAAGTCTGCATATCATTTTCCCAAAACACTTCTCAGAATCTCTCTGCTGCTGCAACATGGCTGAGGTTTGGCCTCATTTAGGGGCCCCAATTTTCCTGCTGAAGCAGCTCAGTTCCCTACATTATGGGATAGTTATGAGAATTGATTTAATGTATGCAATAGACTAACCTATGGAAGTAGGAAGAGATCCATAAACAATAGCCATGGTTTTATTTGTGTTCTTGGGCAAGCAAAATAACATTTAAAAGTCAGTACTTTAAAGAACTTTCTTGCCAATTACAAGTTATGGAGAAGATGCATTTTAGCTTGTACATGCGGAAGTGCTTTTAAAATTAAAAATAGTGACCACAGGCAAACTTATTATGAAATGCTGTTGTCAAAGCAAAAAATTACACCAGACAGTCAAACAGGCAAGCAAGAATTTGTTCAAGGCTATTTGCAACGGAAGAGAGAGGCTAGAACTCAGTTTGCACTCAACTCCCCTGAAACAACGGGGTAGAAAGCTTCAGAATTTGTATGAGCTGGAGTGGAAAGATCTTAGGCATTCTATGTTTGCTAATTGGCTTTACCTGAAGGAAAAGTAAACTTTCTCCTCCTATCTTCATGAAAGGAAGTAGCTTTTACAACTTGGGAGAAAGTGCCCAGTGAAGTGAAGACCTTACCCTCCCACAGAGACTGGGAGGTAAGGCACTATCTTCCTTGCTGATTGCATTTCAGAGGGATGGCTCCCAGGTCCTTGAGAAAGACATCCTTGGGTTGTAAAACTAGAAAGAGGTTTTAAAATGATTTACATCTCAAAGAGGCAGAGAAAGGATTAACAATGACAAGCTTTCTACAGTAAATGTTATAAGCAAAGGGTAAATCAGAGGTCTAGTCTACTCTCAGGAAGAAGCCGGTCTAAACTGCAGGCAAATTGAGGAGAACTGAAGGCATATTGGGTCCCTAGCTATATCAAATAAGGCCTTAAAACATAATTTCATAAGCAGAAAAAAAATGAATAGCTAAATGGTAAAAATCAAGGCCACTTAAGGGAGTAATAAAGATTACATCTAAGAAAAAAAAGGATTAAAATCAGCATCAATTTAGCAACAAAGAAAACTAGTCAAGTACAGATGAGATGTTTAACTATCAAAATCTGCTGCTTCTGAGACTTCTTTGCTGTCGTGTGCTTTCAAGGAACAAATACTTCTGTTTAATAATCCTGTACTATTATTAGAATCCATGTGTTAATATGTTTAAAATGTTTATAATACATGATTGGCACATTCGCAGCCATCAAAAAAGTGATTATTTACTTATTCTGAATTACTCTGTCCTTCTCCTCCTTACGTTTGTGCAAGCCATGCCTTGGGTATGTGCTCTTAGCTTTCAAAAATAATGGATTGCAAATGGAAAGGGTTTTCTAAACTAGCATGTGGACCAGCATTCAAAATCTTTGTACTTGCTTGAAGAGTACTGTATCTTGACGCAAGAAAGATAAAAATGGCACAGAGTAACAGAAGAATTCTTATTTTTTAGATTCTATGCTATAATTTAGGCCTTGATAGGATTTTCTTTCTTTTTCTTTCTTGATTTTTGAAATTGCCATTACCTCATTCTATGAAATAGAACGAGTGTTCCCAGCTTTGGTATTTTTATGATTCTTATTTTTATGATCATGGTTTATACATAATTGTACTAGGTTTAAACAAATCTCCTAGCTCTGGAAAAATTTTAGTAGTTCAAAACCAATCTGTATTATTGGTGAAAACACCTCTCAGTGATATTAACATTTGCTATGTGAAACAAACAATGGATCAAATGGTAGACTTTTGAAGCAGTGATATGGAGCCACTAATTTATTATATAGTTTTAAAAGAATAGTTTAACTTCAAACAAGTTTTAGAAAATTATAAAATATCAGTTGAAATTCTGAGTATTTTTCATGTTTGGGGATAGCTAATTGCATCATTTGAAAGGACATTGCCAAAATGGACAACTTGTAGATTATGGGCAGAAAGAAAATATTGCTTTAAGATTTGAGTTGTGATTTGACTCTGGAAATCCTGCAAATCGGATTGAAATTATTTTTAAATTGGCTGTAATTTCTAAAATAGCTATATGGCATTTTATTGCTATGGTCACCTATCAATTAGAGGAGTGTTTTTGGTTTCTTGTTTTTTGTTTTTTTCTGCTTTCATTTAAAGTGATTCACCTAAGTATTCTAAGGAAAAAAAAAAAAGAGTTTCTTAATGAAATACAATATGGATTTATGTTTTTTGTTTTCTCTGGTTTTTTTGAGATGGAGTCTCGCTCTGTGCCCCAGGCTGGAGTGCAGTGACACAAACTTGACTCACTGCAACCTCTGCCTCCCGGGTTCAAGAGATTCTTCTGCCTCAGCCTCTCAAGTGGCTGGGATTACAGGTGTGAACCCCCACGCCCAGCTAATTTTGGCATTTTTAGTAGAGATGGGATTTCACCATGTTGACCAGGCTGGTCTTGAACTCCTGACCTCAGGTGATCTGCGTGCCTCCTTGGCCTCCCAATGTGCTGGGATGACAGGCGTGAGCCACTGCACCTGGCCTTCTATCTCCCTAAATTGTATAAAATCAAACTGTAACCCAGCCACTTGGGGGCATGTTCTCAGGACCTCCTGAGACTGTGTCATGGGTCATGGCCCTCACATCTGGCTCAGAAGCTAGTCAAATATTTTACAATTTGACTTTTTTCATCAACAAAACACTAAGTTTTAAATTACATTCTTCTTTCCCTCTCTCCCATTAGTATTTATTTGATTGTGAAGCAAAGTTTGTTGTTATTTCCCCCAGTCAGTTGCAAAGTGGTGATTTGTCCTAGTATAATGTAAAAATCATTGTCATTAACTTTAATGTATCATTGTACTTCAGCTCCCTTGGCTCTAAGCCAGGAACTTATTAAAGCTGGTGTCAGATTGGCTCACTCCAGATTCGTTTTTACAAACATGTTTTCCTCTGTACCACTGCAGATCATAAGCCTGTGTGACCAGAAAAAAAAAAAAAAAAAAGCAGAAACCCTTCCTTTCTCACTGGCACAGAAGTGAGGCTTAATTCTATAGGCTACATTTGCCTTATCTATCAACTTTTTTGTTTTAATTCATTATTTCATATTTTTTTCCTTGAGCTTCTTTGAAGTTCATACTGTTCTATTTCCATTAGATATTATTGTAATCCAGTGTCTCCAAAACATAATCTGATGGGTTATGTTATTAGCTTTTTATATCAAAAAAATGTCAAAACTCTATGTGACACTGACCTTTAAAACAAAAGCAAAAACAAAGAATAAGAAAAGTGTGCCCCAGGAAAAAGAGCCGGGTATAAAACTAATCATCTTATACAATTGCACCTTCAGTTGTAGGTTTCATAGGTGTTCTTAGGTGTTTAAATTTCCATCAGGTTTCTGAGAAAAGGAAGATAGCCCAGAGCAGTTTGAGTTATGTGAGGCATGCAAAATTTATCAGGCCAGGAGTGGTAGGAGTATGGAACTTCAGTCAGCTGCTGCCATGGCACCGATGCCTGGGGTCAATTGTTTAAAGCCACTTTTTTCCTGACTAGCTGTTTTATCCATTATCTTCACATTCCTGGAATTTGTGATAATAAAGAACAATGTATAGACAATTAATAGTTGATTGTTTTGTTTTCTTTTTGTGATAGAGTCTTGCTCTGTTGCCCAGGCTGGAGTGCACTGACACAATTACGGCTCACTGCAAACCCTGCCTCTCGGGCTCAAGCGATTCTTGATTCTCATGCCTCCACCTCCCAAGTAGCTGAGACTACAGGTGCATGCCACCATGCCCAGATAATTTTTGTAGCTTTTTGTGGAGATGGGGTTTCACCATGTTGCCCAGGCTGATCTCGAACTCCTGGCCTCAAATGATCTGCCCAGCTCGGCCTCCCAAATTGCTGGGATTACAGGCATGAGCCACCATGCCTGGCCAGTTTAGGTTATTTTAATGTAAATTCCTGGTGAACAACTTTAGAACTGCCTCTTCTTTTTCTTTAAAAACCTACTTGTAACTGCTGCTAATTGGAGTGTGTATTCAGAGAGACTTGAATCTATGCTATCTGCTTGCAATCCTCAAGATTTACCAAATAAACTCTCCACTTATATTAATTTTGCCTCAGTTTTTTTCCTTCTAGGCCTACATTTCATTATTTCGTTTCTATTTTATTCTTATTTATGTGTCACAATCTTCAGCTAAATGAGGCAGAAGACTATTTGGCATGACAGTTGAGCAAAATTCTTTATTGAAACAGAGAATAAGTGAAAAATTGTATTAATGTGAAAAGTAAAAAATCTTTTTGGAATATAGGTTTAATGTACCTTGGAAATGTTGGTGGAACATGATCATCTTTTCTTTAAAATAATTTTTAAAATAATGAGGAAGTTTGTCTTTTAGAGAATAAGTTTTAATACTGAGTCAGGAAGTCACTGGAGCAAGTTTTCCCAAAGCCTGTTGGTCTTTGGGCAGTTTTGTGACTTACAGGGAAAAACAGTTTGAAACAAAAATGCATGTTCATTTTACAAATTGAAATAAAGAGTTTATTATAAGTCTTTTATGCAAACTTCATTACATTTAAAACAATATCACTTTGTGCTATATGGCCTACCTTGTTGAGTTTGCCTTGGCTGCTACTAAATTAGCAGAGAGTCATTTGTAAATGTAATTTTACATCTGTTTTTTGTCATTATCTTTATTAAGTTTGCATTTTAATCGTTACTGTTGTGTTCTATTAAATCTCCAAAATGCTGACTGAATTATTAGCCAAAACATGGGTTATTGAAGTAAAATGTAGTAATGTTATTCACATAATGATTACAACTAAAAATAACATTATTAATGCAAATAATCAGGGCCTAGTGCCAGTACAGAATGTGAATTTATATGCTCTTGAACAGGTGATTCTGTAGCTGTATTAATTAATTCATGAAAAGCTGCCTTTAAAAAAATTTGCTTTAAAAAAAGAAGAAGGAATCTCCATGAATGGTAAAAATTGCATTCTATTAACTTTGCAATTCATAGAGCCCTAGTTGCCACAGAGGTGCACAATATGAAAATGTATCAAAAGTCTCATGAGCCATCAATGCTTATCATGATTTATAGAATGCATTAATGTCTTGGATGAATCAATATCTTTTCCCTCCACAAGCTTAATAACAAATCCTTCTTACATATAATTAATTATTTAACATTAAAAGGTAGAAAAGTAGACAAAATTACAAAGGCACAATTCAAAGTGGCATGTCTCATAGCCAGAATGTAAACAAGAAACACTATTGCTGAGAAACATGCAAAGCAGGAAAAATGGGCCATTGGCAAGATTATTTGTCAAAAGAAACTATTAAATGACACCTCATATTAATGCTATACAACATAGAATAACAAAAGCAATCACATTTGTAAACTAGGATATATACACTTGGATGAAACTGCTCATATCCAGAATATAAATTCACACTTGACTTAATTGTAGTGTATACAAAGAGGAGAAATATTGGTTCTGTGTGTACTACAACCTTTGTGGACTGTCACATAAACTGGAAAGAGTGTTTAGGATGAATACCATCACCAGAAATTAAGAGCATTGTCATATTAAAAAGAAGATGAGTCCAATTATTGATCTGAGTTTTGTGAGAAAGAGATGTTAGAAGTTAACAATAAGCCTACTGATGTGAATTCAAAGTTAAAGGAATTACTGAAAATGTTGTATAGCTCAGAGTGCTCTACAAGGAGATCTGGCATTAGAAAATATTCTACTTTTCTACTCTAAAATCCACTGACTCAAAAATATATGTTGAAAAAATTAGTTGGGCAACGATTAGAGTGGGCCCTCTTTCTTTGCCACTTTTTGGTTATTAAATTCATTATTTCATAAAATATGAAGAAAATATTTACAATTTCAAGGTATATTTCTTAAATTACAGAGAAAACTTGGAGTTATCTTGACATTATCGGCAGTGCAATTTAAAAAGTTTTTATATCTAGGATGATATTAAGTGATGATCAATGAGCTAAACTGGAAGTGTTTTTGTTACAGAAAGAGGCTAGTCTGTGGTCACTGCCCCATAGATTCAACTTGGTCCCTGCTCATCTCAAAGGGCTGGACTCTCTCTTCTGTAAAGAAGATATTAACTTTTTATTGTTGTAGTTTAGGACATTGAGAGTCTTAGTTCTCTATCCTGTAACATTATTATTTTAAAGTCACAAACATCATAGTTTTCTTAGAAGGATGATATAACATTTTGAAAACAATGTATACTTTATCCCCTATGTTTGGTAATTTTTGAAATATTTCCTGCTTAATTCTACATATCATTTAGAAAAGTTGCATGCTATACTGCTTTAAAAGTTTTTTTTTAATTGTGTTTGCTATACTCTTTAATGAACTGTGTATCCTTGTTTGACTTTTATATAGCGTGAAATTAAAGAGGGCTCTGAGTCAATCGTATGATACTACTAAAATAATGACATATTCTCTTACCTGAGACTAAGATGACCAAGCATAATGGGTTACTTTCTTCTCAGCTTCTCCTTTAAGATTGCTGTTCATTTAATGTATTTTTCATGGAAGTTGATTATTTTTCAACTCCATGGGCTCTGTCTTATAATAAAATATAATTGCACCACTGCATTTGATCCTAATTAGATTGATTTACCAATTTTATTTATTTTTTCCAATTTAATTAAGCTTTGTGGGTTCAAGATAATTGTTATCCCCTAAATGTTCTAGCCCAGCTGTTATAAACTCGTAAAGAGCATCAATGCCTTTCAATTAATAATGCTAATAATGCTATTGATTAGCCCTATGAGTTATGATCCTTGCAGCACATTTAAAATAATTTTAGTCCACAGATCATCTGATATTAGAATTTTTTGCCATTTTCTCTCACTGTCCAATATATCACAAATTGTTCCTAAAATGAATAAAAACATTTTTTACAAACCTTTCAAAGTCTAGGTCTCTAGGGCACCCAAGTTGATCAGAGAAGCCAAACTCATTGTGACTAATGCCATTTAACAAATGGCACAATTTCAGCTGTTACACACTAAATTCTATATGTTGAAGCAACCAAAGTGAATAGATATTTGTGAGTGTTACATTTGGATATTGCGACTTCTCAGACATCTCTCTTCTTAATGCTGCTTCGATTGTATGATTTGTCATACCAAAAAATTAAAGTACAACTTTAACCTAATATTCTCTTATTAACTTTCCTGTTATTGCTAATTCTTTGTCCTGCAAACTGCTTCAGATTATATAATATGATTTATTTTTGAAAACTTATTTTTACATTCTCAATCATAAAGGAATTTTTTATGAATTCAAAAGAATTTTATGAATTCAAAAGGAATATATATTCTCTGAATATATATATATTCAAAGAACTATATATATATATATATAGTGTGCTACAATACCAAACATTGCCAGGATCTCACATTTTGATCTATGGTTGCAACACTTTGAATTCCTACAACTTCTCCTCTTCACCATGCTCTAGTTGACATTTTCCAATACAGATAGGTCACATCTGCAACTTCTTATGTACGGAATTATTTGCTTATTTTTATTACAGTTTTATTATGGTATAATTGAACTATAATATATAGTACATGATTAAAGTGTATCATATGTTTTCACATATGGTGATAATTCATCACCATAATCAAGAAAATGAACCTATCCATCACCACCCAAAATTTCTCTGTGCCCCTTTATAATCTTGTTCTTTTGTCCTTTTGTGTCTCCACCATCCAGAAGCAACCAATGATCTGGTTCACTATAGAATAGTTTATTTTTCTAAAATTTTATATGAAAGGAATGCATTTTCTAAATCCAGCTTCTTCTGTTCAGCATAAACACTTAATACCCATCCACATTGCATTGCTATGTGTGTCCATAGTTTCTTCCTCTTGTTATTGAACATTAACTCTTTGTTTTTTGCTTTATTTTCTTTTTTTCTATTTATTTATTTAGCCTCTTTACTCTGAGGGCACTGTCTCAGAGCCCATTGTATAGATATTCTATAATCCTGTGGGTGGACATTTCAATTGTTTTTAGTTTTTAGCTATTTCAGATAAAGCTACTATGAATATTTGTGTAGAAATCTTTTAATGAAAATACGCATTCATCTCCTCTAAGTTAGGATTGGCTGTGCCCGTGGTGGGTGTATGTTTGTCTACCACACTAGTACATAAGCATTTCAAGTGCTCCATATGCCCACCAACACTCTACAAGCACAGTCTTTTTAGTTTTAGGCATTTAAGTAGACATGTAGAGCTATCTAGTTGTGATTTTAACTTGTGTTTATCTAATAACTCATGATCTTGAGCCCTTTTCATGTGCCTTTTTTCTGTCCACATAATTTATTTTTGGTAATACATCTGAGGGTATTTGGAGGGTTCGCCTAATTTGTTTCTGTCTCTCAGAAATCAGTGTCTCTCATTGTTTTGTGCCTCATGTTGTAAGAGTGATTTGATTTTATTTTTCTGGCTTTGCAATTGTAGAGAATAAATCTAGCCTCTGTTATTCCATTTTGACCAGAAGTAGAAGTTCCCATATACACAATGAAATGTTTAGCCCTCTTCCAATGAATCCATGTGGATTTTACCTACATAACAGTCATTTATACCTAAGCATTTCAGGACTTTGTCTTTCTTCTTTATTTTAGTCTTGTCATTCAAAGTGTTCCAAGGTCCATACCCTTCTAAATGTGGTATTCTATTTTTGCCATGCTGATTCATTCTCTCATACTTGAGGCACAAATAAATAAATTTATTTGAGGTTTCTACATTTATTCTGAACAATTAGTTTGATACTCTGCTCTGTTTACTAGAGACATAAAATTTACCCTGTAATATTGCTGGGCTTGTTATAATGTACATATTTTTTACTGTATTTGCATACATTCTTCAAGTGCCAGCTTCAGATCTGTACACAGAACTGTCATTAGCATTTGTTTCAAGTCATTGATTATCTGCTTTTCTTATTATATGAAGTGGAACAGTTTGATGCTTTTCATAGTTGAATGTATTCCCATACGGCCCAGCAAGCAATTGGGAATTAATAATTATCCATGGCTAATCTCCTTATGGCTGACCCCAGCTTAGGGAGACAATAGTTGTCCAGTGAATCCTGGCCATCTGCATTGAGGTTGCCAGATGGGCTTTAAAGTGTTTTCTTTATCACCATAAGTCACTGTAAATCATTGTTTTATACTGTTGGACCATATATAAACGGTATTGGCTGGTTCTTGTGAAATTAATTCATAACTACAGCTTCATACCATCGAAACTATCATCAAAATTAGAAGAAAGAGAGTAATATAGAGATAAAAGAAAACCTATTAAATGCTTCCTAATTATAGGTAGTTTAGGGTTTTAAAATTTATTTCTCATGATATTAATTACCTACATATTAAGTAAATTCTGGACCTTAAACATTATTTCTCTGTTTTGGGTCTGGCTCTTGGGTAATTAACCCATAATTTATCTTTTATTTAGTCAAAGGTAATTTTCTTTCTTCAATTAATCTTTTTCTTGAATCATGGTTTCATCAGTTTTGTTCATTAAGTTGTAACTCTAGAGTTTGTAAACAAAACTCTAGTTCATGTTAAAACAATAAACTTTGCGAATTAGTATTTTCCCATAATGAACCATGTAGATTTTGTTCAAATCTACTACCAGCTATATTTTAACAAAAATATGCTAAGAAAGTGTTATTTTATTAGGTTCCTTCAGGGTAGGCATGGTCAAATACATATAATGGAATGGCTTATTTATTGGCTGCATCTAATATGTTTTATATATTCCATCATTTTTATTTCCCAAAAGG